>NC_056733.1:231171234-231471234 GCF_019279795.1 Protopterus annectens
TGGCCTATCCACTTTGAAATAGTCTGCTTTGAGATAGCCTTTCCTTGTGATCCTGCAGCATATGCCACTAGTAATTGCTCTGTCTTTTTGAAAGCTTTGGTTCTGTTCAAATAGAAGCGTAGCGGTCTGTGTATGTCCAAAGAATGCAGAATTCTCTCCCCCTTATTCTGTAGGTTTGGATAAAAAGTAGGCAGATAAATAGTTTGGTTAAGGGCCACACTGGACACTACCTTAGGCATAAATGTCGGGTTTGTCCTTCAGAGAAACCCTGTCTGGATAAAAAATGATAAAAGGTTCCACAGCCATGAGTGCCTGTAGCTCTGAGACTCGTCTTGCAGAAGTTATTGCTAGGAGCAGAGCTGTTTTCCAAGATAAAAACTTTATATCAGCTGTAGCGGCTGGCTCAAAAGGAGGCAGGGTGAGTTTTTCTAAGACATAATTGAGGTCCCATGCAGGTATTGGTGATCTCCTTGGAGGCCTTAAATTTTTGGCCCCTCTAAGGTACTGCCTTAATAATGGATGAGAAAAGATTGGTGCCTCTGTATTGTAATGAGCCGAAATTGCAGAGGCATGGATTTTAATTGATGAAAAGGATAGGCCTTTGTCCAGCATCTCAGTCAAGTATTGCAAAATCTGAGGAACATTTGGTACAGCTGTGTCAATTCCTTGTGCCTGGTTCCAAGCACAAAATCTCTTCCATTTTCCAGCATAAGATTTTCTGGTACTAGGCTTTCTGGCCTCCAAAATGACATCCATCACAGCTTTAGTGAGAGGTGCGTTTTGTATGACTACATTATCCACCATGCTGCCAGATTTAAGGTCCTGAGTTGGCTGTGCAGGATCTGATTGTTCTGCTGGGACAGTAGATGAGGCACTTGAGGTAAGGTCCAGACTGGGCATTGAGACAAGTTCCTTAGGATTGGATACCAGTACTGGTGTGGCCAGTCTGGGGCAATCAGTATAATTTTTGGCTTCTCCTTTCTGACCTTTAGGAGTACCTTGGGGAGGAGAGGCAGAGGAGGAAAGGCATATACTGTTAAGTTTTTCCAGCTGAAAGATAGGGCATCCACTTTCCATGCTTGTCTGTGATAAGTCCTTGTGCAGAATCTCTTTAGTTGGCAGTTGTGAGGTGAGGCAAACAGATCTATGTCCGTTCTTCCCCATTTCCTTGTTACCATGCTGAAGACTTGTGGATCCAATTTCCACTCGTGGGGATCCATGAGGTTTCTGCTTAGTTCATCTGCCAGAGTATTTATCTTTCCTGACAGGAATTGTGCCTACAGATGTACTCGGTAAGTCAATGCTGTGTCCCACAAAGTCATGGGCAGTCTGCAAAGTGGGTAAGAATGAGTACTTCCCTGCTTGTTTGTATACCACATGACCGTGGTATTGTCTGTCTTTAGCAGTAGTTGTCCTGGATTTAGTAGGTCCTTGAAGGCTGTCAGTGCATTTTGAACAGCTAGCATCTCTTTTTAATTGATATGTAGACGCATTTGGTTTGTGGACCATGTGCCTTGAATACATCTTCCTGCCATGTGGGCTCCCCAGGCATAATCCGATGCATCCGTTGTTAATGTCTGTGTGGCTGTGGGTAGAGTGAATGGCGGTCCCTTGTTCTGGTGACAGGCCTTAGCCCACCATCGAAACTCCTGTTGCAGGCAGGGAATGAGAGTAACTATTGTTTCCAGGCTGTGGCAATGTTGAGTCCAAACACTTTTTAGGTACCATTGAAGTTTCCTCACATGCAGTCTTGCATATGGAATTAGTAGAATGCAGGATGCCATGAAGCCCAAAGCCTGCAGAATTTTTCTTGCAGATAACTGGGCCATTGTTGCCAACATTTTGAAATAGGTTGTCAGTTGCCTTTGTTTGTCTGGCATGAGATAAGCCATCTGGGCAGTTGTATTTAAGCTTGCACCCAGGAATATTATCTCTTGAGAGGGTACTAGTTTTGATTTCTGCTCGCTGACTGTGTACCCTAAGCATGGTAGTAATCTCTTTACAAACGTCAGATGCTGTATTAGAATGTTCTTGTTCTCTGCTTGAATGAGGCAGTCATCCAAGTAAGGATATATTTGTATTCATCTTTGTCTGCAGAATGCAATTACTGGTGCCAGGCACTTTGTGAAGACCCTGGGCGCAGTAGATAAGCCAAAGGGCAGTGCAGAGAATTGGTAGTGCATTGAGCCAGCTTTGAATCTGAGGTATCTTCTGCATGTTTGTCTGATTGGGACATGCAGGTATGCCTCTTTTAGATCTAAAGTCACAAGCCAAGCCTTCTTGCCCAACATGGGCAGAAGCTGCTGTAGAGTCAACATTTTGAATTTTGGAATATCCAGATATGTGTTTAGAATATATAGGTCCAGTATTGGTCTCCAGGCTTTGTCCTTTCTGGGTAGAACAGTCTTGAATAGAATCCTTGTCCCTGCTCTTGCTCTGGTACTTGCTGAATGACCCTCATGTCCATGAGGGATGAGACTTGTTTTTGTGCCTCTGCCCATTGATGTTTTAGCAGGTCTGGCCAACCGTTTGCCCTTGGCAGGGTATGGAAGTGAAACTTGTAGCCTTGTAATACTATGTTTAAGACCCATTTGTCCTGGGTTATTATGTGCCAATTTTGAGAAAAAAGTGCTGGTTTTCCCCCTAAAGGTGCTGCCAGAAGATAAGTGCTTGGCGCAGGCAGAAGGAAGTCATTGGGACTGTTTCCTGTATGGCTGTGATTTGTCTTCTCCAGTTTTGGAGGTAGAAGCACCCCATTGTTTAGGCCTGTACGAACATTGGGGCTGGGATCTGCCTCTAGGGTGTCTGTATCTGTCCCTTTGTGGCCTGTCTGACACTGGAAAGGACCAATTATTTGTAGTCCAGTGTCTGCTAAATCTTGGTGGCTGTACCTGTAAGAAATCCTTGACTGTTTGCATATGTTTAGCTTTGTCCTCCATTTACTTTAACACCTCTTCTGCTTTAACACCAAACAAAGTATCATGCTGTAATGGAGGATCTAATAATTTTGCCTTAACATGATCAGGTAGATTTTGTTCCTTTAACCAAGCATGCCTCCTAATGACAGAATCTGTAACTGTGGTCCTGCAGGAGGCCTCCAGGGAATCAAAACCACATTCCAAAGTATGCTTTCCAACTTGTTCAGCTGCATGCAATAAATCCTGCATTTCTTTGTTTTCTGCACATTCAGAATTTATCAACATTTTCTGTTTAAGCAGTGACATAATATATTGCTGATATTTGAGCATATGAAACTGACAATTTAAAGCCCTTATAGCCAAGGTAGCAGAAGTGTAAATCTTTTTTCCCAATCTATCCAGTGCCCTAGAATCCCTGTCAGAGGGAGTAGGGTTTTTTGCAGTGGAAGCCTTGACCCCTTTGGGACCCTGAAAGATAGTTTCTGGGTCAGCAGCAGGGTTTTTGAAAAGGAATTGATGAGAGTCAGGAAACCCTGTAGTACCTGTCTGGCTTAACAGGAGCTGGAGGTAAGGCATCAGGGGTCAGACTGGACTCTGAAAATACATCTACAATGTCTAACACAGGTGGAATAGTTAGGGGCCTGTGTTGTGGTAGTAAAATGAAGTCTCTGTGCCATTTCTTAGATTCAGAATAATCTTGGCTCTCCCAGTGGAAATACTCCCTCATGGTATGTAAAGTTTCCCCAAAAGAATAATCCTCAGGAGGAGAGGCTGAAGGGATAGATACTTCAGGATCAGAATCCTCATGGGGAGGAAGAGTATTCCTGATCAGAAGAGGAATCAGATGCAATGGACACCTGATCTGAAGATTCATATTCTGTCTCTTGCCTAGGCCTTTTATCAGGAGGGGGATGGGAACCCCTGATCAAATAATTAGGTCTTCGGCCATTTTGAGCATCTGTTTTGGGAGGCCTGTCCATGAGGCTGTTGTACTTGTTTCTTTGTCTTTAAAGGTGCTTTAGTCTTTGCCTTTGAAGCTGAAGTCGTTTTAACATATAACTGAGTAGGTCTGAAAACGCTCTCAGAAGCCGATGCCTGCTCAGCGGCTCCGGACCCATCTGAGGGAATAGTTTCCGAAGGTCCAATACCTTGGGCTTCCAGCAGCCTGGTCGACTCCAAGTGGGTGTCGGTAGTGGCCTGCGACTAAAGTAGCGGTCGTCAGGGGCTGCGAAGGAGCCTCACTGAGAACCAGCGAACCAGCGACTGGCTTAGAAGAAGCCTCGTCGTCGGTTTTGGACCTTGGATGCCTGTCCTTTTCTTTGTGCTTCTTGTGAATTCCGTTAGTCGGATGGCTATCCGATGACATTGTACAGTTAAATCTGCCAAAATAGTGAAAAGCAAAATTGTACCGACACTTAGTGTATTGGTTAAATCTAGCACAAAACTGACAACTAGCAACATCGTGGTCAGGGCCTAGGCAAGGAATACAGTAAGAATGAAAGTCCTTATGAGGTATTTGCTTCCCACAAGAAATACAATTATTAACTTTTTATGACATCGGTCTGGAGCAAGAAAAAAGTTTCCCCAACGGGGTACTTAGCTTTTTAGAGAAGATCTGAAATTCGAACACAAAAATCTCAGGAGTCGGCTGACCGGCACTTGCGAACTGCTTTTGCTTCGGGCACCATGCGGCAAGAAAGACTGAAGAAAATGGCGTCTGCTGCATCTTTTATACCACTGGCACACTGACGTCAGAGAAGAGGCGACAGCAACCGACGCCAGACCTAGACTTTGGAATTCAGGCCGACTGATGGTAGCCTGCCAGCAGGATAACCCAATTGTAATAACTGCAACAGTGAAACACGAAGAACATCCCAGCTTACTCTGTCAAATGCTATCTCTGCATCAAGACTCCCACCTACAGTGGTATTTTCTTACATTCTGCTTCCTTCTGGATTATCAAGGTTCTATTAATGATGTCACATGTTTGCTTCCCCTCCACCAGACTTCACTGGTCCATACCTATCAATTTTGGCATCATCTTTGCCATTCTTTTAGCCATTATAGATATAAACGCTTTATAGTAATGGTTTACAACTGAAGCTGTACCTGATGAGTCTTTACCATCTTTCGATATTACAGCCACCACTGCTTTCTTCCAGATGTTGGTGCTTCTCCTCCTCCTAAATACTGTTGAACAAAACCCTCCAGTTCTTAATCTCTCTCTTCCCTGCTAGCTTCCAAACTTCCACAGGAATACCATCCACTCCTGCAACCTGGTTAAACATCACCATTTTTACCTCATCTCCTCCTAGCCTGTTAGTAATTTAGCCTCAACTACCTCTAACCTTTGCATACTTAATTCTTCCATAAACATTTCCAGTTGTACTTTTTCTTGATTTCTTCATTTTCTGCTTTATACATATTTTTTTATAAAAACTCCAAAATATTTGTAATACCTCTATAGGATCTCTGGTTATTTTCATTGTAAAAGATTCCCTAAGCTTGGCAACAAACCTTTGCTACCTTCTGTTGCCAGAGTTCTTATGATAAAAGCTTTTATGCTGTGGAGTTATCAAAAACAAAAGTTGCGTAACAGCAGTCTTTCTAAACTCGTGCATATTATCTAAGTAGTCCCTTATTTTCTCATTAACGCTTTGCAACTGTGCCTCTTGTATGCAAGATTCCCCCTATTCTGCACAACTTTAGTCTTTGTCACATCCCTCTAAATAATTCTTGTTACTTCTTAACCATCTCTCTTTTTTTTTCTTTTTCACACTTTTTAAACTCTAATTTTATCCCACTCCCTAGCTACACTTTCAGAAGAAATTTCTATCTTCCCTAATAACTCCTGAATAATTTCTAGCACCAATTACTTACTTTCCTCTCTAACAGATAGGTGGGGAAGCACCAGTGTCTCATTTTTCTTTTAGTTACTGGCACATGACCTGAAATAGTTACTGGATGAATATCAAAACTTTCAATTAAATGCACATACTCCTGTGAATTATAATTTCTGTCTAGCCTAGCCTAGTTTTTGTACCTTGGGGAATAATATGTAATTTCTCTCCAAGATCTACTACTGAATTCACATCTTCCATACCAAATATTTTCATAAATTTCTTCAAAAACTCCCCTCTTTTGTTATATATTCTCCTCTAGTCCACTCAGATACCTCCCCAGTGTTGCAAATCAAACTCCAGTCCCCACCTAGAAGTAATATTCCCTGCTGAAAACTGATAATTTCTCCCAGAATTTTCTTAAGCTCCATAAAAGGCAGTTTTAGGTGGAATATAAATACACCCCAGCATAATATTCCTTCCTTGCCAGTAGCCTCTTAGTACTACAGATCTACTATTATCCTTTTTTTTCTCTGCACCACTATTGAACCTCCGCTCAGGATTAGTATAAGTACTCCTCTTTTTCTTTGTCCCAGATATTCTACTGAATAATCATCATGAAATCATTTCTTTATCAAATTCACATGTTCAGTTCTCTTCAAATGTTTCTCCTGTAGCATAGCTACTGGCACTCTGCATTTTTTAATGAAGTTCACTACTTTTTTTTTGTATACATCTGTGGGACCATTCACATTTAAAGATCGTATGGAAAGTGTTTTCATTCTGATAAGTAATTACTTCCACCTGTTATGTACAACAGCTTTTTTAAATGGCTACTTTCAGCTTTGGTGTTACATGCATAAACTAATGTTTGGCAGGCTGATCTTTTACACAATTGTTTCTTGTTATATCCACATGAACCTATGTCACATCTTATGAGACTTTTTGTCTGATGAAAACCCTCAAAACATAATCCCAGAACACACTCAAAATCCATTACCTTAACACAAATACACAAAAATACATACAAATTCAAATAATGAAATTTAACCCTCCAAAAAGGAACACTTGTCCCTGATTTATAGCCATACTCACAGGCTTGACTTAACCTATAATAAAAATGAAAGTTATCCATGCTAAACTGCATGGTACAGCCTGTGCTTCTGTTTACACTAAGTGCTGTCTGTTTTTGTCTTATCTTTACTCCTCTCCCAGATGTAGAAAACAACTTGAATGCTTTCAGTAAATGTCTCAACCACTGAAAGAAAGTTTGACCCCTTATCAGATTTGTCTCCGTAGAAACACGAGAAAGTACAGTTTTGTACCTACCATAAATGTAGATGTTCGAGTGCTCATACAGCTGCAGTCATAACAGATGGGTTATCCTGCCGTCAGGCGGGTCCTCGGTCGGCCGAATTCCAAAGTCTAGGTCCGGCGTCGGTTGTCGTCGCTTCTTCCCTGATGTCAGTGCAGCAGGGGAATAAAAGAGGCAGCCGACGCCATTTTCTTCAGTGTTTCTTGCCCCAGATGTCAGGTGCCCCCAGAAGGAAGGCAAACATTTAGTTATGCAAAGATGCAATGCTGATAAATCAAAAACAGTAGTTGCAAGCAAATACACCATAAAAGAATACCCCAAAAAGGTTATATGAAAAGTGTTTGTCATAAGGCCTGTCCTAAGAGGGGATGGAGGGAGGGAAACCTGGACTGCAGCTGTATGAGCACTCGAACATCTACATTTATGGTAGGTACAAAACTGTACTATGTTCATCGTGCATACAGCTGCAGTCATAACAGATGGGTAGAATCCCAAAGCTAAGTAAGGGTGGTAGGCACTAAGTGGAACTAGGAGGGGCTAGGATGCCCTGCAGGACTGCTGTGGCAAAGCCTGCTCAAGATTTTGAGTATAGTGGGAGGTGATAGTGCTTGGAGAAAGTGTGCACTGAACTCCAGGTGGCTGCTTCCAAAATGTCCTTGGTAGGGACCCCCCTGAGGAATGCTGCAGAGGTAGCTGTGGCTCTGGTGGAGTGGGATCTGATGCTTGCAGGCACAGTTTTTTCATGAAATGAGTAACAAAAGAGTATGCAGTGGGCTATCCATTTTGAAATTGTCTGTTTGGAAATAGCCTTTCCCTGAGCACCTACAGCATAGGACACAAAGAGTTGCTCAGATTTCCTGAATGGTTTTGTTCTGTCCAAGTAGTAACGAAGTTGTCTGTGAATGTCCAAGGAATGTAGTAGTCTTTCCTCTTTGTTTTGTGGATTAGGATAAAAGGTAGGTTAAGTGGATAGTCTGATTAAAAGCTACACTGGATACAACTTTTGGCATAAAGGTAGGATTGGTTCATAAGGAAACTCTGTCCTGATGGAAAATGATGAATGGTTGCACAGCCATGAGGGCCTGTAGCTCCGAAACCCTGCGTGCTGAGGTGATAGCCAGAAGAAAAGCAGTTTTCCATGACAAGTACTGTAACTCTGTTGAAGAAGCTGGCTCGAATGGAGGAAGGGTCAGCTTTTCAAATACGTAGTTGAGGTCCCAAGCAGGGACTGGTGGTTTCCTTGGGGGTTTTAAATTCTTTGCCCCTCTGAGGAACTGCCTTAAGAGAGGTTGAGAGAATAATGGAGGATCTGTGTTGTATTGTGCAGAAATGGCTGAAGCGTGGATCTTGATGGAGGAGAATGAAAGTCCATTGTTTAGCATCTCAGCTAGGTACTGTAAAATTTGAGGTATATTTGTTACCCAAGGATTCTGTCCCTTTTCTTGATTCCAGGCACAAAATCGTTTCCATTTGGCGGAGTAAGCCTTTCTAGTAGAAGGTCTTCTGGCCTCCAAGATGACATCCTGCACCTCCTTGGAGAGGAGAAACTGTTGGGAAATCAAGGAATTCTCCATGCAGCTAGATTTAGAGTTTTGAGATGGCTGTGAAGGGTTTTGTAGTTGTGCTGGGACAACAGAAGAGGGACTAGAGGTAGGATCCATGGTGGGGAATGTGTCAGGCTCTTCAGGAGCGGATACCAGTGTTGTCTTGGCCAGTCTGGAGCGATGAGAATCATTTTCGGCCTCTCTGCTCTGGCTTTTAATAGAACTTTGGGTAGCAGAGGAAGAGGCGGGAAGGCATAGACGGTCAATGTTGCCCAATTGAAGGAAAGTGCGTCCACTTTCCAGGCCTGTGGATGATAGGTCCTTGAACAAAATTTTTTCAACTGGCAATTTCTGTGGGTAGCAAAGAGATCTATGTCTGGCTGTCCCCATGCCTGAGTTATCTTTGTGAAAAGTTGAGGATGCAACTTCCATTCATGTGGATCTGTCATATTTCTGCTTAGGTTGTCTGCCAGTGTGTTTTCCTTCCCTGGCAGGAATTGTGCCTGCAGTTGAATTTGCAATTCCATTGCTGTGTTCCATAGGGTCATGGCTTGCCTGCACAGGAGGTATGAATGAGTTCCCCCCTATTTGTTTATGTACCACATCACTGTGGTGTTGTCTGTCCTTATCAATAGCTGGCCTGGATGCAGTAGGTCTTTGAAGGTCATAATAGCCTTTTGCACAGCCAGCATTTCCTTTTAGTTGATGTGAAGGTGCTTCTCTTTTCGGGTCCTTTTTCCCTGAATGCACTGATCTGTCATGTGTGCTCCCCAGGCGTAGTCTGAGGCGTCTGTTGTGATGATTTGAGTTGCTTGAAGTACACAGAAAGGAAGACCTGTGTTTCTTTGGCAAGCTTGAGTCAACCACAAAAATTCCTTTTGAAGGCATGGAATGAGTGGGATAATTGTTTCCAAGCTGTGGCTGTGTTGAGACCATAAGTTTTTCAGGTACCATTGAAGTTTCCTCATATGCAGCTTTGCACATGGGATTAGTAGGATGCAAGATGCCATGAATCCCAGAGCCTGCAGGATTTTCCTTGCAGTTAGCCTGGTGTAAGTTGCCATTTTTCTGAAGTATTGAGACAGTTGCCCTTGCTTGTCTGGCGTGAGGTAGGCCATCTGGGTGGTTGTATCCAAGCTGGCACCCAGGAAAATTATTTGTTGAGAGGGTATTAGTTTTGATTTCTTTTTGTTGACTGTGTATCCTAGGAAGTTCAACAGTTTTATTACAAATGCCAGGTGCTGCAGTAGTATGTCCTTGCTGTCCGCTTGGATCAGGCAGTCGTCCAGATATGGGTAGATTTGTATCCCTTGTAGTCTGCAGAAGGCGATTACTGATGCCAGGCATTTCGTAAACACTCTGGGTGCAGTAGATAAGCCAAAGGGCAATGCATTGAATTGGTAATGGGTTGAACCTGCAAGAAATCTGAGGTATCTTCTGCAATCTTGTCTGATAGGGACATGCAGGTATGCCTCCTTGAGGTCCAATGTTACCAGCCAAGACTCCTTGCCCAGCATGGGAAGAAGCTGCTGTAATGTGAGCATCTTGAATTTTGGCACCTGTAGATATGTGTTTAGGATGGATAGGTCTAAGATAGGTCTCCAATCTTTGTCTTTCCTCGGTACCAGGAATAGTCTGGAATAAAACCCTTGACCTTGTTCTTTTGCAGGTACCTTTTGAATTGCTTTCATGTCCATGAGAGCTGAAACTTGTTTTTGTGCCTCTGCCCTTTGATTTTGTGGCAGGTTTGGCATGCCTCTCATTTTTGGTAGGGTGTGAAAGTGGAACCTGTAGCCTCTGTCTATAATGTCCAGAATCCATTTGTCTTTTGTAACAATATGCCAATTTTTTGAGAATAATGTCAATTTTCCGCCCAAAGGTGCTGCCATTAAAGCTTTGCTTGGCAGGTGTAGGGGGAAGTCATTGTGTCTGTTTTCTGAAAGACTGTGATCTATCTTCTCCACCTCTTGGGGTTGGTTGCTTGCCACTGCCTGGCTCTGAAGGATCCTTGAGGTTGCCCTCTGCCCCTTGGGAGCCTGTATCTGCCCCTTTGAGGTCTGTCCGTGGCTGGAAAGGACCAATTTTTTGAAGGCCAGTTTCTGCTGAAACGTGGAGGCTGTACCTGCAGGAAATCTTTCACTGTTTGCATTGATTTCGCTTTTTCCTCCATTTTCTTTAGCACCTCCTCAGCTTTAACACCAAACAATACATCTTTTTGAAGAGGTGCATCTAATAATTTAGCTTTGACATGATCTGGTAAGGTTTGCTCTTTGAGCCAAGCATGCCTACGTATAACAGACCCCGTAACAGCAGCTCTACATGAGGCCTCTAAAGCATCAAAACCACACTGCAAGGTATGTTTACCCATTTGCTCTGCACCATGCAACAAATCCTGCAACTCTTTTAAATCTGGTTGTTCTGGTTGTGTCATCTTGCTTTTCAGCTGAGTTATCAGAAACTGTTGATACTTTAACATATGGAACTGACAATTTAATGCCCTCATGGTTAAAGTGGCCAAGGTGTACACTTTTCTCCCCCACCTTTCTAAAGCTCTGGAATCTCTCTCTGAAGGCAATGGATTTTTAGCAGTAGAGGCCTTAATTCCCTTGGGACCCTGTGAAATTGTTTCTGGGTCAGCAGTATGGCTTTTATATAGGAACTGGTGAGAATCAGGCACCTGGTAATACCTGTCTGGTTTAACAGGAGCTGGAGGCAAAGAATCAGGATTAAGGCTGGCTTCTGTGTACACATCATCCAATATATCTAAAACAGGAGGGATAGCCAGAGGCCTATGCTGGGGGAGCAGAAGAAATTCCCGGAGCCTTTTCTTGGAATCAGAGTAATCTTGGCCTTCCCAGTGAAAGTGTTCCCTCAATGTATGCAGGGTTTCCCCAAAAGAGAAGTCCTCCCGGGGGGGGGGGGGACCCAGGGAATAGACTCCTCTACATCAGAGTCTTCGAATGGAGAATAGGCATAATCCTGGTCCTCAGATAGTTCTGAGGTAATAGAAGCTTGATCTGAGGAAGGGTAGTCTTCCTCTAATCTGGGCCTTTTGTCAGAGGGGGGATGAGAACCCCTGATAAGAGTAATCAAATCCTCAGCCATTTTAAGCATCTGTTTTTTAGGCATGGTGACTTGACAGGGGGTCTGAGGAACCTGTTTTTTTTGGTTTTCATGGCTGCTTTAGATTTAGTGAAGGCTTTAATAGAGGAGGAGGAAGGCCTGAAGACCCCTTGAGAAATGGCAGGCCTGTCTAAATTCTGAGTTTCCCCGCCAGGAGTGGCGTCGGGATCTGTAGTATGGAAGGGGGCAGAGGAGCCTGCGACCTCGGGTACTGAAGACATTGTCATCGGTACTCAGGGGCTGCGTAGGCACCTCGCTGAGTACTGGAGAACCGGTAGTCGGCCTTAGCGTGGTTTCAGTAGGTGGAGCGGACCTCGTATGTCGGTCCTTATCTTTGCGTTTTTTGAACAAAACTGGAGTCGGAGTATCAGACGACATAATATAATTAAATTTTTTGCCAAAAAAGTGAAGGGCGAACTCTGCCCGACGCTTAATAGTGCGCTTATTGAACCTAGCACAAAAACGGCAGGCCGAGACGTCGTGGTCTGGGCCTAAGCAAGGTATACAGAAAGAGTGGAAAATTATGCGGTATTTGCTTCCCACATGAAATGCAATTATTAACTTTGTCTGACATCGGTCTGAGGTAAGCAAAGTTTCCCCAATGGGGTACTTCGCTTTCAAGAAGACTTTGGCTGAAATACTTTCGTAAATCTCAGGAGCTGGCCGACCGGCACTTGCGAACTGCTTCTTCTTCGGGCACCGCGCGGCAAGAAAGACTGAAGAAAATGGCGTTGGCTGCCTCTTTTATACCCCTGCCGCACTGACGTCAGGGAAGAAACGACGACAACCGACGCCGGACCTAGACTTTGGAATTCGGCTGACCGAGGACCCGCCTGACAGCAGGATAACCCATCTGTTATGACTGCAGCTGTATGCACGATGAACATCCACATACACAATCACCTTTCACTACAAACTACTCATGTTTTACTTTGAATTTATTTGCTAGAGGGAAACTTTTCATTATAGTCGGTGTAATTATATTTACATGCTTCACCTTAAAATATGTTATTAGATCATGCCAAAGGCCTTAATCCAGTCTATCCCCTATGTAGAAGCAAGATAAAAGCACATCAGTTTTACTTGTATGATGCTCTTTTATCTTTTTACATTGCAATGTCTACACTTCTTAAAACTAAACAAGGAGGAAGAAGGAAAAAATGAGCATATGTTTACTTTAGTAACCCTTTTACGCACAAAAATAACTGAAAAAGCTTTATGTTACAGCATGCAGTATATGTCTATTTTATACAAATACTGTTAAGAACAAAAGTTTCCTACTTACAGTAAACTATTTCCTTCCCCTCCTCCCCAATGTTCTTCCAAACATTTATGACATGGAGTAGGGCATGTACTTTGGAGTTCCCTACAAGTTTAACAAAGTCAAAAAAGTCTAGTATCTCGAGGTTTTCTCGTTCCATCATATACCACAAATGTAACTGATGCTTTGTAATGCCTTATTTATTCATTAATTCCTGAGCTGCTGGCTTTCTACCTGTTCATCACTCAAATCTTTGGTTTACTTCCAATGCACTCTTGGTTTTTTTAGTTAACTCCTGGTTTTTTTTCCATCTCTCAAGCATTTTCCTTTGGAACACTGGAAAAGGTTTCACTGGTGTGGTCTCTGTATGAGCTTTATTAATATAAGAATAAGAAGCAGAATCCCCTTCTATTTGATTGCGCACTTTTTGTTGGACGAACTACTGTATTTCCTCCTTAGCATGTTCTGGATCAAAAAATTACTGACCATTCAGGAACAAAAATATTCTGAAGATAGCTAGATACAGCAGCTTGAATCTCAAATCTGCTTCTTGACATTCCCCCATTGCTGGAATAAATTTATTCTACTCACTGAACACCAGCAGAAGATATAATTTCCTGCAAACACTACTGTCTCTAACTTTTAGTACTTTGTCCTTCTGCCACAGGTTCATCTCTTTTTGCTGACAGGATTGCATCTTTACTACTAAAGGTCTTGGCTGCTTTTTCATGGTTAGGTTTGAAGCATACACACAGTGTTGTCTTTCAATTAACAACTGCTGTGTCATACCAGTTCAGTTACTTATTTGCACCTTCATAAAATTAATACAGTCTGATCCTTCCAGTTTCTCTGGTACAGCAGAAATTCTCAGGTTTTCCCTACATGCGTCTGTCCTCTAAGTCTACCATTTTTTTGAAACCTCTTCTTCAGCAGTTGCATTCGGCCAACTTTTCTACATTTCGACCTCTGATTTTTGCAGTTTTATCAGCTCATCTGAATATCTGTCCTCCAGGAGCATCTGTAGTTAACTCCTACTGACACATCTAGGTGTCAAATATTGCTTGTTCATATTTGCATCACTAATTCCAAAACCATGCTATATACAAGGTTTTAAAAGATTTCATCTTAAACTTACATAATGGTAAACTCAACTGCATTAATATTTGACCTCTGTCTACTGCAGGTAAATAGATATTGTTTCTATGAAATTAATTAATGTACATATAATTTTCACCTTTTCCTAAATATTTTAACAGCCAAGTAACACAGACAGAACTCCTTAGCCTCATATGAATGCTCTCAGCTAGATGAATAAATTGCTGCTGACAGTATGTGTGTAACTTGAGTGGTTGCTGAAATATTGTGAGTTGTTTACAAAATTTTACAAATGTAATAGTGAGACTGACTTATAAAATTCAGTTTAAGACCTAGAACCTAAAGAATACTACCACTATAAAAATAGTTTGTGCTTTAGAGTTTGGCATTTATACTTCTTTTATAACCATTATGGTTCCAGAGATATGAACATTTGTTTGAAATGTGAGGACATAATTTGATTCTGTCAAAAGGCTTAGGCTCCGCCCACTGGAAGTTACACTGCAAACTTGCTGAGCTCCATTGGAGTGAATGAGCACCATTGGAGTGAATAAGCTCCAATGGAGTGAATGAGTTAAAGACACTTCCCATTTATCCTAATGTTATTTGAGTTGATATAGTCATTCGGTGTTTAGTTTATTTTAATCAGCTCTGAGCGCATTTGACTTGTTTTCTGCTAGATTATAGGAAGTAATTTCTTGCACCAAAGCTTGAGTTTGTACTGCCTTTTATTACACAGCTGCAGGATTCATCACACCTAGGGTCTTCTCCTTGCCTTTTGTGACTGATTTTCTTTCAGGTTCTCAGAGTTTCTTTTTTTCCTAGAATCCAGGCAATGTACTTACTAGCTAGTAAGTGAAATTTACCCAAAAAGACAAATTCACTGGCTCTCTTTTCTTAGTTTCTGTTTTCACACTGGGAGAGCTAAAATTAAGCGGTTGCTCAGTGTGCAGCCATCAGGAATACTTTGGCTAAATGTAAACTCAGAACTACTTCAGGCATAAAAGAAGGACTAGTTTTCAAAGAAACCCTGCCCTATGGAAAATGAGGTGAGGTTGACACCATAAGAATTTGCAACTCAGATAGCTCTGATCTCTCCAAGTAGGGTATCAGTAAAAAGTACAGTTGTGTACACTTACCATAAATGCAGACGTTTGAGTGTATTCACTAGTGCAGTCATCACATCTGGGTTATCTACCTGAAGGTAGCCCTCAGCCGACCTGAATACCAGAGTCTTCGGATTTCTGCGTCAGATGCTGTTGCTTCTTCCATGACGTCAGGTCGTCAGGGGTATAAAACATGCAGCCGATGCAATTACATCAGTTTTTCTTGCCCCAGATGTCAGGTGCCCCCACAACAGGAAGCAATTATATGGTATGGTACACCCCCAGCAAAAGCAAATGCACATGATATAATATATGCCAAACAAGAAGGAAAGGTAGAACCAAGAGAAGTCGGGGCTGAAGGGAGGGTAACCAGGACTGCAACAGCGAATACACTTGAACATCTACATTTATGGTAAGTGTACACAACTGCACTATGTTCTTTGTGCTTCACTGTTGCAGTCATCACATTTAGGTTGATTCCCAAAGCTAAGGAAGGGTGGAGGCAGTTGGGATAGAAATCAGGCCTTGTAAGGCTGCTGTGGCAAATCTCTGGATTTAGAAAAGATAGGCAGGTGGTAATGCTTGGTGAAAGTATGTAGAGAGCTTCAGGTAGCAGCTTCCAGGATGTCCCTGGTATTGACTCCTCTGAGAAATGCCATAGAGGTAGATGCAGCCCTGGTGGAATCTGATCTTATCCCCTGTGGGGTAGGTTTTCCATGGTGCTTGTAGAAGAAATGGATGCAATGGGCTATCCATTTGGAAATGGTTTGCTTTGAAATGGCCCTCCCCTCTACCCTGCAGCAAAGCTAACTAGCAGCTGGTCAGACTTTGAGAGGCTTAGTTCTGTCCAAACAGAATCTAAGCTGTCTGTGCACGTCCAGAGAATGCAGTAGCCTTTCCCCCTTATTTTGAGGATTAGGGAAAAAAAGTAGGCAAATGAATGGACTGGTTTAGAGCCACACTAGACACAACCTTGGGCATAAAGGATGGATTAGTCTTGAGGGAAACTTTGTCCGCATGGAAGATAATGAAGGGTTCCACTGCCATGAGGGCCAGCAGATCAGACACTCTTCTTGCAGAAGTGATGGCTAGAAGTAAAGCAGTTTTCCGAATTTCAACTCTGCTGTAGCAGCTGGTTCAAAGGGGGGAAAAGTGAGTTTTACCAATACAAAGTTAAGGTCCCAGGCTGGAGTGGGAGCTCTCCTGGGTGAGGTCTTCAATTTTTGGCCCCCTCTAAGGAATTGTTTTAGTAGGGGATGAGACAAAAGGGGTGGCTCAGTATTACAATGTGCTGAAATGGCAGAGGCATGAATCTTAATTGAAGAGAAAGACAGGCCCTTATGGAGCATTTCTGTTAGTCTAGAATATGAGGTAAGCTGGGCACTGGTATGCCCATCTCCTGAGTCTGGCTCCAGGAACAGTATCTTTTCCACTTTTCTGAATAGGATTTTCTAGTACTAGGCCTCCTTGCCTCAAGAATGACATCCAGCACCTGCTTACTCAGGGATGTTAGAGGTAAGCTCAGGGAATTAGCCAGGCTGCAAGGTTCAGGGTTTGAAGCTGAGGGTGCAGAATCTGGCTCACCTGCTGGGACAGCAGGGAGGGGGTCTGAGGCAGATGCCATGGTTGCAGCACTGTCAGACTGTGAAAAAGGGGGTACCAGTGCTGGCGTGGCCAGTCTGGGGCAATCAGGATTGTCCGTGGCTTGTCCTGTTTGACTTTTAGTAGAACCTTTGAGAGGAGAGGCAGAGTGGGAAATGCATCAATTGAGAGGCTTTCCCAGGCTAAGGACAGGGCATCTACTTTCCAAGTTTGACTGTGGGGAGTTCTGGTGCAGAATTTGTTCAATTGGTAGTTCAGAGGTAGACCTGTTTGCCTCCCCTCAGGTGTCCCCCATTTGTTCCTCAAGAGCTTGAACATTTTGGGTTCCAGTTTCCATTTGTGTGGGTCCATGAGATTTCTGCTCAAGTTTTCTGCAAGTGAATTTAGTTTGACTGGCAGGAACTGAGCTTGCAGATTCACTTGGTAGCTCAAGGCTGTGTTCCACAGATTCATGGCTAGTCTGCAGAGTGGGTAGGAATGCCCCCCCCCCCGCTTGTTTATGTACCACATAACTGTGGTGTTGTCTGTCTTTACCAATAGTTGTCCTGGAAGAATAAGGTCTTTGAAGGCTGTCAGAGCATTCTGTACAGCTAACATTTCTTTTTGATTGATATGCAGGTGCATTTGTTTTGGGTTCCATTTGCCCTGAATGCACTGCCCTGCCATGTGAGCACTCCATGTATAGTCTGATGCGTCTGTTACGGTTTGGGCGGCAGGGGGTAGAGTGAAAGGGAGCCCCTTGTTGTGGTTGCAGGCCTCTGCCCACCAAAGGAACTCTGCCCTTAGACAAGGAATGATAGGAATCATTGTTTCTGGGTCCTGAGAATGTTGACACCATAGACTTTTTAGATATCACTGAAGTTTCCTCATATGCAGTCTTGCATATGGCATTAACAGAATGCAAGAGGCCATGAACCCCAGGGCTTGCAAGAATTTCCTTGCAGATAGCTGGGTTTTTGTGGCCAGTAGGCTGAAGTAGGTTGTCAAATAAACTTGTTTCTCCGGAGTGAGGAATGCCATCTGGGAATTTATGTTCAAGCTTGCTCCCAGGAATACAATCTGTTGGCAGGGTACTAGGTGTGATTTCTTCTCGTTGATGGTGTACCTTAGTGAGGTCAGAAGTCTCTCTACAAATGCCAGGTGTTGTAATAGCAAGTCCTGACTTTCTGCCTGAATCAGGCAATCATCCAAGTATGGGTAAATCTTGAATATTTCTCTGCCTGAAAAATACAATGGCTGGAGCTAGGCACTTTGTGAATACCCTGGGCGCAGTAGATAAGCCAAAGGAAAGTGCAGAGAACTGATGGCGCATGAAGCCCGCCCTGAAATGTAGGTATTGTCTGCAGGATTCCCTTATTGTGATGTGCAGGTAAGCTTCTTTTAAGTCTAGGGTTGCCAGCCAGGCATCCTTGGCTAGCATAGGAAGAAGCTGTTGAAGAGTTAGCATTTTGAATTTTTGAACCACCAGAAAGGTGTTGAGAATAGACAGGTCCAGGATAGGACTCCAGGAGTTTTCTTTTCTGTGAACCAGGAACAGTCTCGAATAAAAACCTTGCCCCCTTTGTACTGCTGGCACAGGTTGAATAGCCCTGATACAGAGGAGAGAGCA
This sequence comes from Protopterus annectens, assembly GCF_019279795.1. Lineage (NCBI taxonomy): Eukaryota > Metazoa > Chordata > Ceratodontiformes > Protopteridae > Protopterus > Protopterus annectens. The sequence goes on from NC_056733.1 coordinate 231,189,648, forward strand.
CCTGTTTTTGGGCCTCCGCCCACTGATTTGGGGGGAGGTCTGGCCATCCACTTGGGGTTGGGAGTGAGTGGAAGTGGAATCTGTATCCTAGGGAAACTGTTTAAAACCCATTTGTCCTGGGTAATGAGTTGCCAGTTTTTTTCATGCATGTCGAGTTTTCCTCCTAAGAGAGCAAGTAGTTGAGCAGGGCTTGGAAGAGTTAAGGATAAGTCATTGTGCCATTTTTCCATAGGGGGGTGAGCGTACTACTCCCTGCTTTGGAAGTGGGAACCCCCCACTGCTTAGATCTGTGCATAGCCTGAGACTGAAGTCTGCTGCTCCTGGGTTTGGACTGAGAAGGCCTGGAAGGGACTGGAAAAGACCAGTTCTTTGAAAGCCAATGCCTACTGAATCTAGGAGACTGTACTTGTAAGAAATTTTTAACAGTTTGCATAGATTTAGCCTTTTCCTCCATCCTTTTCAGGACTACTTCTGCTTTGCTGCCAAAAAGGCGGTCTTGGTTTAAGGGTGCATCCAGTAATTTAGCTTTAACATGATCTGGCATGTTTTGTTCCTTAAGCCAAGCATGCCTTCTAAGTACAGATCCAGTGACAGCAGCCTTGCAAGATGCTTTTAAAGCATCAAAACCACATTGCAAAGTATATTTACCAACTTGTTCAGCAGAATACATTAACTCTTGCAAATCTTTGTGTTCAGCACAGTCAGGAATCAACATAATTTTCTGTTTAAGTAGTCCCATAATATGCTGCTGATACTTTAACATATGAAACTGGCAATTTAAAGCCCTAATGGCCAAAGTAGCAGAAGTGTATACCTTCTTACCCCATCTGTCTAAAGCTCTAGAGTCCCTATCAGAAGGGGTAGGATTTTTGGCAGTAGTAGCCTTAATGCCTTTTGGTCCTTGGGGAAATAGTTTCTGGATCCGCAGTAGGATTCTTGACGAGGAATTTGTGAGAGTCAGGTACTCTGTAGCACCTGCGCGGTTTCCTGGGAGCTGGAGGCAAAGTGTCTGGGGTAAGGTTGGATTCCAAGAAAACATCTACAATCTCCAAAATAGGAGGGATAGCTAAAGGCCTGTGTTGAGGCAGGAGTACAAATTCCCTAAGTCTCTTTTTGGACTCATAGTAGTCCTGGCTTTCCCAGCGGAAATTCTCCCTAAGGGTATGCAAGGTTTCACCAAATCTTCTGGAGGGGAAGCAGAGGGAATGGAATCCTCTACATCAAAATCCTTATAAGTAGATAAGGGTAAATCCTGGTAGTCAGAAGGAACAGAGATATCAGATTCTTGATCAGAAGAATCAGAAAGAAAATCAGTTCTAGGTCTCTTAGAGGGGGAAGACTGGCTTCCCCTAATTAAGGTTATAAGGTCTTCAGCCATTCTAATCATTTGTTTTTGTGGCATACAGGCCTGAGTATGGGGTTTGGTCATCTGTTTCCTAGGCGTAGTATGAGCTTTAGGCCTGAGGAATTTGGCATTCTTAGCTTAAAACGAAGTTGTCTGTTTAATATGAAAATCGGTAAGCCTGAATACACCCTCAGAAGCCGGTGCCTGCACAGCGGCTCCGGACCCATCCAAAGTAGAGACATCCACAGGTTCCATAGTTGAAGAAGCATCTCGCGGCATACCGGACTACGAATGGGTCTCAGTAGAGGCCTGCAAATCTGTAGTAGTGGGTATCAGGGCCTGCGAAAGTGCCTCACTAAGTACCAGTGACTGCCAACTAGCTTAACTGAAGCACCGTCGGCAGTTTTGGACCTATGCGGTCTCTGTCTTTATCCTTATGTTTTTTCGGAAGATCGGTAGTCGGATGGCTTAACGAAGTCATTTCGGAGAACGGAGATCGAGAATGAAAGTATTTAGCTACAAAAATAGCCCGATGACGAATAGTTTGGGCATTGAACAAGGCACAAAACCGACAGCGAGGAATGTCGTGGTCTGGGCCTAAACAGGTGAAGCAGTAAGAATGAAAATCTCTATGAGGTATTTGCTTTCCACAGGCAAGCCAATTGTTAATTATTTCTGACATCGGTTGGAACAAGAAAAAAGGATCCCCAACGGGGTACTTAGCTTTATGAAGACTTCAGGTCTGAAACTCGAAAATGAAAATTTCAAGAGTCGGCCGACCGGCACTTGTGAACTGCTTCTGCTTCAGGCACCGCACGGCAAGAAAGACTGATGTAATGGCATCGGCTGCAAGTTTTATACTCCTGACGACCTGACGTCAATGAAGAAGCGACAGCATCTGACGCAGAAATCTGAAGACTCTGGTATTCAGGCCGACTGTGATGACTGCAACAGTGAAACAAGAAGAACATCTGCCTTCCATGTTAAGAAACTCAAATCAGCCAGATTAGGTGGTTCAAATGGAGCAAGTGTTAGCTTCTCTAACACAAAACTAAGATCCCAAGGGGGTCATCAGTTTACTTGTAGGAACCTTATGCAAACCCCTTTCAAAAACATTTTGATACAAGACTATACTGAAAGAGGATCCATGGGCAGACATGATGAAATCATACCTCTCAATTGTACAGATATTTTGCCTCACAATTTTGGTCCATTTTTAATAAAACTGTGGTTTTCTTGCAAATTAGTGGAAAATCAGTAAAGACTAAAGTTAGAAAATGATGGACGTTTGAGCTTCAGACTTCATACCCTTAAGAAATTTTATGCTAATGCAAAACCTGTTAGTCTATCAACTTTCTAAGTTTGTAAGAGCAATATTTAAAAATTGTCCCTATTTTTGGGCCTCTGTCCCACTTTTATTTATGGTTTGTCCAGACTTCTTGCTCTAAGAGGTTGAGCAGTATGGCTGAAATAAATGGCAGGCATACCTCTCAACCTGGAAACAATCTGGACAAGGCCTATGAAAAAAAGGTACAAATCTGTACGCTGATTAACATAAAATTTACATACATAATTACATAACCCCATCCACTCCGATGGAATTGTGGGATACCAACTTTCAAATGCAAACTGAAGAACAAACAACCAGAATATGGCACCAGAGTCCCCCTGCAGCCATTCCAATGTCCCATTAACTGGCTATTTCGCCCCATTTACCATAAAAACTAATGTGTGCATACTGCTTTATTTCTACAATGATTAATTGGATTTTATTTTTACATTTTATAACACAATGCACAAACACCAGTAGATATCTGCTAAACAAAGCAATACTGTCTCACAATGAAAAGACTGCATTAAAACTTCTCTGCCCTTGAAACTCACATTCATTGCAACAGCACTGAAACCCACACCACATCCAAAGAAAATGCAGCTTGCCAGTGATGAATAAAGATTACCTTTGTGCTATTTTCAAATCATAGGCCCCTTGCACACAAAACAAGAAACATACATGCATTCTTTGATGCACCTTCCTGACTTTATTAAATTATATTCCTTGTATAATACAGCACACTTGTTAGACTTAAGTTAGAGAGCATTTTAAACTTCTTTTAACATTTTTCCAGTAGGCAATGAAACAAAATGCATGAACCAATAATGACAAAACTGCCCAATTCAGAACATTTCCATCATAAAAGTCTGCTTACACACACACACACACACACACACACACACACACACACACACACACACACACAGGTCTATATTATAATCTCGAAGTCTGACAATATCGAATACGATATTGTCGACACGAGAACAGCGAAAACATACTACATCGAATGTTTAAATGGAAACTCTCCATAGGGAGAGATTTCTGTTTTCTTCAATGCAGTGCGTTCTCGGAGTTGGTATATTTAAGTAAGGGGGTGTGGGGGGATGCAGGGGGCTTGCCCCCCCTGCTTACACACTATGTATTTTTTTTTGTTTCGATGGTTTAACACTTCGCTCACTAAAGTTCGATCTTTAGTGATTTGAAGTTTTAAACCTTTGAGATTATAATATAGACCACACACACATATATTATATATATATATATATATATATATATATATATATATATAATATATTTATACATATACATATGTATAAATAGAATGACAATAATGTCAGCCATAGGCATCTTGCACAGCTTCTCCCACTTATTTTTAATTTCAGATTTTTTTTTTGGGGGGGGGGGGGGACAAAAAGGCCAAAAATCAGGGATACATTTTAAACACTGTTTGTATAATTTTGGAAAGTTGCTAGAATAAAATGTTGTGTTACCACCATGCACTTCACTGCCAAGTCTTGAACCCAGGACCCTGTGCACTACAGTCAAAGCAACATACCACTATGCCAAATCAGCAGTTTCCTGAAAGACAGGAAGACTGCAACTTAAATGGCTATCATTTACTGAACTCAGTTCTCATTTCTTACCATAGCTCTCAACCTGTTAGCACAAAAAAAAAAAACAGACAAAGCCAATAATGGGGGAATATAGGATTCAGTTCTCACTTCTCAGCATAGCTCTCAAAGTCTTGGCACAAAAAGCCTGGACAAAGCCAATAATGAGGGAATACAGCCCCCAAATAGGGACAATTTTCCAATACTGATCTTATAAACTTAGAAAATTGCTAGAATAAAAGGTTTTGTGTTGTCATTTATTTTCTGAAGAATATGAAGTCTGAAATTCAAATGCCTGCCATTATTTAGTGAATTCAATCTTTCAGTGATTTGCCACAAAAATCCTGAAAACCACAGATTTAATGAGGAATAGAACAAAAATATGAGGCATAAATTCACAAGTGGTGATGGTGGCTAGGGACTTTACTGACCAATGTACAGGGTTTGAGCCGGAGTACCTGTAGCCACCAGGTGTATTCCCTTGGGGGAATTTTCTCACACACACACACACCTCCGTGGAGGCAGATAACAAATACCTTAAATGCAGATGACAAAGCTCCATGCAGATGTACCTTAAACACAAATGACAAATACCTTAACAGCCTAGCCATTAAGCAAAGCTCCGTGCAGACACTCTGAGCAGCAAAAACAACTAACGGTCCGGATACTCCACCAGCAAAAGCAACTCACAACTTCATGCAGATAAAACTCCATTAAGCAAAGCTCCATGGAGGCAGATAAATAACTTAAATAAATGACAAACACCAAATACTCCACAGCAACAAAAGCAACTAATGCTCTGAATAATTCCACCAGATAAAACTCCACAACTCCACCATCGAAATACAGATAACGCCACCAGTTGCACCATCGAAATAACAGAAAATCTCCAACTCCATTCGTTTCTGTGCTCAAACAGCCAGCCAGAAATACATGCACATGAACCCTTGAGCTCAATTCCGACAGGCTGATGGAAATGAAGGGGTGCCACTCAGGAATCATGGCAACCCATTATTTGCACCCCAAAATTTGGTAAAACCAGAGTAATTTGGTGCTTTTTGGAGGTATGATGGTAGACAGGTGCAGTATTATAAGAAACAACCAAAAATCAAACAAGAATAATGCCGAGGATCCAACAGTGGTTAAAAATTATAAAATTTAATAGAAACTGAGCCCCTTCATCCCACTACGGGGACATCATCAGAATAAGATCAAGGGCACAAACCACAAGTTTTACACTGTTAGCCAAGTTAAGTTAGAAATATTAAAAACTTAAAAACTAAAAAAAGAATTTTAATTTTGCTGTAACTATACATCACTTGTTTGACAATGTTTTAACCAAAAACATCTGTAAAATGAAAATGCCTTTTTAATATTTCTGACTTGAAATTTTGGATTATGTCTTTAAGACAATTCAATTAAATTACCAATTATTTCATTACATCTGTAAGAACCAACAGATTTACTTGGCTAACAGACATGCTGAAATTGAAGATAAATGAATCTTGATAGAGTAATAAAGTTCACAGGATAGTAACTCGCACAAATATTAGTATGCATGTAACACAAAAGCTGAAAGTAGCCATTTAAAAAAACTGCTGTACATAACAGGTGGAAGTAATTACTTCTCATCAGAATGAAAAAAATTTCCGTATTATCTTTAAATGTGAATGGTCCCACAGATGTATATAAAAAGAGAGTAGTGAACCTTTTCCATTTACTAACATAGGACTTTCTAGTAGCAAGCGTTCTTGCCTCCATTATACCTCCTGCATATCCTCAGAAAACAGATGCCTAAAAGGAATTAAAACCTATCATCCAGTCAACTGAATATGAATAATGCCAGGGTGCATCAAACACCTCTGTTCTTGTGTGAATAGATCCATTCTGTGAGGACGCTTGTGGTAATTGCCTCTGGCCACTTCCAAAAGGGAGAACCACTGCTGCCCAAGCAAGAAGGGAGTCATCAAAATAATCTTGGATGATTCCTTATGAATCTTCATGAGAACAATGGATATTAGTGGAAAGGGCAGAAAGACGTACAGGAACATTCCTGCCCAAAGAAAAGGCACCTCGCTTCTAAGCCTTCTTGCATGGAGTCCTGGAACAGAATTTTGCCAGTTGATTTTTCATAGAGGAGGCAAAGAGGTCCTCCCCAGAGATGGATCAAATCTTGGAAGACCCCTTGATCTAGTTTCCATTAATGAGGGTCTTCCCTAGGCCTGCTCAGCTTGTTTGCCACACAATCTTGCTCTGATAAAATGCAGGACGTCCCTAGAGTGTAACTGTGCTGTTAAGGTATAGTCCAAGCTAACATGGCTAGTCTGCAAAGGAGGAACGTCCTGGTTATCCCTTGCTTGCTCATGCACCACAACTGTGGTATTGTCTGTAACCACCTGAAGAGGTCCTGGAGACCAAAGATGGTTCACAGAGTTTAGTGCCTTGATCAGGGCAAGCATCTCCTTGAAATTTTTGTGCTTGCTTCTGTCCTTGGTGTCCCACAGCCCCTGCACTTTTATCATCCCTCCTGAAACTGCTCCCAAAGCAAAGTCCGAAGTGTCTGTGGTGCTTGACTGCTTTGGAGAAGGACAGGATAACAGCAGACCTGTATTTATGGATATCTGTTGTCTTCACTAAAAATCTCTGTGACAAACACCAGTACTGACATCTACAGAGATAAAGGGTGCTGATGCTGGAACGAAAGATTTCAGATACCAATGCATCTTTCTCATGTGGAGTCTTGCCAAGGCGATCATGAAAAGGGTCTACTATGTATGACCAAACTGCGCTAATATCAAATGTAAAACACCAACAAAATAAGTCTGATCATACACAATAGCAAAACGAGAACAATATCAAGAGATGAAAACCATTTCCTCTCCCAATATTAAAAATACACCCCACCCCCATAATTGAAGTGTAAGGTTAGGCTTGGGGGAAGAAGCAGCATCAGGGTTAGGACCCTTTACTAAAGAGGGCAGGGGGGTTCCACCCCCCCTGCACCATCTTAGTAATGGGCGCTAACCACAACACTGCCCCTTCCCGTAACACTACCACTACACAAGACAGACTCAGACAAAAAATCACAAACACATCTCCTAACCTAACCTATGCCCTTACCATAAAATACACAAACTCACACACACAAAACACAACACCTATCCTTCATTCTCCCCCAACCCTAACCTACCTACCCACACGCAAGCACCCCCCCCCAACTTCACTTACCTGCATCGATATTCCATACCATCGACATATCTACCATTCGGCCATCCATTCAGTCAACATTAAATCACACCCCTATATTTGTCAAATGTACGTTTGGTCAAATGCAGTGGAACCCAAGAGAATCACAGATGCAATGGGACCTACAGTCCTAAGGTATTCCCTCACAGTGACTGAAGTCTGAGTAGAAAACCTTAGAAACAGATCTAAATAAGTATCTTTTTTTTTCTGTGTAGAAGGGAAGCTCTTTGAAAAGAGATGCCTAGCTGACATCCCAGGAACACAATCCTGTGTAAGGGAGTCAAAGACTTGAATGCTCTCTTGGAATTCCAGCTTGTGCAAGGGATCTCTCACCTGAGAGTGAGATCCCTGACCTTTTGAAAGAATCTGCAAAGATAAGCAAGTTGTCTTTGGAAAAATGCGGATACCCTGTATCCTGCAATGAGCTATAACTGGAGCTACATACTTTATGAACAAGTTTGGTGCAGTGGACAGTCCAAAGGATAAGACAGAGAACTGATAATGTGATGCAGAGACCGTCTTAAACTCCTGAAGTCTGGATTAATAGGGATGTAAATATAAGCATTTAGTGTTACCAGGAAACTTGAAAGAGGAAAAGGTAACAGGTTGTGAAGTGCCATTTTGAATTTGGGCGCTAATCACAAAGAGTTCTATGAAAGAAAGATACAGAACTATTCTCCAAACTTTTTCTTTCTTTGGCACTAGGAAAATCCTTGAATAAAACCCCTTCCCCACCTGGGAAAGAGGAACTGTTTATAACACTTCTTGACAGGGCATGCGATGAACAGGTGGAAACAAAATTGTCCGATATGCCAGGATAAGGAATGACCCCTGGAAAGGAGGAATTTCCTACTAGTGGTATCTGTACCACTGATGAATGATTTTCAAAACTGATTTGTATGAAATCTGTTGCCAAAGAGAAAAATGAAGATTCAGACTTTCTAGAAGAAAAAGTGGCCAAGGTGAAGAAGGTCACAAGGTCAGGTCCTCTTGAACAGTCATTCAGTCTTATTAGACTGTCCTTGGTTTTGGGAGGTTTGAAACTTCTTTCTGGAACCTCCTTCACACTCTTAAAAGTCTGCTTACATGAATTTGTTGAGACAGTTTAATCTGTTTTTTTTTTGTCAAAATTGGACGAGGAGAAAGAGAATCCCTTGGACACACTGTAAAAAGGCAGCTAAAATCGGATTCCTTTGATCAATTTGCCCCTCTCATCACATTTATCACCTCTGCAGCAGAGGGGCCAAACACTAAACCTCTATCCTAAGGAGAAATTATATAATTTTTTACATCAACTTGGAGGTCCTAAGAAAGCAGACAAGTAAACCTCCTTATAAGAGTACCAGTGGGCATAGCCCTGGAAAAAACATCAACGAAGTCACACACACACACACACACACACACACACACACACACACACCAAACAATGACTAGTGACCTATGCAAAAGAAGAAACTAAATAGAACAGATTTTTCTAAAACATTCCACATACTTTTGCAATATGTCAAAAAAAGAAGTTATGTACTCACCATAACGTTCCATGCTGGTAGTCAATCTCACCCTTCATTTTTACATATGGGTTCGGAGCCGATCCTCGGCTCCGACTCGACCGATTTACAAGCTTGAAGACTTCTGGTTGGCTCGTGGCTAAGCAGGTATCCCACAGTGCACCAGTACAAACCCCAGATCTTGTTTGCTGCTCACTAGAACAAATAACCATAACATACAAACTAATACTAAAGGGTCTCCAACCAAAGATAACCAAATTATTATTATTATCTCCAGATTCTTCCAGGATGGGGGCAGGAGGGTGGGTTGGTAAAAATGAAGGGTGAGATGGACTACCAACATGGAATGTTATGGTGAGTACATAACTTCTTTATGTTGTGTAGTCCAATCTCGCCTTCATTTTTACATATGGGACAGCGTCCCTAGCTCCTTATTCTTGGGTGGCTCACTGGAAAATACTCCTGAGCACCGTGGAGCCAAAGGATGCTCTACCCCTGGAAGCTAAATCCAATTTGTAATGTGTAATAAAAGTGTGAGGGGTAGCCCACATAGCTGCTGCACAAATGTTATCAAGTGGGACCCTGGCTTGAAAGGCTGCAGAGGTACACAGCGACCTGGTAAAATGATCCTTGATCCTGCAGGGTAAAGGTCTGCCCTCCGATCTGTAGATAAAGGCTATGCAACTGGAAATCCAGTTAGATAGTGTCACTTTAGAAAGTGGTAAGCCCAATCTGGAGTCAGAAAAGGAAATTAATAGTTGATCTGATTTCCTAAAATCCTTGGTCCGCTGTAAATAAAAACGTAGTTGTCTATGAACGTCCAGCTGATGAAAACGGTATTCAGCTGCATTATAGTGATTCGGGAAGAAAACTGGGAGTTCTATGGATTGATTTAAGGTAGCAGGGGAACAAACTTTGGGGACAAAGGAGGGATTAGTACACAGTGACACCCTGTCTTTGTGAAAGATCAAATAAGGTGGCTTAACAGACGAGGCTTGTAGCTCCGATACCCGTGTAGCTGATGTGATAGCTACCAAAAAAAAAAAAGTCTTCCAAGACAAAAATTTCAATGAAGATGAGTGGGAAGGTTCAAACAGGGAAGAAATCAGTTTGGACAACACAAAATTTAAATCCCAAGAAGCTACAGGTTCAGCGGTGGTCTCAATAGAGTGGCTCCTTTCAAAAAGGTCTTGCATAGCTTATGAGACATTAAAGTGGTATCCGGAAACCCTAAGTGAAAATGAGAAATTGCCGCCAACTGGACTCTGACAGTGGCAGAGGCAGATCCTTGCTGAAAAAGCTCGGAGAGAAATTCCAAAATCACAGAGATAGAAGCAGTGTAGGGATCTACATTCATTTTCTGTGCCCAAACAGAAAATCTTTTCCATTTACTGCCATACAGCCTCCTAGCTGAAAGTTTATGGGAGGACATAAGAATATGTGACACTGACGATGATACATCATGAAGCCTGACTAGGGATGGAACTGGAGCAGCCACGCTGTCAATTTGAGGGTGTGGACTGAGGGATGTAGCGAACCTGACATGTGAGTCAACAGATCTGGTGCTGGATCCAAGGATAGTCCAGGAGAAGAGGCTCGAGGAAGGGAAACCAGACCTGACGAGGCCAGTAAGGAGCAATGAGGATCAACTTGCTTCCCAGCCGACTGGCTTTCTGAATCACTTTGGAAAGGAGAGGAAATGGAGGAAAGGCATACAGAAGTCCCATGGGACAATCATGAGCCAGAGCGTCTCTGGGTGTCTTTCCTGAAGGGGGGAATAAGAGAAAAATAGCTGCTGCATTTGGCATTGACTGGACTGGCAAAAAGGTTGCAGCAAGGCTGTCCCCATTTTCGGAAAATCTGCTCCGCTGTTTCCCGTTTCAGAGACCACTCGTGAGGCAGTAGGATCACCCGGCTGAGCTTGTCGGCTATCACGTTGGTCATCCCTGGAATGTGCGTTGCAACCAGAAAGCTCTGGGAAGAAATCGCCCATTCCAAAACTTGCATGGCCTCTCGACAGAGTGGGTAAGATCTGGTACCGCCCTGTTTGTTGTTATACCAAACTACCGACATGCTGTCTGATTGTATCACAATAGTCCCTAGAGGAAGAAGACCTTGAAGTGCTTGCAACGCCATGAAATCCAGAACACTGATATGTAGGTATGCCTCGTGTTCTTGCCATGTGCCTTGGACAGTCCTGCCGAGATAATGCTCCCCCCACCCAATCTGGGAGGCATCCGTGGTCACAGCGGCAACAGGTTGGGCAGGAACAAAGGGGGTGCCCGTGATCAACTGGTTGGGAGCTATCCACCAAAGAAGGTCCTTCTTGCATGACTCCATCAGCAGGATAGGATGACTCAGTGGGAGATATTGGAAGGACCATTGGGAAGACAGAAGCCACTGGATAATTCTTATGTGCAACCTGGCTAATGGTACTAATAGAATGGTGGAAGCCATAATCCCGAGGAGCTGAAGAACCAACTTCGCTTTGACGTCCGCAATGGGAGAAAACATTGAATTTGAGAGATTACGTTTTGTGCCCTTTCGGCGAGGAGACGAGCTGTCATGTTCAATGTGTCTACCTCTGCGCCTATAAAAATCACAGATTGAGAGGGCAATAATGCAGATTTTTCCCAATTTATGGAGATCCCTAACTGAGCAAAAAGTTGAATAGTGGCGTCCCTGTTTTGGAGGAGTATATGCCTGGTGGAGGCGGTCAGGAGCCAGTCGTCCAAATACGGAAACACCTGGAATCCCCGATGTCTCAGGTGAGCTGTCACTACTGCCATGCATTTGGTGAACACCCTGGGGGCTGTGGTGTGACCAAAGGGCAGAGCACGAAACTGATAGTGACTGGCTCCCAGCCGGAAGCGTAGATGGCTCCTGGATGCCTTGTCCATTTTTATATGGTAGTAGGCATCTTGGAGATCTAGAGAGCACATCCAATAGTCTTTCCCTAAAAACGGGAGTATCGACTGCAGTGTTACCATCTGAAACTTGCCCTTCATGGATTAGTTTCATCTGCTGAGGTCCAATATTGGCCTCCAACCTCCGGTTCGTTTTGGTACTAAAAAGAACCTGGAGTAAGTTCTGGATCCTATCTGGTCTGCTTGGACTGGATGACTTTTTTAAGAGCAACTTGTTGATCTCCACAGTTGCCTGATCCCTGTGATTGGGTGGTACATCTGGGATCTTCTTGGGAACAAACAGTGGAAGGGAAAAGGGTATGATATAGCCTCTGGTAACAACTCTTTGTACCCACTTGTCTTGAGTGATATTTAGCCAGGCTTTTGGATACAAAGAAATGCGACCACCGACCGGCCCCAGAGAAATGCAGTCGGGCCCCACATCAGGAGCACTGAAAAGGCTGTCCCGGAAAGGAATCACGGCCTTGCTGGTATTGCGGACCATCCCTGCCTCTAGGGCGACGTCTCCCATTTCCTCCTCCTCTGTCTCTAAAGGAGGGTTCATCCTGTGTGTCCGGAAAGACCCTCTGGGACTTTCTGAACCACATTTTACCGCCCCTTTGACCTTTGGGGTATGGTCGAGAGGGAACAGTAAAACGTACTCCCACAGCAAAAAGCATCTTTCCTTCTTGCTCACACCGAGTGAGTGTATCCTTCACCTTGGAACTAAACAACGAGGAAGCATCAAATGGGGCGTTGGTGAAAGTAGACTTGAATGGTTCCGCAAAATTACACAAGCGCATCCAGGAATGACGCCTCAGGGCAACTCCTGAACCCGCTTGCTCTACTCGCTCCATCAGCTGCATAGGAGATAAGCCGCATGGAGGAGTTAACTATATAATTTAAGGTGGACAACTGAGCAGAAATCTTGTCAGGGACACTCTCAGTGCATGCACCTTATATAGAATCTCTTAACTCCTTGAGGAGATCCTTCTGCAATCTTGTGAAGTGAATGAGATAGTTCAACGATCGAAGGATAAATGCTGCTGAACTATAGATACTCTTCCCAAATCTGTCCATCTGTCGAGAATCCTTGTTTGGCGGATGAACAGATGAAGTCTCCGCCAGCTCCTTCTCTGTGCCACCGCCACCACCATGGCATCTACGGGAATGCCCTTAGACAAAAACTCTTTACCAGGAGGGCAGAAACTTATTAGGTCTCCTGGGGACTGGCTCCACGGTATCAGGAGTATCCCACACATTTCAACTAACTAGATCCATCAGTTCGTCAAAAGGCAGAGACACCCAAGAAACAGAAGATTAAGACCCGAAAGCCTTCAGGTATACCTACTCCTCATCAGAAGGGTTGACAGCGGGCCAGTCGCACCGCTGCTTAAGGATCTCCAGGATGTCCATGAAGGAGACATCATCAGAGGACGACTTGAGGGACCCTTCAGACTCCTCAAGGTCAGTGTCCGATGTCAAAGACTCATCCTGGGAGTCAACATGCTTCCTCTTACATAACCTCTTCTGGGGAGGCTCCTCGAAAGGACATTCTGGGGAGGCCTCGGAAGAGTGGGGGCCACCAGCCGATGGATCCTGAGGCTGAGGGTCTCTGCTGTCTCCAGAGAGTGTAAGGGCTAAGACCAAAGTGGGTGCTCTTGGGGGGGGAGAATGCTGGTGCCAATGGTAGGAGCTGGAGAATGAGACAGCACGCCCCTCATCTCGAACGCCGACCTCTCCAGCTCCAAAGACATTCCCCGGTCCGAAGAGACAAAGGTTGACGTCTGAGCCAGAGCAGTCGGCTCCGATGTGGATGCAGGGTCCAAGCTCACCTTGGCTGATGCACCGAGACGAAGGCTCGGAACTGAAGATCGATTCCAACCCTCCCCATCGGCGCCAACAGGAGAGCTTCGGCCCCTGGACACAATGGATGGCACTGAGCGTGTCGGAGCTGAACCCAGCTCCAAAGCAGTAACAAAGGGAGCTGGAACTGATAGTTCCTCCGGTGGCACCAAGCACTCTGGCTCCGAAGGGCCAACATGGCTTGCAGGAGGATTAGCAGACAAGGGCAAAGCTGCATTGAGTGGCTCCGGTGCCAACTGGGTCGGAGCAAAGAACAATTTTGGTAAAGCAGACGACTTAGAGAGTCTCAACAATACCCTCTCCACATCTTCTTCCGAAAGGCTCCTGGAAGACATAGTAGGGGATCTTGACCTAGGGGGCAGTGGAGACTTCAGTAACATGGAAACCAGTAGGGAATCCACAGACCGGCTCCGAGTAGCAGATTCAACTGCTGATTCAACCGGTTCAGAGGTCGGCTCCAAAACACTTGGAACCGACTCTGACACCACAATGGTGCTCTCCTTCGGCTCCGAAGGCTGTGGAGTCGAGGAGGCAGATTTTGACTGGGAAGGAAACTCCAACCCTAAGTAATTAACAAGCAGATTCCCGCCAAAAATACAATCTCTGAAGAAACTAAGCTGACTGCGAAATGGAGACCCAATAACGGTCAGAAATAACAACAGGAGCTCCTGTTAACTACCAGAGGAAAACCGCCAGAAACTAACACTTTACCTAATATAGAAAAAACAAGGAGCAACGGCTCCTACAAGGAACTCTAAACTGGCACACAGGATACCAGACTAACAACAAGTTTAAACGAAGATTGCACCAAAAGGGCAAACAACGCAACTGCCTAGGATAATAGCAACCCTAACACAATATTAACTCTAATACTATATTTAAATAGAAAAGAATTTGACACTTAGCCAGAGCCAAGAGAAGCACGACTGAACTTATCGACGCAAATGAGATCTGGGGTTTGTACTGATGCACTATGGGATACCTGCTTAGCCACGAGTCAACCAGAAGTCTTCGAGCTTGTAAATCAGCCGAGTCGATATGTAAAAATGATGGTGAGATTGGACTACACAACATCAAATTTTAACATAAGAGCTTAACAATTTAAAATTCTGAAAATCAAAGTTGCAGAAGTATACACTTCCCCCCATACCTATAAATACCTTTTATATCATTATTAGGAAAAGTAGCACTGGAATTAATCAAGTGCTTAAAAGCCAAGGAGTCAACTAAGACTATAAGCTGCTGGGTCACACTTGAGAATAGTATATAAAAATTTTAAAGACTAACAAGCTTTATACATCCTAAATGCCTTTTTAGGGACATCTGGCTGTCAGGAAAACTGCATTCAATAAGACATCCTCCAAAGCACACAGGAGGAATGGGTGTAGGTTATGGACAGTCCTTCTGTAACAACTCATAGTATTTTCTGAAGGACTGAGAAACCTCAGTGTTTTCCCACTGAAAACACTGGCAAATTCTAGCAATAGTTTCACAGAAGGAGAAACCTGCACAGGGAGAATCAGAAACAAGAGTCTGAATCAGAAATCTGAGAACAAAACACTGTATCCATCCCTGCATCATCTTGTTCAGATTCTGAATCCTGAATCTCTTCAGGAAAGGAGACATCCCTCTTTCTTTTACCAGAAACTACACTACAAGAATAATCAACAGTCTGAATTACACCCTTAGCCAGACCTTGTAAGCTACTCCTATCCAAAGAAAGTTGAGGAGGAGTTGATGCGTGCTTGATTTTGTTTTTCTTTTCGGCAGGAAAAATGGGGTCAACCATGTTACTAATTGCAGCTGTTGCTTCCCCAGGGATAGGCAAAAGCATTCTGACACAACAGTAAAACCTTCTCCCTTCCCTCTCCCAGGACAACCAAGAGTGGCGTTTCCTTGTCTACTGAGGGGATTCAAAAGCCACAGAGGATGTGGCTAACTCCTAGTTCATAGTGGCTGTAGGTGTTACAGGTGAGGGATCTGGGGTAAAAGATGAGTGGTCTGAGGTACAATAAATGGCCACAGCAGTTACCCACCTGCATCTAAGACAAACTGCTAGCCTGCTGTTGTGACAAAGGCTGTTTAACTTTTTCTTTCTGTGGCTGAAAGAAGGACGAACAGTGGGACAGTCTATTTGTTCCATGGTCAAGCAAATAAATGGTGCTGCTTTCCCAGAGAAAGCAAGCAACAAAATGCTGGGAAAACTACCAGTCCACAAAGGGAGGGGGAGTGTCCATATTCATCAAGGACACCCACACCTCCAGGTTAGTAGCAACACATGAAGCATCGGAGACCATACAGGTGCAAATAACCATAGGCAAAACTGCTATACAACTGGTAGCATGTTACAGACCACCCTCCCAATCTCAGGAACCCCACTCAGCCTTCCTGAAGACATTGGAGGATATGAATGTATCACAAAATACCATCATACTGGGAGACTTCAACTACCCTAACATAGATTGGGTACATTATTCTAGCCCTAACACCCTAGCCCAAAGGTTCCTGGAATTCATAAATTCAAATGCACTGGAACAACTAGTCACCTCTCCCACTAGGGGAGATGATATACTAGACCTGATCATCACAAACATGGGGACAAAATGCTCCACACCGGAGGTATACCCCTCACTAGTGAGATCTGACCACAAACTAATCACCCTGGATATACATATCCCACCTCCACCCCCAGCACAAAAGACCACAGTGAAAAACTTCTCAAAAGTAGACTTTGCTCTTCTTAAGACTGAAATGGTATCCTTTAAGCCCACTGGGCCAGTGGATACCACATCCCACAATGCTGAATCCTTCACAAATGCATTCTATGGACATCTCCAAGAATGCATGGATCATGCAATCCCAAATAAATCTAAGACCCTCTCCACCAAAGGCAAGCGTCCTGTCTGGTGGACCTCAGCCATAAACAAATTGTATAACAAAAGAAGGAAGCTACTGCACGACAGAGCAAAATCCCAAAAAGGGAAGACATCTCTTGAGCAACACTAGCAGAAAACTACGTTCTCTCATAAAAACATCCAAGGCCAACTTTGAGAGAAAAATCGCTAAGGACACTAAAGATAACCACAAAGCCTTCTTCAGCTATGTTAGAAACCTGGGCGGAAACCCTCAGATATGCTCAGAGTTAGTTCAAAGCAACAAAAAATACACTGAACCCACAGATATTGCCAACATTCTGGCTGACAGGTTCAGTGCAAATTTCTCCCCTCCCTCACCCCCAAAAGAAGAAATACTTATCCCAGCTGAATGTAATCTCCCTGTCATCTCAGAAGTCCAAGTGAGAGCCGCCCTCAGCAAAGCTAAAAACACAGCATCAATGGGACCGGATGGTATCCCGGGTTGCATGCTACGTGAACTCCAAGAGGAGCTAAACCCACACATAAAAATGCTATTTAACCTTAGCCTTACTACAGGATATGTACCTGAACACTGGCGTACAGCAACAGTGGTCCCACTCCACAAAGGGGGTACCTCTACAGACCCTGGGAACTACCGCCCCATAAGCTTAACCAGCCTGGTCTGCAAAGCTATGGAAAGAATCATTATGGAACTCATAAACAGAGACATTGGGGACCTATAGACACTTGATCCCACCCAGTTCGGCTTTGTAAAGGGCAGATCCTGCCTTTTGAACCTGGTTGACTTTTTCGAAACAGTCACTAGAGCCATTGATGAGGGCAAAGCAATCCATACAGCCTACCTGGACTTGGCTAAGGCCTTCGACACAATACCCCACTCAGGCATCATAGATAAGCGCAACAGCTTAAATGTAAACCCTTATGTCACTAGATGGGTTGCAAACTGGCTAAAGGACAGAACCCATAAAGTTAAAATCGCTGGAGCAATGTCAGACTCAAAGCCAGTTACAAGTGGTGTCCCACAGGGATCTGTCCTGGGACCCCTCTTGTTCGGCATTTATTTCTCAGATGTTAAAGCAAACATGGGAGGGTTGTGGCTGACAAAGTTCGCAGATGACTGCAAACTAGGCGCCATAGTCGATACACCAGCGGACACATACATCCTACAAAAAGGCCTCACAGAAACGGACAACTGGTGCCGGAGTCATAGCCTTAAACTAAATGCTAAAAAATGTATAGTCATCCCCTCTGGGAAAAACAAAGTACCCACAAATTATCACAGACAGCAACCCACGGAGTACGGAAAAAGTAATCCGAGACCTAGGTACTCAAGTCGACAGCGACCTCTCATTTGACACCCACGTTGCCAAAGTGGTTAGAAAGACATTCTACCTTGCACACCTTATCATGAAGGGATTCACATCCAGATCCAAGGATGTCATTGTACCCCTATACTCCTCCCTCATCAGACCCATGATTGAGTACAATGCCCCATTTGGTATGTACCTCACCCGGCATTTGCACCAGCTGGAGAGACCACAAAAGTACCTCACCAAGAGGATCAAGGGTCTCCAACATATGTCTTATTCTAACAGACTAAAGAAACTCCAGCTCTATTCAGTAGCATACCGCCTGCTCAGAGGTGATCTGTGCCTGATGTACAAGGCCATGTCCAATCAGGAACTGATGGACATGCTCCACCTCAAAAAATCCAAATCCATCAGAACCACGAGAGCTAAAGACTTAAACCTCGGCACAAGTATGAATAGGACATGCTGGAGGGGCAGATTCATAACCCATAGGCTTCCCATGCTCTGGAACAGAATCCCAGTTCATGTTAGGCAGAGCCCCTCACTAACTCTCTTCAAGAGAAATCTTGATGTGTGGATGGGAGATTGTAAGTTTACCCCAGGGGTCACCTCTGTGTCACTACTAGACAGGGGCACAGTAAACTAATTCTATTATATAAGGGGACCTTCACTGTGTCACTACAAGACAGAGGCACAGTATTCTAAATCTATTCTGTACATTTTTGTACCATTTCATGGGGTGGCGAAAGCCACATCACTATGGCTAGGCTTACAAATGCTCCAGGGCAGATAGCCTAGTACTAAACTATGAAACTATGAAACAAAAGTTACTTTTTTCAAAGAAAGAACACAGCAAAAAGCACTATCAAACACTATGGCAGCTCCACAACATAAAAATAAACAAGTTCTCATCAGAAAATATGCTGTCAGTTAATCTACACTCTTTTTAACGTAGCAGAAAAAAAATGAGTGCTCCGCTGAAACAGTTTTAAGACGGACTGTTAAAAAGTGACACTCCTAGCTTTAAAATAACTTTCCAGAATAGGAAAGTAATAAGACATCAATAAAATAAAAATTAAAAAAAAAAAAAAATTTAAAGAGAATGGAAGTACCCCCCACCCCCTCCAAAGGGAAATTTTCTACCCAGTAAAGGAATAGCACAAGTTGACATTTGATCCTTGAAACCCTCAGCGTCAGTGGCAGTAAAACTCTGAAGGGCTTCACATTCAAACATGTCTTTTAAATTTAGCTCAGCTTGAGTTGCTTGGCAGTTTGGGCATGTGGAAGGTACCCTGAAGCTTTGGCAGATGGATGGCTGTTTTATTCTTGGCAGGATATAACCTATGCAGCTAGGGCTACTGCAGCTGGGATTAAAATGAAGAACATTCACGCTTCTAGTGCTTTGTAAAATATATACAGAGGGCGAAGCTGCTGCTTCTAGAATACTTCTAAAATCCAACCATTTGCAAAAACCCACAGATGAAGCCAAATGGTAAATTCTGAGGACCAAAAATGATTCAGAGAGATGAATACCTTGATTAGGGCAAGTATCTCATTTACATTTATGTGCTTGGCATCTGTGCTTGGTGTCCTACACACCTTGCACTTTTATCCCTTCTGAAACTGCTCCTCAAGCAAAGTTCGAGGTGTCTGTGGTAATTGACTGCTTTGGAACAGAGAGGGGAGAAGGGGAGATGGGGAGACCTGGGTTTAAGGATATTTGATGTACCCTCCAAATAATTTCCCTTTTCAAATCCCACCACTGAAATTTGATTGGACAACAGATGTTCGCGCTGGGACCAAAAAGACTTCAGATATCACTATCTTTTTCATGTGGATTCTTGCCAGGGTTATCGTGAGAATCACAGATGGCCATAAGACTCCAAATCCTAAGCTATTTCCTCACAGTGACTGATGAATGGAAAACCTTAAACATAAATATAGATTTATCTTCCCTGTGGAAGAAAATCTCTTTGAACAGAGGTGTCTAGCTCACACCTCAGGAACACAATCCGTGTCAAGGAGTCAAAAAAAAAAAAAAAAAGACTTTTGAATGTACGCTGAATCACAGCTTTTGTAAGCTCTCTCTGGGAAGGGGGGTGGACAGAGGGTAGTCAAGTGGACTTGTCTTGGTAAGGAGACATTCATCTACAGTCTCTGTCTGGTTTGTCCTGTAATATTTTCCTAGGCATTTTCTATGGCCTTACAAGGAGGCCTAGGTTCCTTGTGAGCAAAGGATGTCGGCTTTGTAGTGTAATTCCTTTGGTAACTTGGCAAAGAATAATAAAAATCTGTCTGCAATCTTCCACAATTTTACCTTGTTCCTACAATCGTTTGAAAAGACTGTCAGCACCTGGACCAAACAAAAGGTCCTTGTTTAAAGGAGAGTCTGAGTTACCATCTTCTAGAAGGGGCTAAGAATGCAGCCAAGCACACCTTCTGATCACAGAACTTGTAGCACGCTGCCCTGGAGGAAGCTTATAATACATTATAGCCACATTAAAATGGTATGCATGGCTATTTGGGAAGCCTAAGCCACAAAAGATAAAGCCTGTTATTTACTGGTAGGTTCCTCAGGGAAGGACAACATTTTATTTAAACTGGCAAGCTCAAACTAGTATTTAGTTAATTCAGTCTGATAATTCAGTGCTCAAAAACTCAAGAGTGGAGGAAGTATAAACTTTTCCCCCAATCTGTTTATTGCCCTGCTGTCTTTACCTTAAATGAATGGCAATGGAAGCAGTTAGTAACTTAGAGGGCTGGTCTGTTGACATGGAAAACCCAGAGCAGTCTGCCACAGGGCTTTTGTATATAAATTGTAAATACTCAGGTACACTGTAAAACCGGTCAGGCATTTTAGGAGATGGCGGCTGGGAGTCTGGAGCAATGGAAGTGGAAGCAAAAGTATCCAGGAAAGCCTCCACAACAGGAGGCACAAAAACAAGAGTAAGGATGCCTACTTCCAGGAGGTTACATCATCTCTGTTTAACTTTTAGAAATCTGTCTATATTCCCATTTAAAATGCTTCATCATGTTAACTGTTTCCCCAAAAGAAGCTTCAACAGAGGAGTCAGGAGAAAGGGAATCTTCATAATCTGAGGCCACTTGATCTGGCAAATGGATCTGGGATGAATGAGGATCTGCTGGATGCCTTTTGGTCCATTTGAAATTCTAAGCAGCATTTGCCCTTCTCACCATTATCAGTCACTTCAGTCATTTCGGACATGTGAAAATCAGATGTCACACCAGCCTCATGCAGGGTCACAATAATGAGAGTCTGAGTAGGTATTGGGCGTACCATGGTTTTCTAAGCCCTATGTGGATACATCCAAATCTGACTGAGCAGTCATGATATCAGGCCTAGGCCTCACACTTTTTTTTTGTTGAAATGGTGGGATGTCACGAGTACTGGGGTCAGCAATTTTTGTTTCGGTAAGATGTTGAGTTTCTAAGTAGGAATTAAGATACAGAAGTTTAATTTCTTAAGGTTTCTGGAACAAGGGACTTGTAGATCATACCATTTTTGCAGTTGTGCTCTGCTCGTAGACAGAAAAGGCTCTAGGAATGGAGATCCTACTTGTAGGAAATCTGCCTAACTGCACTTTCCCCACTTAGCTGACATCTAATCAAGCAACAAACAGCTATTTAATTGAAAAATTTAAAGGAAGGTTCCCAGAGGAGCACTTGTATGTGAACCAGTGAAGGCAAACAGTACCAACGATCTCACGCAGAACAGACTAATGGGTACAATAACTGGGTTCAGACTGGCAGCAAGATAGTCTATGGATTTTAAACTTGTATGTCTGCTTACGCACCCTTACACCCACGGGTTTAGGTGATAGGTGGGGGACATATGGCTATATGGAAGTTTTTGGCCTTGGTACCGCAGCTGGATGCCCAGGTTATCTGGCGAGACAATGAAGCAGTTGGGAATGCTACAACAGTGATCTAAGGAAGGACTTCACCACATTTCATATATGAGGGGCAGTTCTGGGTACAATGTGGGTGCTGAGAAAAGGATCCTTGCCAATCTTTCTCACACCTTGGACTGCAGCTACATCAGAGCTTGGAAGAGCTGCAGGAGGATGGATGCTTCACCACAGAACAGGATACGACTCAGAGCAGAACCAGCCTCTCTTACAAGTGAGCAACAAACCAGCTAAGGACTTTTAACAAAGTTTTATCCAAACAAATTATTATTGTTCAAGGGGTTGCTAAACAAATTACTAAACTTTAGAAATAAAAATATTAATATACAAATTCCTTAGTAGGAAATATTAAAATTATATTTTTGAAATGGTATAAAGAGCAAAAAACTACATCATGGGCAACCACAGGGGAGTGTTTTTTAAACACCTTTATTGAATTAGCACTTGTGACACAGGCAAACTTACATTCATATAAATGTAATCAAACTGGAAGCACTTTACATTATCGAAATACAGAAATCTCGAATGTCATATGGTCGAAACCATATGATCGACATTTCAGTATATCGAATATGTAAAGTTTTAAAAAATAACACTTTACTTACCCTTAAAACGTTACGTGCACACAGAGGAAGACTTCTTGTATGCTCTGTGTGTACGTAATATGTTATCTTTTTTGTGGTGTTGACAGGGAGTGGGAAATCTCCTGTTTTGCACTTCCGCATACAGCGCAATATGGGAGATTTCCCTTTTCCCCACTGTAGCGCGATCTTGGAGTTGGTATATTTAAGTAGGGGGGGTGTGGGGGGCACAGTCCCATATAGGTGCAGGGGCAAAGCCCTGCAAAAGCAATGTTTGACTTTTTTTTTCGTTTCATTTTAGAAGTTCAAGTTTCCAAAACTCGATCTTTTGGTCTCGACAATATGAGGTTCGAGATTTTGGGAATTCGATCTTCTAAAGTGAATCCAATCAAACTACATTAACAAAGAATAGTTGTGTAAAATCTTACCATAACTGTAGATGTCCTTCTCTTCTCTTCTATGCTGCAGTATTCTTTACATATGGCTTGTATTCTGCTATCGACCTGATGTCCGGCTTGTATAGAAAAGCTTCAAGCTACTGCCTGTACGTGGGATGTCGCACGTAGGTTCAGGGAACATCAACCATAAAAGGGACATCCGCACGTACAATCCTCAAAATAAAGTAGCCCCATGAGGAAACTCCAAAAGGAGGCCCAAAGGACAGTCATCCAAATAAAAAGCAAGATGCAGGGGGAAGGCGGGTGGGATAGAATACTGCAACATAAAAGAGAAAGACCTCTATGATTATGGTAAGATTTTACACAACTATTCTATGTCTTTCTATTCAGCGTTGCAGTATTCTTTACATATGGGAGAGTGCAAAAGCTGAAAATGAACCATGGGGTGGGGGATGAAACAGAAAAATTAGGCAGAAACATTTTCCAGAAATCAATGCAGGACTGCTCTGGCAAAACCTGCTCTGGCACAGCTTTTAATGTCTTCTAAACGTATGAACAGATGACCAAGTGGCAGCTTCCAAAATGGATTGAGTATCTAAAGCCTTGAAGAAAGCATAAGGATGCAACAGATCTAGTGGAATAGGCTATAACCAAAGAGGGTAGTGATTTCTCATGAAACTGATAACAAAACAGAATGGCTTTAGAGATCCATGAAGACCGTTTGCCTAGAAATAGGCAAACCCACAGCCCTGGTATGAAAAGACATGAAAAGTCATTCAGATTTCCTGATGGACTTAGTTTTGTCAGGACAGAATCTAAGCTGTCTTTGTGCACCTATTGAGTGCAAAATTCTCTCACTAGGAGATTGCAGAGATGGGGAAAAAGGTAGGTAAATTGAATAGTTTGATTTAAGGAAAGATCATTGACCACTTTAGGCATAAAAGATGGATTAGTTCTCAAAAACCCTGTTGTTATGGAAGACTAGGAAAGGTATTGAAGCTATTACTGTCTATATCTGAATCCCTTCTGGCAGACGTAATGGCTACCAGAAGCACCATCTTTGAAGTACAAAATTTCAGAGAAGCTGAGGCTGCTGGCTCAAAAGGGGCCTGAGTCAACTTCTCCAAGACAAAATTAAGATCCCAAGGAGGAGGGACTGGTTTCCTGGGAGGACTGATGTGTAAGACGTCATTTAAGATAAGTTTAACTTCCAGCCTGGAATCCAATGGAGGAGTTAAAGGCAGGCAAGCAGACAAAGCAGAGCAGTGGACCTTAATAGAAGAATAAGCAACACCACTGTTGAGTGACTCACACAAGTAAGATAACACCAAAGGAATGTCCTCCAAGAAGGGGTCCTTTTTCCTTTTTTGGCACCAGAAAGAAAATCTTGTCCATTTGGAAATGTAAGATTTCCTAGTAGTGGGTTTCCTGGCCTCCTGCAAAACCCAAAGCACACCATTAGAGAAAAGATGCCTGAAAGGATTTAAAAGTTGATCACCCACAAGGTCAGTTGAGGAGTTGAGAAGTGTGGGTGAGGCAAAGTTCCCTTGCCGTGAGTGAATAGGTCCATCTGGTGATGTAACTTGTAGTGATATCCCTTGGCTAACTGCAGAAGAAGAGGAAACTAATGCTGTCTTGACCAAAAGGGAGTCATTAAAGATTTTTAGTTTGTCCTGTAAAATCTGCATCCGGACTTCCTGAATCAAAGGGAAGGGGGGGTGCATAAAGAAACATACCCTTCCATGAAAAAGATAGAGCGTCCAATTTCCAAGCCTGCAGTTGTGGGACTGGCTCAGAAAAGAGGAAGCTGTCTGTTCTGAGGGGAGGCATATAAATCCATCTCTGGAGTACCCCACCTGTGAACTAGATCCAGAACACGTCCCTGTGAAGCATCCACTTGTGGGATGGTGTCACGGATCTGCTCAATGAGTCTACCACTGAGTTCTGAGCAGAGGGAAGGTACACTGCATGCAGTGAGACATCGTACTGCTTTAACTGCTAGGCGACAAGATAAGATTTTTGTACCCCCCCTGCTTGTTTATGTACCAAAGGACTGTAGTAGTGTTTGTGAGCATCTTGAGGGGTCTTGGTAGAAGCAGAGGGTATAATGACTTTAAGGCTAGAATCAAAGCCCTCATTTCCCTGTCATTTATGGGCTCTCACCTCTGAGCAGGTGACCATGTTACCTGAACCACTGGGGAAGCGAAGATTGTTCCACATCCTAAATCTGAGGCATTTGTATAAAGTTCCTGTACTGGCGGAGGAATCTGAAGAGGTAAACCAGGCTTCTGACAGAGTTGCTGCATCCACCACTCTAGCGCTTTTTTCAAGCATGGAAGAAGAGGAATGACAGTCTCCAAGGGATCAGCATGCTGAGACCAGATGGTTTTCAGAAACTACTAGAACTTCCTAATGTCAAGTTTTGCAAAGGGCAACATGGGGATTGTAGAGGCCATGAACCCAAGAAGTCTGAGGACCTCCCTGGCAGTGATGGAAGGAAGAGGCAGAAGAGATCCCATAAAAGATGAGAGAAACAGCATACTCTGAAGGAAGATATACCATCATCAAATCTGTTCTGAACGTGCACCCCAGAAAAATGACATCCTGTGTGAAAGAGTAGATTTTTTTGAAATGTATTGTGAGAATCTTGAGGGGTCTTGCTAGAAGCCTTGTAGAAAGGGACTAAGCTAGATCCAGGTGTTGGAGCAGAAGATCTGGACTGCTCTCCAGAAAAAGCAGGTCGTCCAGGTAAGGGTAAATGAAGACCTTTCAGTCTTAAGAAAGCAACAGCTGGGGCTAGACACTTTGTGAAAACCCTTGGAGCAGCAGAAAGACCAAAAGGCAAGACAGAGAACTAAAACTGCCAAGAACCCATCAAGAAACTCAAGAATTTCCTGAAGTGAGGGTGAATAGGGATATGTAGGTAAGCATCCTTTAGATCCAGCGAAGCTAAGAAGGCTTGAGGAGGCACAAGAGGGAGAAGAGACTGTAGGGATAGCATCCTGAAAGAAGGCACCACCAGGAAGGTATTCAACTTTAAGAGATCCAGAATGGATCTCCAAGGACCCTCCTTTTTTGGAACCAACATCATCCTGGAATAAAATCTCCTTCCTTGCTGATTTGAAGAGACTGGTTGAATGGTACAGAAAGCTGAGCAAGCAGCTGAGGAAACAGATGTAGTTGATCTGAGGGCGGTTGAAGAATTCCCTGAAAGGGGGCTAAAGAGACTCAAGTCATGAAATAGCTACTTTGAATAAACCTAGGAGTCCTGCATGAGCTTCCTCCAGGCTGAAAGGGAAAGAGAAAGAGGGGGTATGACTTGGAAGTTGGGAAAGGATGTCACAAACAGCCTGTTCTGGACTGAAAGGGCTGCTGAGGGGATGGAGCAGAAGTGAAAAAGTTTTTGACTGAGGAGGTCTCCTAACAGATTTACTTGTCTTAGAACCTGAGGGTGCAAAAGAACAGGAAGACCTAGAAGGTTT
Organism: Protopterus annectens; assembly: GCF_019279795.1. Taxonomy (NCBI): domain Eukaryota; kingdom Metazoa; phylum Chordata; order Ceratodontiformes; family Protopteridae; genus Protopterus; species Protopterus annectens. Next base: position 231,216,038 of record NC_056733.1, read on the forward strand.
TCTAATAAAAGTAGTTTTAGCAGGGAAGTTGCTATGAAATTTAGGAAGTGGAGAAACTAGCAGGTGCTTTAAATCCTGGAGCTCCTTACCTTTGTCTTTCGAGAGTCTTAAAGAGTTCTGCTGCAGATTTTCCAAAAAGAGCAAAATTATCCAATTGAGCATCAAGCAGTTTTGCCTTGATGTCATCTGAAGAGCCTGTAGATGCAGCCACGAGTATCTCCTAACAGAAGCAGAAGATGCAGTCCTGGGGAACGCTTCTGCAGCATCACAGCTGCATTTAATGGAATGCCTAGAAAGCTGTGAAGATGCAGCTAAATAAGAAAGAGCCAAGGACTTGACTTCTGAATCCAGAAGCTGAGACAGAGACAGAGACCGAGACCGCAAAGCTTGGGATAGCAAAGCTAGAGAATACCTAGACATATAGGTCTGGTAATTAACTGCCTTGACTGCAAAGGTTTAAGAAGAGTAAACCTTCTTATCTAACACCTCTCTAAAATTTTACTTTCTTTGCCTGACGGAAGTAATTTAGTAGAGGGGACAACCCAATAGGATTTGTCAGAAGTGAGAGGAACCACTGCTGGGTCAGCTGAAGGACATTTAAAAAGAAATTTGCAATCCTCAGGGACCTTATAGAAATGGTCAGGCCTTTTGGAAGCTGGTGCCTGTGAATCTGTGGTCTTGGAATATGAAACAAAGGCATCAAGGAAGGCTGGAAGCATTGGAGGGACAGCTGCAGGTGTAGGGGCCTCCACCTGAAGCAAGTCATAGCATCTTTTTTGTTCTTCTGAAATTTGAGAGGAATCCCACTTAAAGAATTCCTTCATCTTATTGACAGTCTCCCTAAAACAGAGTTCTTCCATGGGGGAGTCTCCCCCACTAGGCTCTTCCTCTGGGGAAGCATATTCCAAAGGGGAAGGTATGTATGTGGAATATGCTAAGGAATTTTCATCTGAGGAAGACCCCTCTGAGTCAGAATCCTGTGCCAGGACAGCGAAAAACTCCTGAGGACCTGACAGCAGCACAGGGGAGGAGGAAAAGGCAGGGCCTGAAATAGAAGAAGCTGGAGGCCCAAGGGCCATCAAGGCCTTAGTAAGATCTTGAGAGAAAATTTTCCAGTCTGTTGTAGGGGGTAGAAGGTAGTGCAGAATAGACTTTTGCTTTTTTAGCAGATCTCTCTAAAGCAGGAGCCAAGCCTGATGTAGGCCGAATGGCTGAAGCTTCCTGTTGCAAGAAAACAGGGAGCAGTTCCAGAGTCCTCAGAAATAAGTAGCCATGGTTCCCCCAAATCATCTGAACTGAACGTCTGCATGGCCTCGGACGTGCTCGATCCACACTCCTGACTGCCCACAATGCAGTTCCCGCCAGAGAGACAGACCCTACCTCCGACCATACCACCAGGTTTTCACCAACCTCAAGGAGTACATCAGAGAGAAGGTGCAGCTGAAGAGGATTCAGGCCTAGCTTTGCCAACCGCCCTTTTCACAGACGGCTCAGAGGAACTTGTGGAACCCTTCACTGATTCCCTCATCAGATGTTTAAGCCTCTGGTTTTCAAGATATATTTAAAGCAGACTGACAACTACGCAAGTTTTAGGGACGAAGGCCTGACAGAACAGGACCGTTGGTCATGGGTAGGCCCTAAACAAAACAAACAGAGCTCATGACTATTCTTATGTGGAATTTGCCTTCCATACCTACACTTGCCCTTTCTGAATGACATTAAAAATAACAAAAAGCAGAAGCAAGCAAACAAATCCTCAAAGGGGTACTTATCTGAAGCTGAGGAAAGCACACTTGTGTACACTTAACATTAATGTAGATGTTCGAGTGTATTCACTGTTGCAGTCATTACATTTGGGTTATCTGCTTGCAGGTAGCCCTCAGTCGGCCTGCTTAACAAAGTCTTGGGTCCTGCGTCGGTTGCTGTCCCTTCTTCCATGACGTCAGGTCGTCAGGGGTATAAAACATGCAGCCGACGCCATTACATCAGTTTTTCTTGCCCCAGATGTCAGGTGCCGCTCTAATGGGAAGCAATTAAATATAAAAGCACAAAGATATACCTCCAACAAAAAAGCAAATACACCAAAAAGGCTTTTAAGCATAGTAAAGGAAAGTAGAGGTATAGTCAAAAGAAGTTAGGGGGCTGGAGGGAGGGTAACCAGGACTGCAACAGTGAACACACTCGAACATCTACATTTATGGTAAGTGTACACAACTGTACTATGTTCTTCATGTTTCACTGTTGCAGTCATGACATTTGGGTAGATTCCCAAAGCTATGGTTGGGAGGAGAAATTCAGATAGCATTAGGGCCAGCTATAAGGCCATACAAGACTGCAGTGGCAAACCCAGCTCTGGATTTAGAGAAAATTGGCAAATGATAATGCTACGTGAAAGTATGTACAGAACTCCAGGTAGCAGCTTCTAGGATGTCTTTGGTAGGGACACCTCTGAGAAAGGCTGTAGTGGTAAGATGCACCTTGGTGGAGTGAGGTTTGATCCCCTGGGATAGGTTTTCCATGGTGCTTATAGCAGAAATGAATGCAATGGCTTATCCATTTAGAAATGGTTTGCTTTGAAATAGCCTTCCCCTCTGCCCCTGCAGCAAATGCCACCAGCAGTTGTTCAGATTTCCTTTGAGGTTTAGTCCTGTCCAAGTAGAATCTAAGCTGTCTGTGCACATCTAAGGAATGCAGCATCTGTTCCCCTTTATTCTGTGGATTGGGAAAGAAGGTTGGCAAATGAATGGACTGATTAAGAGCCATACTGGATACCACCTTGGGCATGAAGGATGGGCTGGTTCTGAGGGACACCCCGTCAGCATGAAAGATGATGAAAGGCTCCACTGCCATAAGGGCCTGTAAATTCAGATACCCTTCTAGCTGAAGTGATTGCTAAAAGGAAAGCGGTTTTCCAAGAAAGAAATTTTAAGTCGGCAGTAGCAGCTGGTTCGAAAGGAGGTAGAGTGAGTTTCTCCAAGACAAAGTTAAAGTCCCAGGCTGGGGTTGGAGCTCTCCAGGGTGGTCTCAAAATTTTGGCCCCTCTGAGGAACTGCTTGAGCAGTGGATGAGGGAAGAGGGGAGGTTCTGTGTTATGAGCTGAAATGGCTGAGGCGTGGATTTTAATGGAGGAAAAAGACAAGCCCTTGTGAAGCATCTCAGTTAAGTATTGCAAAATCTGAGGTAAATTGGGCACTGCTGTGCTCATCCCTTGAGATTGGTTCCAGGCACAGAATCTTTTCCATTTTTCAGCATAAGATTTTCTAGTACTAGGCCTCCTTGCCTCTAAAATGATATCCATCGCAGGTTTGTTGAGGGATGGTAAAGGAGAGATTAAGTAACTAGCCAGGCTGCAAGGTTCAGTGTTAGACAGTGAGGGTGCAGAAAGTACAGTTTTGTACCTACCATAAATGTAGATGTCCGAACTGGATAGCATCTGCAGTCATAACAACTGGGTTGTCCTGTCGTCAGGCAGCCCTTCGGTCGGCCGGATTCCAAAGTCCGGGTCCGGCTTCGGCTGATGTCGCACTTCACCCGTCATCTCTGCTGGTCTTCGGGTATAAAGGCATCAGCCGACGCCATTTTCTTCAGTGTTTCTTGCCCCAGATGCCAGTTGCCCTCTTGGAAGGCTAAATTTTGGGTAAAAATGCCAATGTTTCCCAAAGGATAGAAGGCAACCACAAAAAATAAGCATGTATGTACATATATACAAACAAATACACCATAAGAGACTCCCCCCCACCAGCTAGCTATTAGGAGGGTAAATACCTAGGAGTACCACAGAGGGGAAGGAGGGAGGGTAATCCTGACTGCAGATGCTATCCAGTTCGGACATCTACATTTATGGTAGGTACAAAACTGTACTATGTCCTTCATGGATGCATCTGCAGTCATAACAACTGGGTAGAATACCATAGCCAACTAGGGGAGGAGGAAGAATAGATTATGGTGTGGTTAGGATCCCTTGCAGTACAGCAGTGGCAAACCCTGCTCGGGATCTGGAATACAGAGGTAAATTATAATGCTTGGCAAATGTATGCACGGAGGTCCAAGTAGCCGCCTCAATAATGTCCTTGGTTGCCACTCCTTGTAAGAAGGCTGTGGTAGTGGCTGTTGCTCTTGTAGAATGAGGTCTTATGTTCTGTGGAATTGGTTTTCCATGGAAGGAGTAACAGAATCGTATGCAATTTCCTATCCATTTGGAGATTGTCTGTTTGGAAATTGCTTTTCCTTCCCTTCCTGTTGCATAGGCTACAAAAAGCTGGTCAGTTTTTCTGTTACTTTTGTTCTGTCCAGGTAGTAGCGTAGCTGTCTGTGTACATCCAAGGTATGCAGCATTCTTTCCCTCTGTTTTGTGGGTTGGGGAAGAAGGTAGGTAGGTGGATTGCCTGGTTTAGGGACACTCTGGATACCACCTTAGGCATAAATGTAGGATTAGTCCTCATGGACACTCTGTCTTGGTGGAAGATTAGGAAGGGTTGTACTGCCATTAGGGCCTGAAGTTCAGAAACCCTCCTTGCTGAGGTTATTGCCAGTAGGAAAGCAGTTTTCCATGAAAGATGCTGTAGGTCTGCTGTTGCTGCTGGTTCAAAAGGTGCGAGTATCAGCTTTTCTAGCACAAAGTTCAAATCCCAAGCTGGCAGAGGTGGTTTCCTAGGAGGTTTTACATTCTTGATCCCTCTGAGGAACTGCCTGAGTAGAGGATGTGAGAAGACAGGTGGATCAAAGCTGTATTCTGCTGAAATAGCTGATGCATGTATCTTGATGGAGGAATAGGACAGGCCTGTATGTAGAAGCTCTGCCAAGTACTCCAGAATGTTAGCCATATCTATATTCGACACATCCTTCCCTCTTTCAGCACTCCAAATGACAAACCTTTTCCATTTCCCTGCATAGTTCCTTCTTGTTGAAGGTCTGCGAGCTTCAAGTATAATGTCTTTAACCCTTTGGGAGAGATCTGGAATAGTTGCTGCTATGTGATGTGCCATGCAGTCAGCTGCAACGTTTTTAGGTTTGGATGCATGATGCTGTAGTTGTTCTGAGTTAACATCAAAGGCATCAGGGTATTGACCACATTTTGTCCCGAGACATGCTCCTCAGCAATGGGTACCAGTGTTGTCTTGGCCAGTTTGGAGCTATCAGGATTATCCTTGGACGTTCCTCCTTGATTTTTAGTAATACCTTGTGTATCAAGGGAAGAGGAGGGAATGCATATGCTGTCAGGCCTTTCCAGCTGAAGGAGAGCGAATCCACTTTCGATGCAAGTGGATGGAATGTCCTTGTGCAGAATTTTTTGAGCTGGTGGTTGAGAGGGGAAGCGAATAGATCTATTTGTGGCATTCCCCATTTCCTTGCGATGGTCTTGAAGATGTCCGGGTGTAGCATCCATTCGTGAGCATCCGAGGTAGTTCTGCTTAACATGTCTGCTAGAGTGTTCTCCTTTCCCGGTACAAACATTGCCTGTAACTGGATGTTGTAGCTGAGTGCCAGGTTCCAAAGGTCCAAAGTCATTCTGCATAGGGGGTATGAATGAGTGCCTCCCTGTTTGTTGATGTACCACATGACTGTGGTGTTGTCTGTCCTTCTCATCAAATGGCCTTCTTTGAGAAATGGTCTGAATTTTTGGATTGCCAGTTTTACTGCCAGCATTTCTTTTAGGTTGATGTGCAGGTGAAGTTGGTCCTGCGTCCACAATCCTTGCACGCATTTGTCCAGCATGTGAGCCCCCCATCCTAGGTCTGAGGCGTCTGTTGTGATGGTTTGGCTTGCCTGATATTTGTGAAAGGGTAAGCCTGGGTTTGACTGGCATGCTTGAGCCCACCATAGGAACTCCTGTTTTAGGCATGGAATTAGTGGAATTTCTGTTTCTAGGCTGTGCCTGTGTTGGGACCATAAATTCTTTAGGTACTACTGTAGTTTTCTCATATGCAGTCTGGCATGTGGAACCAAGATTATGCATGATGCCATGAAGCCCAAGGCCTGCAGAACTTTTCTTGCTGTTAGCTTGCTGTGGTTTGTTAGTGCCAAGAAGTAAAGAGGAGATCTTTTGTTTTTCTGCAGTTAGGAATGCCATTTGTTTTACTGTGTCCAATTCCGCCAAGAATGTCCTTGTTTGGGATGGAATCAGCCTTGAGTTTTGCAAATTGACTGTATATCCCAGTGCTTGTAGCAAGTAAATGACCCTTTGTAAATCTGTTGTCAGCTTGCTTTTGTTGTCCCCTTGTAGCAGGCAGTCGTCCAGGTATGGATAAATTTGGATTCCCTGTAGTCTGCAGTGGGCGATTACTGATGCCAGGCATTTTGTGAATACTCTGGGTGCAGTAGATAAGCCAAAGGGCAATGCTGAGAATTGATAGTGCTCTGATCCTGCAAGAAATCTGAGGTATCTTCTGCAATTTGGTCGAATGGGGACGTGCAGGTATGCCTCCTTGAGATCTAGAGTTACCAGCCAACACTCCTTGCCCAGCATGGGAAGAAGTTGCTGAAGGGTCAGCATCTTGAATTTTGGGACAATGATGTATGTGTTTAAGGTGGACAGATCGAGAATAGGTCTCCAGCTTTTTTCCTTTCTTGGAACTAGGAATAGTCTGGAGTAGAATCCTTTGCCTTGTTCTGTCATTGGTACTCTTTCCACAGCTCTCATCTTTGTTAATTTTATTATCTGCTGTAGAGCTTCTGTTTTTTGATTTGGAGGTAGGTTTGGCATTCCTCTTTTGACTGGTATAGTGTGGAAGTGGAACCGGTAACCTTGGTCTATGGTTTGCAAAATCCACTTGTCTTTTGTGATATAGTGCCAGTTCTTTGAAAATAAGGTTAATTTTCCGCCTAAGGGTGCTGCTATTTGTTCCCTGGTAGGCGGAGTTAGAATCAAGTCACTGTGATTGCCCTGTTGTAGTGGTAGTGGCTGTGCCTGTGGTTCTGTTATTACCTTGCCACTGTCGTCCTCTGTAGGCACCCCCTCTGGTTTGATTTCTGCCTCTGGAACGTCTATTCCTGCCCATTTGGGATCTTGTGGAGTCAGGAAAGGACCAATTTTTGGCAGGCCAGTTCCTGCTAAACCTTGGGGGCTGAACCTGCAAGAAATCTTTAACCGTTTGTACAGATTTTGCCTTTTCTTCCATTTTCTTCATTACCTGCTGGGCAGGTGTATCAAACAAACTGGTCTTATCCATAGGAGCATCTAATAACTTAGCTTTAACATGATCCGGTAAAACTTGCTCCTTCAGCCATGCATGTCTTCTTATCACTGTGCCAGTCATGGCTGATCTAAATGAAGCCTCCAGTGCATCATAGCCACATTTTAAGGAATGGTTACTAACCTGTTGTATGTTATTTACCATTTCTAATAGATTTTTCTTATCTATAGCGTCATCAGAGGATAGCTTTTTAGTTAACTGATCAAGCATAAACTCTTGGTATTGTATCATGTGAAACTGACAGTTTAAAGCTCTAGCGGGGAGTGTAGCAGAGGTGTAAACCTTTTGGCCCATCTGTCTAAAGACCTGGCTTCCCTTTCAGAAGGAATAGCGTTTTTTCGTGTGGTTGAGGCTACTGCCTTAGGGCCCTGGGATATAGTTTCGGGCTCTGCAAGAGGGGCCTTGTATAGGTGATGATGAGTGTCTGGCACCCTGTAAAATCTATCTGGTTTGGCAGGTGCTGGAGGTAAAGAATCTGGTGCAGTGCAAACATCATTAAATGCATCGTCCACAACAGAGAGGACAGGAGGTATAGCTAAGGGCCTGTGTTGTGGTAGGTGCAGAAAAGTTCTAAGTCTTTTTCTGGAGTCTGAAAAATCCTGTTCCTGCCATTGGAAATGTTCTCTCATGGCATGTAAGGTTTCCCCAAAGGAGAATTCTTCTGGTGGGGAAGCAGCTGGAATGGATTCTTCAGCATCTGAGTCCTCAAAATTGGAGAAGGGAGCCTCTGGCTGGTCTGTAATATCTGAGTCTTCCGCAGAATCATCAGAGGACACAGGCTCGAGGGGCTCTGCTCTAGGTCTCTTTTCTGGGGCTGAGAGGCCCTGTCTGGGTGAGATTGAGATCCCTAATTAAGGATATTAAATCTTCTGCCAGAGTAAGCATTTGTGAACTAGAAGTGGGCCTGGTTGAGGGGGGGTTTAACAGGCACTGACTTAGTAGATTTGGCTGCTTTAGCCCTGGCGAAGGCCTTAATAGACATGGCTGCAGGAGGCCTAGCTGCACCACGTGCTGGGGTAGAGACATCCAAAGGGATGGTGTCTGATAAGTCACTAGTAACCACTGTAGTAGGTAAAATTTCTGAGGCCGATTCAAGTAAGGTAACCGGAACCTCAGTAGTAGTCATTGATTCGGCTGTACTCTGATCAGTTTTCTCGGTTTCGGCCGAAACCGAGACACTCGCGGTTTGCTTAACCATGGTTTCGGCCGAAACTGCGGACCGCGAGTGTCGGTCTTTTTCTTTGCGTTTTTTAATAATTTGGGTAGTCGGAGGATCCAATGGCATAATGTACGCAAATTCAGAGCCGAAAAACTGTTCAGCAAACTCCGACCGACGTCTAAGCGTTCGTCGGTTGAAAGAAGCACAGGCCGAACAGGCTGCTACGTCGTGGTCTGGGCCTAAACAAGGCAAACAGTAAGAGTGGAAATCTTTATGAGGTATTTGTTTCCCACAAGTTAAACAGTTATTGACTTTTTCTGACATCGGTTGAGGCAAGAAAGAGTCCCCAACGGGGTACTTAGCTTTTAGAAGTCTTGCAGGAGTATTCGGTAGTAGTAATCTCTGGATCTGACCGACCGGCACTTGCGAACAGCTTCTGCTTCGGGCGCCACGCGGCAAGAAAGACTGAAGAAAATGGCGTCGGCTGATGCCTTTATACCCGAAGACCAGCAGAGATGACGTCGGGTGAAGTGCGACATCAGCCGAAGCCGGACCCGGACTTTGGAATCCGGCCGACCGAAGGGCTGCCTGACGACAGGACAACCCAGTTGTTATGACTGCAGATGCATCCATGAAGGACATTCTGGTTCTCCTGCTGAGACAGCAGGGAAGGAGTCTGAGGCAGGTGCCATGGAGATAACCGTGACACACTATGCAGGAGGGGGTACCAGTGCTGGCGCGGCCAGTCTGGAGCAATCAAAATCATCCTTGGTTTGTTCTGTTTGATTTTTAGTAGTACTTTGGAGAGCAGAGGCAGAGGGGAGAAGGCATAGACTGATAGGTTTTTCCAGCTGAAGGACAGAGTATCCACTTTGCAGGCTTGTTTGTGGGGAGTCCTTGTGCAAAATTTGTCCAGTTGGTAGTTCTGGGGAGAGGCAAACAGGTCTATATCTGGGCTCCCCCATTTGCATGTCAACATGTTGGAAACCCTTGGTTCCAGTTTCCACTTGTGTGGGTCCATGAGGTTTCTGCTTAGTCCGTCTGCCAGTGTATTTAATTTTCCTGGCAGGAATTGAGCTTATAGGTGCACTTGGTAGCTCAAGGCTGTGTTCCCCAATGCCATGGCTAGTCTGCAGAGGGGGTAAGAATGTGTACCCCCTTGCTGGTTTATGTACCACATAACAGTGGTGTTGTCCGTCTTTACCATTAGTTGTCCTGGAAAAATGTGGTCCCTGAAGGCTGTCAGAGCATGCTGTAGAGCTAACATTTCTTTTTGATTGATATGCAGGTGCATTTGACTTGGATTCCATTTGCCCTGAATGCACTTTCCTGCCATGTGAGCCTCCCATGCATAGTTTGATGCATCTGTTAGAGTTTGGGCGGCAGGGGGTGGTGTGAAAGGTAGTCCCTTGTTTTGGTGGCAGGCCTCTGCCCAAAGGAAATCTAGGCGTAGGCAAGGTATGATAGGAATCATTGTTTCCAGGTTTTGATAATGTTGAGACCGTAGGCTTTTTAGATACCACTATAGTTTCCTCATATGCAGTCTTGCATATGGAATTAGAAGAATGCAGGAGGCCATAAACCCCAAGGCTTGCAGTATTTGTCTTGCAGATATAGCAGGGTTTTTGTGGCCACTTGTTTGAAGTAGGTTGTCAAATGAATTTGTTTCTCTGGCGTGAGGTAAGCCATCTGGGAAGTTGTATTCAAGCTTGCTCCCAGGAATACAATTTGTTGACAGGGTACCAGGTGTGATTTCTTTTTGTTTATGGTGTACCCCAGGCAAGTTAAAACCCTTTGTACAAAGGCCAGATGATTCAATAGTACGTCCTGGCTTTCTGCCTGAATTAGACAATCGTCCAGGTATGGGTATATTTGAATATTTCTTTGCCTGCAAAATGCAATAACTGGAGCTAGGCACTTTTTGAATACCCTGGGTGCAGTAGATAAGCCAAAGGGCAGTGCAGAGAACTGACAGTCCGTGTAGCCTGCTTTGAAGCATAGGTATCTTCTGCAAGATTCCCTGATTGGGATGTACAGGTATGCTTCTTTTAAATCTAGTGTTGCCAACCACGCATCTTTGCCTAGCATAGGAAGTAATTGAAGAGTCAGCATCTTGAATTTTGGAATCTCCAAAAAGGTGTTTAGAGTAGACAGGTCCAGGATAGGATGCCATGAATTGTCTTTTCTGGGTATCAGGAAAAGTCTCGAGTAGAAACCTTGTCCCTTTTCCTGTTCTGGTACAAGTTGAATAGCCCCCATGCTTAAGAGAGAAAGTACTTGTTTTTGGGCCTCTGCCCACTGATTTGGGGGTAGGTCCGGCCACCCGCTTGGTGTTGACATGTGGAAGTGAAATCTGTATTCCTGGGACACTATTTAAAACCCATTTCTCCTGGGTAATGAGTTCCCAATTCTTTGCATGAAGAGCAATCTTTCCCCTCAGAGGGGCAATCAGTTGATAAGTGCTTGGAAATTTTTAAAAGGAAGTCATTGAGACAGTTTACCATAGGGGGGAGTCTTATTATTTCCAGATTTGGAAGTGGAGACCCCCCACTGCGTAGTTCTGTGTGTCCCCTGGGACTGAAACCTGTTTTTTTTTGCTGTGTCTGGGTTTGGCTTGAGAAGACCTGGAAGGGACTGGAAAGGACCAATTCTTAGGGGGCCAGTGCCTACTAAATCTAGGAGGCTGAATTTGTAAAGAAATCTATCAGTTTGCATAGATTTAGCTTTATCTTCCATCTTTTTAAGAACTTCCTTAGCCTTGCTGCTAAACAGGTGGTCCTGATTTAAAGGAGCATCCAACAATTTAGCTTTAACATGATCAGGCAAAGATTGCTCCTTAAGCCAAGCATGCCTTCTGAGCACAGACCCAGTAACAGCAGCCTTGCAAGAGGCCGCTAATGAATCAAAACCACATTGCAAAGTACGTTTTCCAACTTGTTCAGCAGAATGCATTAAATCATGTAATTCTTTATTTTCCACACAGTCAGGAATCAACATAATTTTCTGTTTAAGCAGTCCAATAACATGTTGCTGATACTTTAACATATGAAACTGGCAGTTTAAAGCTCTAATGGCCAAGGTTGCAGAAGTGTAAACCTTCTTTACCCCATCTATCCAGCGCCCTGGAGTTTATCAGAAGGGGTAGGATTTTTAGTAGTAGAAGCCTTAATGCCTTTGGGACCCTGTGAAATAGTCTCTGGATCTGCAATAGGATTTTTAAAAAGGAACTTGTGGGACTCAGAGACCCTGTAGTATCTGTCAGATTTTCTGGGAGCAGGAGGCAGGAAATCGGGCCAAACTAGATTCCGAAAAAGCATCATCAACAATGTCTAGTAAGGAGGAATAGCTAAAGGCCTATGCTGAGGTAGAAGAAGGAAACCCCCAAGACACTTTTTTGAATCAGAAAAATCCTGGCTTTCCCAGTGGAAATGCTCCCTTAAGAGTATGTAAAGTTTCCTCAAAGAGAAATCCTCAGGAGGGGAAGCAGAGGGAATGGAGTCCTCTGCATCATAATCTTCATAAGTAGATAAGGGCAAATCCAGATCAGAAGAATCAGAAAAGACAGAATCCTGATCAGAAGACTCATAATGAACTTCAGCCCTAGGCTTCTTAGAAGGGGGGAGGTTGGCTACCGCTGATTAGAGTTATTAGATCTTCAGCCATTGTTATAATTTGTTTTTTAGGCATTTAGGCCTGAGATTGTGGCCTGAGCGTCAGTTTTTTAGGCATGGATCCAGATTTAGGCCTAAGTAAAGAAGGAGGCGTCGGTTTAATATGCAAGTCCGTAGGCCTGAATACACCCTCAAAAGCTGGTGCCTGCACAGCGGCTCTGGACCATCCAAGGTAGACACATCCGTGGGTTCCATAATTGAAGCATCTCGCGGCATACCGGACTCCAAATGGGTCTCAGTAGAGGCCTGCAAATCAGAAGTAGCAGGTATCAGGGGCTGCGAAAGCACCTCACTGAGTACCAGCGAACTGGTGACTGGCTTAGGAGAAGCGTTGTCGTCAGTTTTGGACCTCGGCGGCCTGTCTCTCTCTTTATCTTTGCATTTTTTCGGAATCCCAGTAGATGGATGGCTAACAGATGCTATTTCTGGATAATTAAACCGAGAATCGAAAAATTTAGAGGAGAAAATATACCGACGACGGATAGTGCGCTGATTAAATAAAGCACAAAACCGACAGCAAGGTACATCATGGTCAGGGAGTAGGCAAGGAATACATTACGAATGAAAATCTTTATGAGGTATTTGCTTTCCACAAGTAATGCAATTATTAACTTTTACTGACATCGGTAAGGAGCAAAAAAAGGTTTCCCCAACGGGGTACTTAGCTTTAGTTGAAGACTTCGGTTCTGAAACTCGAAAATGAAAATTTCAGGAGTTGGCCGACCGGCACTTGCGAACTGCTTTGGGCACCACATGGCAAAAAAGACTGATGTAATGGCGTTGGCTGTATGTTTTATACCCCTGACGACCTAACGTCATAGAAGAAGGGACAGCAACCAACGCAGGACCCAAGACTTTGTTAATCAGGCCGACTGAGGCCTACCTGCAAGCAGATAACCCAAATGTAATGACTGCAACAGTGAAATACGAAGAACATCAAAACGCAGATTCCAACGGCAGACTAAATGTACAAGTCAGCCTTTCCAAATGGTGGCGAAAAAGTTCTGAGGACTGTACTTGCTGATGTCCCTTTTATGGCTGATGTTCCCTGAGCCTAAGTGGGATGTTCCATGTACAGGCAGTAGCTTGAAGCTTTTGTATACAAGCCGGACGTCGGTTGGATAGCAGAATACAACCCATATGTAAAGAATACTGCAACACTGAATAGAAGGACATCAAACATTATACTTTGCATATGTTGCTATATATCATATAATGTAAGCAATATGACATCAATTATTCAATTCCTGCCTTTTTTTAAAAAAGAAACATCTTTATTAAACCATCACTTACTACATAGGCAATCATACCATTATATAAATGAAAAACCACACAGACAATCCTAGTTGCAAGCATTTTACATCACAAACCATACTGACACACTCCCATTTGCAAACTTTATACATCACTTATAATCTACCCAATCTTTCTCCCTCAAACATTACATAGCTCAATTCCTGCTGCCTTTTAGACCTCACTCCTCTCTTATGTGTTGTTCCCACAATTACTATTTTTGCAGGTTGCTCAAACCCTTTTCTGAAGATCTCAGTTTTAGTTTTATCTCTGTTACTACATTCACAACTTCCAGTATAGTTGGATGAGATTTTGATTTCCATTTTCTAGTAATTGCTTTTTTTGGCAGCCACCATTATTAGACACATCAAGGCCTTACTATGTCTAGGCAATTCCGATTATGTATCATAGCTTAGAAAAATCATCTCCCTCATCAGACTAATCTACCCATCCAGCATCTCCAACAGTGCAATCTGCAGGGAATTCTTAAAGTCTGCCAAATTCCCGCACTCCCAGAAAATCTGTTTCCAATTACATCTTTTTTTCCACTTCACACCTCCACTTACTGTCTGCCTGAGGAATATTTCTCTGGAGTGTACTTGGGGTATAAAAATATCTATGTGAACATTTCCAAAAATCCTAAATCCACTAGACTTTGTTGCATATTTGGGAGACATACATATATCCTCCCATTGTTTCTTTGTGAATTGCTTATCCACTCACTCTTCCTAATCATTTCTAACCTCCTCTGCTTGATTCTTACAGTTATCATGCAATATTTTATACGCTGCACTAATTATTCCTTTTTTAATGGCAGCTTCTGTTATAGATTCTATTAAAAACTCTATGAGTGCTGATCTTTTGTTTAGGACCTACCTATTTCTTTCTCTTTGCCTATGCACTGATATCAATCCCTGATAGGGAAGGCAATCTCTAACCTGCAGTCCAAATAAATTATTGGCGTCTTCCATTCTATCATCTTTCCCTCTCTAATTATTTGTTCCCAGTACCTTGGTTCCTTTACCAGTTTTCTCTAATAAATTCCAGACCCCTTGTGCCTATTGTCTGTATCCCTAATTGCAGTCATCCCTATCAGCAGAATCTCCTTTCTCTATTCCTGTGCTGGTTTAGTTCTTACAATACTTTCTGCTACTTTATGGATATAATATTCTGCATGATTACTGTTATTCTCCTTAAAAGGCCTGCATCCAAAATCCCAGTCTCGCCTTGTTTCTTGAGCTTCCCTCCTGCTTCATCATCCCTTTCCACTTTAAATTATAGTTTTCTGCTTATGCTATGTATAGGAGTTTTAACTGTGTAGCTCTGAAATCCCCCTTCAAATTGGGTAACCCCAATCCGCCCTGTTCTGCTGGGAGAATCAGCTTATCCCACTTGACTCTTGCCATTTTCCCCTCCCAGATAAAGTCCTTCACCTCTTTATTAATTGCTACCTACAACTTCTCCTCTGGATGATAAAAATATGCCTGACCTGTGTGTGTATAAGATGAAAAGGACTAAAAGCATTTTAACTACTTTTATATTGCTATCCATATAACAAAAGTTTCAATTTTCTCAGTTTTTGTATTATCTTTTAGTCTCTTCTCACATAACCTTAGCTGCCACACTAGAATCACTTTTTAATCTATACTCCTAAATATTTCATTTTATCATGTCCCCATAAATATGGGTATTCCTGAACCAGTTCATGTGTGGGTACATAATTTACTGCTATTGCTTTTGTTTTAGCTTTATTAATTTTGTATCCCAAAAAGATGTGAAGTTGTCTCAAAATGTTCCACTACACTGCAATGTCTTTTTCTGGTTTATGCAGGTAAAAAATAATGCCATCTGCAAATAAGGCCAGCTTTTCTTGACTACCAATTATATCCTTGAATTTCTGAGTCCCTTATTTTCTTTGCCAATGATACTAAATATAATGCAAATTATAAAGGGGAAACAGGACACCCTTGCCTGCTTCCTCTACTCACTCAAATTATTAGAGAGGACCCTACCCACTTTAATTTTCACCTCTGATCCCTCATATATTTCCTAATCAACCTTATAATTTTTTTCAGGAAATGCAAATGCTTCCACTGCTCTGCTCATAAAGTCCCAGCTTACTCTGTCAAATGCTTTCTCTGCATCAAGACCCACAGACAACAAAGGCATTTTCTTACATTCTGCTTCCCTCTAGATCATTACTGTTCTGTTAATGTTGTCAAATGCTCTCCTCCACTCCAGAAAACCGCAGTGATCCATATATATCAATTTTGGCATCATTTTTGCTATGCGTTTAGCCATTACAAACACTTTATAATCATGGTTTAGTACTGAAATGGGCCTGTATGAAGCTGGATGTGATGGATCTTTACCCTGTTCAGGTATTACAGCTACCACTGCTTTGTTCCAGGATGGTGGTACATCTCCTCCTCATAAGACACTATGAAACAAAACCTTCCAGATCTTTTATCAGTTTTTTTCCACCTAGCTTCCAAACTTCCTCAGGAATACTATTCTACTTCTGGGGACTTTCCATAGGGGAGTATGTTTCTATCTCAAAATTAAGGCTAGCTCAGCTATGGTATGTAATCAATAAGCAGAAATTATTCAGATCCTTTTCTCAAAAAGCAACCATGCCTTAATGCAAGATATATGAAACAGGTTTTTGTGTAAGGAAGTACTTCCTTTATTTAGAGACTTTACCGTACATCTCAATTGTCCAGATTTTCACAAATCCTGTTATTCTAACAACTTTCTAAGCTTATAAGAGCAATATTTAATGTCTGCCCTATTTTTGGGACATTGTCACCCCCACCCCATTATTTTAGGCTTTGTCCAGATTTCATGTGCTAAGAATTTGAGAGGTATGGACTTCACATACTAACATATGACATTCATTTATTAGCCTTTAATAGAAACAGAACTTAGTCAAATTGAAAAATGAGGTACAAAGTATTCTTCATCAGTGTTAAGGTTAAAAAAATAGAAGAAAGGGCATCAATAAAGCCTTTGCAATTTCAACGTAAATCATACTGCTAACATGAGTACTGGAAGTTTGACCTACTTTTGCTGTATTTGGGGATGGGGCTGGGACTGCTAGACAAGAATTGGATTCCTATGTGTCTGCCTCTGAGAGGCAAAATAGTCAGCTCTGTAAAGAGCAGACTGCCAGAAAGGACGCTTCCTAGTAAAATTCAGCAATTTTAGTGCTTTCCTTGTAATGTTTTTAGCAAATCAGCTGATGGCTGGCGAAAAAGCAGACTTTCTGTGAAATCATCAGTGAATCATCAGTATCTTAATGATGGAAAAAAGCAGAGGTAGGATAAACCGACACACGGCTGAAGAGTCCAAACAAATGGTTTATTGAAGAAGGTAAGTGCTTTCACAGTCGAACTGACTGTTTCATCAGACCATTAATAAAACCAGCATATTGCGATATTTAAAACAATGACAAACTATCACAGAGAAGCTGAAGAGCAAAATCAACCAATCACAATAAATTTCAGACATAAAAATCACCCAATCCCCAAAGGATTTGTCACAACCTACCAACTTCCCTAAATATGTTTTTACATCCAATCCAAAGTTGTTATTAGTATTCATTGAAGTGCAAAGTGCTCGTCTAATCCAATGCAATCCAGGATTATAGTTCACATTAAGCAGTAATACAGCCTTATCCAATGATGTTTGCGAAAAAAGCATTTATGACACAATGAAACAAAAAATAAAAACAATAAATATAATTTGAAATAGTTAAGAGCTATCATATCAAGAACACTTTGCAACCACCTTGAAGTATTGGCACATAGTGGTAAATGTTATCTTCAACACAGCTGAGGCATTAAACACATTCAATTACAATGTATTAATGATTAAAATACAAATGCGTATGAATTTTACATCTTAAATATTTCTTACCACAGAGGTAAATGTAATAAAGTCGAAAAGATCAGGACCAATGCAGCCTATCAAAAGTGATGAACAAGTAAAAGCCACCAATAAAAACACTGGCTCACTACTCACTGAGGCGGATCCTGTTTTCCGATCAGAGGCATTCAGAACTGTTAACAGTCCATCTTACTAAAACTAATCTAAAACACACGTGTTCAAACATTTACAACAGTGATCGCAAACAAATTATAGTAATAAAAACCAGCTTATTCAATGAATGATGATGTGATGAAAACATTAGTCGAACAGGCTGTATTCTATTCCTATAGTGCTGTGCCTAATATCTTCAAACTTTTGTTTAATGTTTTAAACTGGTCATAGCTGTTGCCTAATATTAAATGAATATAAACATCGTGGTATGGGGACATATTAAGTGAAGATATTAAGATATGATCATCCCCAGAATGTTAGTGAATTACTTACTTTTGTGATCATCTTCGCACAGTTTGGTTTGTGATTTATCTTAATATCCAAGTAAGTTTCTGTTTGCGATCACGGTTGTGAATGTTTGAACAAATGTTCTGTGTTTCTGATTAGTTTTATCAAGATGTACAGGGATGATATCTTCTGTCATTTAGTTGGCTGACACGGCTGTTGAATGGAATATTGCCAACTGTGAATATCTCTGATTAGACAACAGAATGTGGTTTAGCGAATAGGGAGTCAGGGTTTTGATTGTTTTTTACATGTTTATCCCTTTGACAGGCTGCATTGATCCAGTTTTGTTATGTGATATGGTCATTGAACAGACTATTGCCAATTCTGAATTCCTCTAATCAGAAAACAAGAACCACATATGTGAATAGTGAGCCATTGTTTTTATTGGTTGCTATTACCTGTTCATCACTTTTGATAGGCTGCTTTGGTCTTGATCTTTTTGACTTAAATATTTCTTAATAAAACGGAGGTAAATGTAATAAAGATGCAAAATTCATACACATTTGTATTTTCTTCATTAATACATTGTAATTAAGTATGTTTAAAGCCTCAGATGTGTTGAAGACATCATTTATCACTGTGACAATACTTCACAGTGGCTGTAAAGTGTCTGAGACATTATATCTCTAACTATTTTGAATTATATTTGTTTTAATTTGTTGGTTTCAGTGTCTTATAAACAGAGAATGCTTTTTTCACAATCATCACTGGATAGGCTATATTATTGCCCAATGTGAAGACCAATCTTGCACTACACTGGATTGGACGAACACTCTGCATTTCAATGAATACTGATAACATCTTTGGATTGGATGCAGCAACATATTAAGGGAAGTTGACAGGTAGTGACAAATCCTCTGGGGAGTGGTGATTTTTATGTCTGAATTTGATTGTGACTGGCTGAGTTTGCTATTCAGCTTGTCTGTGATATGCTGTCACTGTTTTAAATACCACAATATGCTGTTTTTATTAATGGTCTGATGAAGCGGTCAGTTCGAGTGCGAAAGCACTTGCCTTCTTCAATAAATGATTTGCTTGGATTCTTCAGCCATATGTCAGTTTATCCTGCCTCTGCTTTTTTCCAGTTTTACTTTTTTTGGAGGACTCACAGTATTATCTGCAGCACTGGTTTCTTCATTTTTTAAATATCTTAGTGATGCCTTTGGCAGCAATGAAGAACTTTACATTTTATTAGAAATAAACATAACAGCAGTCTCTATGCATTTACATGTCTGGCATGACTGAGGGACTAATGGCACTCAGAAATTGTAAGAAGAAATTAAGAAAGTTAACAGCGCGACACAAGGCACCTTCATGCCAAATATGGCAGTACCCTAACCTTGCCCTACACAAAATTTACCTTTGTTTCTTGCAAGAAGATAGCTATAACTTGGAAAAATATGAAACAGAAAGTAAGCAAACCAAAGTGCTACAACTTAAAGTTTAAAATAACCTACTCTGATGAAAATCAAACTATCTTGATTAGATGCAAATAAAAAAATGTGTTTGTCTAGTATTTTATGATTTGGCTTAGCAATATTGTGCTCAATATTGCCTTACTCAGCAAGTTCAGTCCTAGATTTTAGCTTTCATATGAAATAAGAATAACTTCACAATTATTCTGCTAAAAGAACAGACTTCTCATTTGTGAAAGGAAAATATTTAATCTGAGCAAAATATTCAACAGTAATAACAAAATAGTTTTTCAAAAAGATTTGGCAATATAGTCCATAATGCATTTTTAGTGAAAAGACATTCAAATAGCACAATAGAAAGCATTTTCTGCGAACTTAAACTTGAAAAAGGCAACCACAACCCATGTAGCTTAAAAAAGCTACCCTTCACTGTTACATTCACTACTGCTAAAACAGAGACATTTACTTACAACAGCAGACATAGCAAAGCTCTTGAACAGGAATCCTTTTCTGCTGTAACGATTCCCTTCAAAAATAAGGAAATCACCATCAGTGGTAACTTCTCCACCAATAGACCTAAAAAAAAAAAAAAAAAAAAAAAAAAAAAAATTCAGCAGTTAAACATATGCAAGGCTGTCCAGAGTCAGCTGGAGGTACTGACCAATGACAGGTTACTTACACATGCACCAAAGATAGGATATCACTGAGGGAGTCCTAAACAATGGGCCTACATCTTTCTTGTGCAATTTCAGTTACTAAAAAGTTGCATACTTACAAGTCATGTGTGCACATCCATCCCTTTTAGCCTGGGCATAGTGCCCTGGACCAGGAAAAATGCACCAGAGTCTAGCTTCTCTAGACCTTACCTGTTCAATGTACCAAGAAAATTACACTTCCAAGTGAAACACACTACAAGAAGTCAATGCAAACCTGATGAAAGAGGAAGCCCCCAATGTGACAAGTATACTGGAGAAGACCAAAACTTCTACTATGAATATGCATGGAAGTACTAAATAAACTGCAAACAAGTTCTGAAAGTGGATGCAGTGTCAGAAAACCTCCATCAGAAAATTAAACTAGCAAGCAATCTAACTACAGGATTTAAGAGGGCTACTCAAAACATGCTTGCTAGGTTTTATTTGAACTGCCTGTGGGTGATAAGTCCCCAAACAAACTGCCTGTAGTATTTACTTCTAAAAATAGTGGTCTTCATTAAACATGGCCAAGACTATCTAATCAATCACGTTCACTGTGACCACAGATGCAAGCCAGCTGACGAATTACCAGTCTGTAGTTATTCAGTTTTTGGATTATCTAGAGGAAAAATTGACATTCTCTGAGTAGAGGGGGCAAGTGGGAGAACAAGTGACTGCTTTACACCTTGGCCAACAGAAAAAGGTAGACAGGACAGCATAAAGCAGTCTGAAATGCATGCTATCAAAACCACATACAAACTGAACACAGAACTGACCGAGGTATGCTCTTGTTCCAGCAAGTTTATGCTTTATATTACAATGGTCTGCACTGTAATAATTTTGGGCTTTACATTATAGGTTCATAGGTTCATACTAGGCTATCTGCCCTAGGGCATTTATAAGCCTAGCCAGATTGTGTTTGGCTTTCGCCCCCCATTTTAAATTAATTTTGCTATGCCTTTTTTTAAGGTTAGTATACTGTGCCTCTGTCTAACAGTGACACAGAAGTGATAGCCAGGGTAAACCTATGATCTCCCATCCAATCAAGATTCCTCTTGAAGAGAGTCAATGTGGAACTCTGCCTAACCTGGACTGGGATTTTATTCCAGAGTGAAGGGAGCCTCTGGGTTATGAATCTGTCCCTCCAGCATGTTCTATTTATTTCAGTGCTGAGGTTCAAGTCTCTCGAGCGCGTAGCTCGATGGGATTTGGATTTTCTGAGGTGCAGCATGTCCATGGCTTTATACGTCAGGCACAGATCGCCTCTGAGCAGGCGGTATGCCACTGAGTAGAGCTGGAGTTTCTTTAACCGGGCAGCATATGGCATCTGTTTGAGCCCTTTGATCCTCTTGGTGAGGTACTTTTGGGGTCTTTCCAGTTGCTGCAGGTGTCTGGTAAGGTACATCCCAAAAGGGGCATTGTACTCAATTATGGGCCTGATGAGGGATGAGTAAAGAGGCACGATGACCTCCCCTGACCTAGATGTGTATCCCTTCATGATTAGGTGGGCTATATAAAATGTTTTTCTAACCACTTTGGCCACGTGGTTGTCAAATGAGAGATTGCTATCAACTTGGGTCCCCAGGTCCCTAATGACTTCTTCTGTACTTAATGGATTACCACCTATGTGGTAATTTGTGGGCACTTTGTTTTTGCCAAAGGGGATGACTATACACTTTTTGGCATTTAGCTTGAGGCCATGGCTCTGGCACCAGTTGTCTGTTTCTGTGAAGCCTTTTTGGAGGATGCTTGTGTCGGCTGGAGAGTTGATTATGGCACCCAGTTTGCAGTCATCTGCAAACTTGGTCAGCCACAGTCCTTCCGTGTTGGCCTGTACCGCCGAGAAATATATACCGAACAAGAGAGGTCCCAGGACTGAGCATAGTGGGATGCCACTTGTAACTGGTTTGGAGTCTGACATGGCTCCAGCAATTCTAACCATGTGGGTTCTGTCCTTGAGCCAGTTTGCAACCCATCTAGTGACATAGGGATTTATATTTAAGCTGGTAAGCTTATCTATAATGCCCGAGTGGGGTATTGTATCGAAGGCTTTTGCGAGGTCCAGGTAGGCTGTGTGGACCACCTTCCCCTCGTCAATGGCCTTGGTGACTGTTTCAAAGAAATCGACCAGGTTTAAGAGGCAGGATCTGCCCTTAAAGCCAAACTGGGTAGGATCCAGTGTCTGTAGGTCCCCAATATCTTTATTTATGAGGTCCATGATAATCCTTTTCCATAGCTTTGCAGACCAAGGCATATGGGGTGATAGTTTCCAGGATCCGTTGAGGCACCACCTTTGTGGAGAGGGACCACTGTTGCTGTACGCCACTCTTTGGGTACATATCCTGTAGTAAGTCTAAGATTGAACAGTAGTTTTATGTTTAGGTTTAGCTCTTCTTGGAGTTCATGTAGGACGCAGCCCGGGACACCATCTGGTCCCACTGATGCTGTGTTTTTTGCTTTGGAGAGGGCAGCTCTTACCTGAGCATCTGAGATGTCAGGGGGGCAAGCACACTGTTGGGATAGATATTTGCCCTTTTGGTGGGGAGGGGGGGGGATAAGTTTGCACTGAACCGGTCAGCTAGGATGTTGGCAATGTCTGTGGGCTCAGTGTATTTTTTGTCATTTTGGACTAATTCTGAGCATATCTGGGAATTCCCACCCAGGTTCCTAACATAACTAAAGAAAGCCATGTGATTATCCTTAGTGTCCTGTGCAATTTTTCTCTCGAAGCTGGCCTTAGACGATTTTATGAGTGCCCGTAGTTTTTTGCTAATACTGATCAGAGATGCCTTCCCTTTTTGGGATTTTGCTCTATCAAAGCTTCCTCCTTCTATTGTATAGTTTGTATATGGCTGGGGTCCACCACACAGGACATCTGCCTTTGGAGGATTGGGTCTTGGTTTTATTTGGGATTGCATGATCCATACATTCCTGAAGGTGTTCATAGAATGCGTTTATAAAGGATTCTGCGGTCTGGGCCGTATTTTCCACAGGCCCCGGGGCTTTGAAGGATTTCGCCTCGGTTTTGAGGCGTGTGAAATTTGTTTTAGAGAAGTTTTTCACTGTGGTTTTCTGGGCAGGGGGTGGGGTCGGGATGTGAATATCCAGTGAGATTAGTTTATGGTCTGATCTTACCAGTGAGGGATACACTTCTGGTCTGGAGCATAGTGTCTCCAAGTTGGTGATGATCAGATCCAGTATGTTTTCCCCGCTTGTGGGAGTGGTAACAAGTTGTTCCATAGCATTTGAGTTTATAAATTTTAGGAACCTTTGGGCTAGGGTGTTGGAGCTAGAGTAATGCTCCCAGTCTATGTTTGGGTAGTTGAAGTCGCCCAATATAATGGTGTTTGGAGAGACCTTCATATTTTCCAGTATTCTCAGGAAGGCAGAGTGGGGTTCCTGTGTTTGGGAGGAAACTGGAAGGCAGTTTTACCCACTGTTAGTTGCACATGGATAGTCTCTGATGCTTCGTGCTGTGCCACCAACCTGGAGGTGTGGGTATCTTTGACAAATATTGATACTCCCCCTCCTTTTGTGGTTCGGTCCAAGTTTTGGGGCCGAAAAGCATGGTATGAGGTATAACCTGGTAGTGCTGGGGTGCTCTCGGGAGCCTTGAACCAGGTTTCTGTTACTGCACAGATATCGATGTTCTCCATGCTAAGGAGAGTTTCGAGTGCATGCATCTTGAGGTTTAGACTTCTGGCGTTGAGTAGCATTACTCTTAGTTTCTTATCCCTTGTGATACCTATGGAGGTGGGTTTGTCTTTTGAGCCTTGCCTAAAAAAGGCACTATGGGGGTAGCAAGAGCCTTTGCCAATATCCAAAGCCCAGGGGTGACAGGTGCAAGCCATCCCTAGCGAAGCATCGTGGCTTGTCGAGCATGTCATCCCAGACTGACAGGCATTGGATCCCCTTTGAATGACACCAATACTTAAGCCAGTTGTTGAAATTGATCATCTTGTCTTCATATTGTGGCATCATTCTTGGTGAGGGTAAGATGCTACTCAAGGTCAGGGTCATACCGGCCTGGGCTACATGCTCAGACAGCTCCTCTATGTCTCTTTTCATGTAGTCCAGGGAGGTACATCTCAGGTCATTCATACCAGCATGGACAATGACTGAGTCATATTTGTACTTGCCTTGGAGTGACCTGAGTGCTTGTGTTATGTGGCGGATCCTAGCGCCTGACAGGCAGATCACCGTGACCTTCTCCTTGTTCAGCCTGGTGAGTGGGACGTCAGTGTGCCTGACGATAGAGTCACCTATTACAAGTGTATCAGGTGTGTTGTTTAGCCTTAAGGGCTGTGACTGTTCGGCACACTGGCTTTGTGAGCTATGTGTTGCACGTGTTTTGTTTTGGGGTAGCGGTTGCTTGGGTGTCTGCTTTGGAGGTCTCTGCTGCTTAGGCAGATTTTTATTTAGAGCCTCCGAGTATGTTTTTGTGTGTTTATGTGTTTGGTTTGTTGTCGTGGTAGGTCTATGTGAGACTGGAATTGTAGTGAGTGTGGTTTCCTTCTCCTCCTGACTGGTTACGCCAGTACTGAGTTGAGAGAGCTTAGCCTCCAGTTTGGCTATATGGTTGCATCTCTCACATGTGTTGGAATTAGTTGGGAGGAGGAGAGGGTAGTCTGTGTACATGAGGCATTTGTAACATTGCCTCAAGATTCCCAGATTCACCAGCTGGACCAGAGAGGAGATTGACAACTGACCTTTGGACATGCTAGAATAGTACTGGGAATTCCTTTATAATTGAAAAAAAGGGCCAATGGGGAACAATGTACTCAAGGGGAGTTTGTGAGGGTGTAGTGCTTTTAATTTTTTTAGAGATGACTTATATAATTGCTTTAGTGAGCAAGTGCCAGGTAACTTAAATGCAATGTGTTACAGGTAACTTAAATGCAAAAACGACAAACAGTAACTTTCTTTCAAGTGAAACAAGGAAATAAGTACAGTAAGCAATGCAGATATAACTAGGGATCCAGAGAAGTGCTAAATGGCCGCATTTTAGGTGAAATTAGCGTTATCTGGAAGTCGCATGTGACAGGTACACGTATGCATGTAAACTTTGGGGGGGTACTGTAAGTACTTGTTGGCTGTTTGAACTCTGTGCAGTTAGGGGGCTGGCATAGCCATCAGTTGAACATGGGTAAACTTCAGGAGTTAGGGCAATGCCTTTTGGTATGAATTATAAATTCATAGCCGATTATACATCATTGCTCCTAGGGGACCTTTTAAGCCTAGCCATGCTTCCCAAATATATCTAGCAAGTTTTGATAACCTACAGTTATTTTAAGGGTATATGTAGGCTTGAGCAAGGGTGGTGAAACATTTACAGGCTGCCTCTGTCTTTCAGAGAGAAAGGCACCAGATCCAAGGGTAAACACTCAATACCCCACCTACTGATTCAAGTTACGTATGAATTACATTAGAGAAAAACTGTTCCACAGGAAGGGTAGTCTCTGATACATACACCTGCCTTTCCAACATGCCCTGTTTATGCTGCAGACAAGGTTTAGGTCCCTAGGATGGGTAACTCTGATTTTATCTGAATATGATATGTTATTTGACATTTGCTGACCGGGAGTGTCTAACTGAGGAAAAGCGCTTTTCAGCAGAGGCCTCCACATTATCACGAGTGTTTAATAACATAAAAATAGTCACGCAAAATACATAAAGAAAGTAGCATACAGTAAGTGAGAAGAAGCAATGTGCATATTATAAGACAAGCTAAGTCACAAAACAGCTGCTAGAAACTGTAAATGTCATTTTCAGTACACATTTACACAAAATCAATATTACATACAATAGAAACAGAGAGCAAGATTTTTACATGATACTCAGTACATAATTAGCATCAAAACAGTTGCAGTACAGGTGACAATGAGCAGCATCAGTATAAGCACAGGTAATCCATGTTAGTGTTGTGTGGGATTAGCTAGGAGATACAGTTACAAGTCGAGGTATTGAGAAGATACAGAATTAGAGCCTTTCTGAATTCATGTGTGGTTGTGATCTTTCTGATGACAGGGGGCTTACTCCAGTTTTGGCCAATGTTTTTTTTTGGGGAGGGGGAATAAAGATTTCAAGGAGGTATAGGTTAGAGCTCCTGAGGGACCTAGCTGGTCACCAAGGAGGAGATGCTAGGGCAGGTATTGGGTTTGTGGAATGAATGATGAACAATCGAGACAGTTGAAGTTGATGGGGGCTCAAGCCAGTTTAAGTCAGAGAGGGAAACACAGTGATGTGATTTTTGGGGACTGGTAGGCAGCAAAAAGTACAGTTTTGTACCTACCATAAATGTAGATGTCCGAGAGGTATGCATCTGCAGTCCTTACAAATGGGTTGTCCTGGCCTCAGGCAGCCCTTCGGTCGGCCGGATTCCAAAGTCTGGGTCTGGCCTCGGCTGATGTCGCTCTTCACCCGACGTCATAGCCGCAGTTCTGCGGGTATAAAGGCATCAGCCGACGCCATTTTCCTCAGTGTTTCTTGCCCCAGATGCCAGGTGCCCTCTAGGAAGGCTAAATTTGGATAAATGCAAATGTTTCCAAACAATAGAGAACAAATAGAAATAAACATGTATATACATATATACAAACAAATACACCATAATAGATTCCCCCAGCTAGCTACAAGGTGGGCAAATACCCTAGGAGTACCACAGAGGGGAAGGAGGGTGGGTAATCCTGACTGCAGATGCATACCTCTCGGACATCTACATTTATGGTAGGTACAAAACTGTACTATGTCCTTCAAGGATGCATCTGCAGTCCTTACAAATGGGTAGAATACCATAGCCAAACTGGGGAGGAGGCACTAAGGAAGCACTAAGAGTTTATGGTGTATTTAAGATCCCTTGCAAAACAGCAGTGGCAAAACCTGCTCGGGATCTGGAGTATAAAGGCAGATTATAATGCTTGGCAAATGTATGCACGGAGCTCCAAGTAGCAGCCTCTAAAATGTCTTTGGTAGCCACTCCTCGTAAGAAAGCTGTAGTAGTGGCTGTAGCCCTTGTGGAATGAGGTCTGATGTTTTCTGGAGTTGCCTTTCCATGAAAAGAGTAACAAAATCTAATGCAATTTCCTATCCATTTTGTGATTGTTTGTTTTGAAATTGCTTTTCCTTCCATTCCTGTGGCATATGCTACCAGAAGCTGGTCAGTTTTTCTATAGTTCTTGGTTCTGTCCAGGTAGTAGCGCAATTGTCTGTGTACATCCAAGGTATGCAGCAATCTTTCCCCCCTGTTCTGTGGGTTGGGGAAGAATGTTGGCAGGTGTATTGTTTGGTTTAAAGATACTCTGGAGACCACTTTTGGCATAAAGGTAGGATTAGTTCTCATGGACACTCTATCCTGATGGAAGATAAGGAAGGGCTGTACTGCCATTAATGCCTGTAATTCAGAAACCCTTCTAGCTGAAGTGATTGCAAGTAGGAATGCAGTCTTCCAAGATAAGTACTGTAATTCTGCTGTTGCTGCTGGTTCAAAAGGGGGAAGTGTTAACTTTTCTAACACAAAGTTCAAATCCCATGTAGGCAATGGTGGTTTCCTTGGTGGTTTTACATTTTTAATTCCTCTGAGAAACTGTCTGAGTAGAGGTTGAGAAAAGACTGGGGATCCATGTTGTATTCTGCTGAAATTGCTGATGCATGAATCTTAATGGAGGAGTAAGACAGACCATTGTGGAAAAGCTCTGCTAAATATTCCAGGATGTTAGCTATGTTTGCCACTGATGCATCTACTCCTTTGTTGCACTCCAAATGAGATATCTTTTCCATTTTGCTGAATAAGTTTTTCTTGTTGAGGGTCTGCGAGCCTCCAAGATAATGTCTTTAACCCTTTGAGATAAATCAGGGTTATTTTGTCTTATGCAATGTTCCAGGCAGCCAGCTGCATTGTTTTCAGGTTTGGATGCAGGGTTTTGAAGTTGTTCTGTGTTAACAGTAAGGGAACTAGGGGCAGATGCCATATTTGTTCCCGAGACATGTTCCTCAGTAATGGGTACCAATGCTGCCTCGGCCAGTCTGGAGCTATCAGGATGATCCTTGGACGGTCTTCTTTGATCTTCAATAGCACCTTGTGCATCAAAGGAAGAGGTGGGAATGCATATGCTTTCAGGTTTTTCCAACTGAAAGATAGGGAGTCCACCTTCCAAGCAAGTGGGTGGTATGGCCTCGTGCAGAATTTTTTCAATTGGTGGTTGTGTGGGGATGCGAATAAGTCTACTTCTGGTAGTCCCCATTTCTCTGTAATGGATTTGAAGATGTCTGGATGTAGCATCCATTCGTGGGCATCCGTGGTAGTTCTGCTTAGGATGTCTGCTAGTATATTTTCTTTTCCTGGTACAAATATTGCTTGTAACTGAATGTTGAAGCTCAGGGCCACATTCCAGAGGTCCATTGCCATCCGGCATAGAGGGTATGAATGTGTGCCTCCCTGTTTGTTGATGTACTACATAACTGTGGTGTTATCCGTCCTTATCAGCAATTGACCCTGTTGAAGAAGTGGTCTGAATGTCTGAATTGCCAGTTTTACTGCCAGCATCTCCTTTTGATTTATGTGTAGGTTCAGCTGGTCTTGAGTCCATAAACCTTGTATGCACTTGTCCAGCATGTGTGCCCCCCAACCGAGGTCTGAGGCGTCCGTTGTGATAGTCTGGCTTGGTTGAGTGCTGTGGAAGGGCATCCCTTTGTTCGATTGACAGGCCTGAGCCCACCATTGGAATTCTTGCTTCAGGCATGGAATTATTGGAATTTGGGTTTCTAGGCTGTGCTTGTGCTGAGACCATAAATTCCTTAGGTACCATTGTAACTTTCTCATATGTAGTCTGGCATGTGGAATCAATATTATGCAGGATGCCATGTAACCCAGGGCTTGCAGGACTTTCCTTGCTGTTAGCTGGTTTTGCTTTGTTAATGCCATGAAATAGAGAGGAAGTTGCTTCTGTTTTTCTGCTGTGAGGGATGCCATTTGATTTGATGTGTCCAGTTCTGCACCCAAGAAAGTTATCCTCTGGGATGGTATCAGCCTTGACTTTCTTATATTGACTGTGTATCCCAGGGCTTGCAGTATATGAATGACCTTTTTCAAATCTTTTTCTAATTTGTTTTTGTTGTCCGCTTGTAACAGGCAGTCATCCAGGTAAGGGTAAATTTGAATTCCCTGAAGCCTGCAATGAGCAATTACTGATGCCAGGCATTTCGTGAATACTCTGGGCGCAGTAGATAAGCCAAAGGGCAATGCTGAGAATTGATAATGCTCTGATCCTGCAAGAAATCTGAGGTATCTTCAGCAATTTGGTCGTATGGGGAGGTGCAGGTATGCCTCCTTGAGATCTAGAGTTACCAGCCAAGACTCCTTGCCCAGCATGGGAAGAAGCTGCTGAAGGGTCAGCATTTTGAATTTTGGAACAATGATGTATGTGTTTAGAGTGGACAGGTCGAGAATAGGTCTCCATTGGTTTTCTTTTCTTGGTACCAGGAAAAGTCTGGAGTAAAATCCTTGCCCTTGTTCCATGGACGGTACCCTTTCTATAGCTCTCATCCTTAGTAAGTGGTGTATTTGTTGTAGAGCATTTGTCTTCTGATTTGGAGGTAGGTTTGGCATTCCTCTCTTCCTTGGTAGAGTATGGAAGTGAAACCTGTAACCTTGGTCTATTGTCTGTAAAATCCATTTGTCTCCTGTGATGTGATGCCAGTTTACTGAAAATAAGGATAGCTTTCCGCCTAAGGGTGCTTCTAGTTGTTCCCTGGTAGGCGGTCTCAGAGCCAAGTCACTGTGATTGTCCTGTGGAAGTGGTGGTGGCTGGATCTGTGGCAGTACTTCGCTGGTTGTTAGGCTGCCACTGACGTCCCCTATAGGCACCTCTGGATTGACCCCTGCCTCTTGGGCGCCTATTCCTGCCTCTCTGAGCTCTGGAGGTGTCTGGAAAGGACCAATTCTTGGAAGGCCAGTTCCTACTAAACCTTGGAGGCTGGACCTTTTAGAAATCCTTGACTGTCTGGACAGATTTTGCTTTCTCTTCCACCTTCTTCAGCACCTGCTGTGCAGGGGAGCCAAACAAATTGAGCTTATCCATGGGAG
This sequence comes from Protopterus annectens, assembly GCF_019279795.1. Classification (NCBI taxonomy): domain Eukaryota; kingdom Metazoa; phylum Chordata; order Ceratodontiformes; family Protopteridae; genus Protopterus; species Protopterus annectens. Next base: position 231,245,931 of record NC_056733.1, read on the forward strand.
CGTCTAGGAGCTTTGATTTAACATGGTCTGGTAAGGACTGCTCTTTTAACCATGCACGCCTTCTGATCACTGTACCAGTCATAGCTGATCTAAAGGAAGCCTCCAGTGCATCATAGCCGCATTTTAAAGAATGATTACTGACCTGCTGAATGTTATGTACCATTTCCTGAACAGATTTTTTGTCTAATGGTTCAGACGAGGACAGTTTTTTAGTTAACTGATCTAACATAAATTCCTGATACTGAATCATGTGGAATTGACAGTTTAAGGCCCTAGCCGAAAGAGTAGCAGAGGTGTAAACTTTTTTACCCCATCTCTCTAAAGCCCTAGATTCCCTTTCAGAGGGGAGGGGGAAGGGGGTTTTTGGCAGAGGTAGCTGCTACAGCCTTGGGTCCCTGGGAGATGGTTTCAGGATCTGCAAAAGGAGCCTTATACAAATGATAATGTGTGTCCGGAACCCTGTAGTACCTGTCGGGCTTAGCAGGGGCCGGAGGAAGAGAATCAGGAGCAGTACAAGCATCATAAAATGCATCATCCACAACAGTGAGTACTGGAGGAATGGCTAAAGGCCTATGCTGTGGCAAATGCAAAAAGGTCCTAAGCCTTTTCCTAGAGTCTGAAAAATCCTGGCCCTGCCATTGAAATTGTTCCCTCATAGCATGCAAGGTTTCCCCAAAAGAAAATTCCTCAGGCGGAGAGGCAGAAGGAATGGAGTCTTCTGCATCAGAGTCCTCATAAGGAGAATAAGGGCCCTCTGGAGGGTTTGTATTATCTGAATCATCAGAGGAGTAATCTGAAGAAACTGGCTCAGGGGGCTCTGCTCTAGGCCTCTTCTCTGGAGGTGGGTGAGAGGCCCTGTCAGGGTGAGGCTGGGATCCCCGGATCAAAGAAATGAGATCCTCTGCTAGACTAAGCAATTGAGAAGTAGAGCTAGGCCTGTGAGAGGGGGTCTTAGCAGGCACAGTTTTGGTAGATTTTGCTGCTTTAGCCCTGGCAAAAGCCTTAATCGACATGGATTCAGGGGGCCTAGCAGCTCCACGTGCAGGAGTAGATATATCTAAAGGTATAGTATCAGATAAATCCTGTGAACCTGCAAGAACAGGTGGGATTTCAGTAGCAGATTCAGCCATGCTGGATGAGGCCTCGGTAGGAGGCAAGCTTTCGGCCGAAGGAAGAACCGTGGACTCTGTTTCAGCCGAAACCTTGACACTCGCGGTTGGCTTAACCGCGGTTTCGGCCGAAACCGCGGACGTCGGTCCTTTTCCTTGCGTTTTTTAGTTAATTGCGAAGTCGGAGTTTCCGACGGCATATTGTAAGCAAAAGCGGAGCTGAAAAACTCCTCAGCAAATTCCGACCGACGTCTAAGCGTCCGTCGGTTGAAAGAAGCACAGGCTAGACAACCTGCTACGTCGTGGACTGGGCCTAAACAAGGTAGGCAGTAAGAGTGGAAATCTTTATGAGGTATTTGTTTCCCACAAGTTAAACAGTTATTCACTTTTTCTGACATCGGCTGAGGCAAGCAAGAGTCCCCAACGGGGTACTTAGCTTTTTAGAAGTCTTCGGTAGTAGTAATCTCTGGTTCTGACCGACCGGCACTTGCGAACAGCTTCTGCTTCAGGCGCCACGCGGCAAGAAAGACTGAGGAAAATGGCATCGGCTGATGCCTTTATACCCGCAGAACTGCAGCTATGACGTCGGGTGAAGAGCGACATCAGCCGAGGCCAGACCCAGACTTTGGAATCCGGCCGACCGAAGGGCTGCCTGAGGCCAGGACAACCCATTTGTAAGGACTGCAGATGCATCCTTGAAGGACATCATGTAACTTTGTTGTAGGTGCTTTAAAGTTTGGCTTGTAGAATGACTGCAGATTAGTTAAGATTTGCGAGCCAGAGGAAGGTGGGGAGAAGGCAAGCATGAGCTAGTGTTACTCTAGAATCTTTAGTGAGGAATCTTTTATTTCTGTAAAGTAGTCCAATACTTAAGTGGGTTTTCTTAATACAATGGTGAATATAGAGGTCAAATTTAAGTTGATCATCAATAATTGCCCCTAGGACTTTTGCATGGGATTCCAGATTGACTGTGGTGGTGTTAGATGAGTTGATAGAGAAGGAAGGTTTAGAGTGGGAGAGAGATTTGGGTAGGTACAGCAGATGTTTGGGCTTTTTGGGGTTGAGAATTAGTTGATTGTTAGTGAGCCAGGTTTCAATGGAGTTGAAGGAATTTTGGGTGACTGCAGATCAGAGATGGTATAGTTGTCGGCATATTTTCTGAGAACAAAGAGGACAGGATGTAGAAAGGTGGTTAGTAAAGATGCTGAAAAACAGGGGGTAAGGCTAGATCCTTGTGGGACTACCATTTGGATGTGTGGGATGGGAGATAAAGTGGAGAGCCTTGAAGGAAAGATGTATGGAGCCTATGCTCTGGGCCCCATTTTTTTCTTGATGGTGTCAGTAAAACTCAAAGGTTGATAACACAGTACAGAAAAATCTGTTTGGCACAGACTCAGTGCTGATTATTCTTTAAGCTCAATGAACGTATACCATATGTGTTTGAATAACATGAACAAAGGTTAAGGAGGGTGACAGAAATACTCGCCTGACCTCTGGCACAGCTGCATTTACAAACTTATGGTATGCAGGAAGCCTTGCCCCTCTATGGCCAAATGAGCATAACTGAAATTCTGCCTGCTCAAATTACATAATACAACGTTAAGAACTGCTGCTGAATCCTCTGTATGTGGCTAGACTCCTGATGCAGCTATATGGCCCCTCTCTGATGCAGTGCGAGATCCAGTACTGTTTCACTCCTTTGTGAGTGCAGAATATTCTTTTTTGACAGCTCAGAATTGCTCAGTAAGGTGAAGAAAAATGTGATGCAAATTGTACTTAATACTCAGGAGTAGGCAAGTTTATGCAGGACAGCAACAATGATGCGTTTCACTTTGCTACTGGTCAGTGTTCAGGGACACTCATGGGAGAGATAGTGTAAGCTATGAGAGCAGTAAACACCCCTATAAGTTTATGTAAACCATACTGATTATGGTCAGCTTTAGTACAGCCCAGGATGCATCCTCCAAGCACATTGTGTTGTTCTCACTGCTCATGTTTTAAACATGAGGAAACTCACTCTTTTTGATGACGGACTTGGATCTGTTTTTTAGTGCAGAAGGGTCCTTGATCAGTTAAGAAATATCCAAGGCCAGATATCTGCTGATGTGTATGCTCTTACTAGTTACAATAATTTGTACAGGAAGGCGCATTAAGAGATTGCAGGAAGAAATTTGTGAATAGTCTTCACCATTAAGCACTTTTACAATATGTGTTTTCTACAAACAACAAAAAGAAAGTCACCAATGGACTTTCTGGTATGGCCCTCTGAGTAAATGCACATCTCCTGGTATGCTTCCTTGGAGTTAAACTGAAAACAGTTTTAAAATGTTCAGCTGGCTGTGAAATTGCAGTTTATATCAGTCTGCCAAATAAATGCTCTGTTCTCAAATGAAACAAAGATAAAGGCAATAAAAAAGGTATTTTAAATGAGGAGAGTCAGTGGATTATTGATCATATGATGAACTGCACTATTTAGGATATAGTAGAAAGTACAGTTGTATACACTTACCATAAATGTAGACGTTAGAGTGTATTCACTGTTGCAGTCATTACATATGGGTTATCTGCCTGCAGGTAGCCCTCAGCCGGCCCGAATACCAGAGTCTTGGATTCCTGCGTCGGATGCAGTCTCGTCAGGTAGTCAGGGGTATAAAACATGCAGCCGACGCCATTATTTATTTATTTATTTATTTATTTATTTATTTATTTATTTCAGTTTGATTACCGGGGAGGTCCACTGGGCTTTGGGGCCTGTTTTCAGTGGAGGCCCGGGGAGAAAAGCTCCACAAAAACAACAGTATTTATTACAAAAGAGTTAAGACAAAAAATAATTTACAAAGATTAAACAGGATTTTAAGAACAGTCTAGAGTAGTACAATAATTTACAATGATTAACAGGATTTTACATTACATCAGTTTTTCTTGCCCCAGATGTCCTGTGCCCCCATAATGGGAAGCAATTATATGTTATGTTACACCTCCAACAAAAAGCAAATACACCAGAAAGCTGAAATACACCAAACAAGAAGGAAAGGTAGAGCCAAGAGAAGTCAGGGGGCTGGAGGGAGGGTAACCAGGACTGCAACAGTGAATACACTCGAATATCTACATTTTTGGTAAGTGTACACAACTGTACTATGTTCTTCGTGTTTCACTGTTGCAGTCATTACATTTGGGTAGATTCCCAAAGCTAAGGAAGCGAGGAGGAAGCTAGACAGCATTAGGACCAGCGATTAAGCCCTGCAATACTGCAGTGGCAAAACCAGCTCTGGATTTAGAAAAAATAGGCATGTGGTAGTGCTTGGCGAAGGTATGTACAGAGCTCCAGGTAGCAGCTTCTAGGATGTCCCTGGTAGGGACCCGTCTGAGAAAGGCTGTAGAGGTAGATGCAGCCCTGGTGGAATGTGATCTTATCCCCTGTGGGGCAGGTTTTCCATGGTGCTTATAGCAGAAATGAATGAATGGGCTATCCATTTAGAAATTGGATGCTTTGAAATGGCCTTCCCCTCTGCCCCTGCAGCAAAACCAACTAGCAGATGTTCAGATTTTCTGAGAGGCTTAGTGTCCAAATAAAATCTAAGTTGTCTGTGCACATCCAAAGAGTGCAGAATTCGTTCTCCTTTGCTTTGTGGATTAGAGAAAAAGGTAGGCAAATGAATGGAATGATTTAAGGCTACACTAGACACCACCTTGGACATAAAGGAAGGATTGGTTCTGAGGGAAACCCTGTCTGCATGGAAGATAATAAAGGGATCCACTGCCATGAGAGCCTGTAATCCAGACACTCTTCTTGCTGAAGTGATGGCTAAACGGAAGGCTGTTTTCCCAGAAAAGAATTTCAACTCTGCAGTTGCAGCTGGTTCAAATGGAGGGAGAGTAAGCTTTTCCAATACAAAGTTAAGGTCCCAGGCTGGAGTAGGGGCTCGCCTGGGGGTCTTAAATTTTTAGCCACTCTGAGGAATTGCTTTAACGGGGTGAGAGAAGAGGGGTGGTTCAGTATTATAATGTGCTGAAATTGCAGAGGCAAGTATTTTAATTGATGAAAAGGATAGGCCCTTGTGGAACATTTCTGTTAAGTACTGAAGATTATGAGGTAAACTGGGCACCGTAGTGCTCATACCCTGGGTCTGGCTCCAGGAACAGTACCTTTTCCACTTTTCGGCATAGGATTTTCTAGTACTAGGTTCTCCTTGCTTCCAGAATGACCTCTAGCACCTGCTTACTGAGGGATGCTATTGGAGAGCTCTAGGAATTAGCCAGGCTGCAAGGTTCAGGGTTTGAAGCCAAGTGTGCAGAATCTGGCCCGTCTGCTGGGACAGCAGGGAAGGTGACAGAGGTAGGTGTCATGGATCCAGCAGTATCATGCGCAAGAGGGAGTACCAGTGCTGACAAAGCCAGTCTGGTGCAATAAGAACTGTCCATGGTTTGTACTGTTTGATCTTTAGCAGAACCTTCGAGAGGAGAAGCAAAGGGGGAAAGACGTAAACCGAGAGGCTTTCCCAGGTAAAGGACAGGGCATCCACTTTCCACGCTTAACTGTGGGGAGTCCTTGTGCAGAATTTGTCCAATTGGTAGTTCTGGGGGGGGAGGCAAACAGGTCTATCTCTGGAGTCCCCCATTTGTTCCTCAAGAGGTTGAATATTTTTGGTTACAGTTTCCATTCGTGTGGGTCCATGAGATTTCTGCTCAGGTCGTCTGCCAGTGAATTTAGCTTGACTGGCAGGAACTGAGCTTGCAGATACACTTGGTAGCTCAAGGCTGTGTTCCACAGAGCCATGGCTAGTCTGCAGAGAGGGTACGAGTGGGTTCGCCCCTGCTTGTTTCTGTACCACATAACTGTGGTGTTGTCTGTCTTTACCAATAATTGTCCTGGAAGGATGTGGTCCTTGAAGGCTGTCAGGGAATTTTGTACAGCTAACATTTCTTTTTGGTTGATATGCAGGTGCATCTGACTCGGGTTCCATTTGCCCTGAATGCACTGCCTTGCCAAGTGAGCCCCCCCCATGCATAGTCTGATGCGTCTGTAGTCAGGGTTTGAGTGGCAGGGGGTAGATTGAAAGGGAGACCCTTGTTGAGGTGGCAAGCCTCTGCCCACCAAAGCCTTTATACAAGGAATGATAGGAATCATTGATTCCAGGTCCTGAGAATGTTGACACCATAGGCTTTTTAGATACCATTGTAGTTTCCTCATATGCAGTCTTGCATATGGAATTAGTAGAATGGAAGAGGCCATGAACCCCAGGGCTTGCAAAATTTTCCTTGCAGAGAGCTGGGTCTTTGTGGCCAGTAGTTTGAAGTAGGCTGTCAAATAAACTTGTTTCTCTGGCGTGAGGTAAGACATCTGGGAAGTTGTGTTTAAGCTTGCTCCCAGGAATACAATCTGTTGGCAGGGTACTAGATGAGATTTATTTTCGTTTATGACGTACCCCAGTGAGGTTAGAAGTTTCTTTACAAATGCCAGACGTTTTAATAGCATGTCCTGGCTTTCCACCTGAATCAGACAATCATCCAGGTATGGGTATATTTGAATATTTCTCTGCCTGCAAAATGCAATGGCTGGAGCTAGACACTTTGTGAATACCCTGGGTGCAGTAGATAAGCCAAAGGGAAGTGCAGAGAACTTATAAGTGCATGGAGCCTGCTCTGAAGCGTAGGTATTTCCTGCAAGATTTCCTTTATTGGAATGTGCAGGTAAGCTTCCTTTAAGTCTAAGGTTGCTAACCAGGCAATCTTTGCCTAGCTCATTCCCTTCAATACAGCTCTTTTGATTGTGCACCTTTAACTCCTAGTGGGCGTGGCTTGAGCCTTTAAAAAATAAAGTTATCACCTTACAATTCTATCAAATACTCATTGACATAGGTCAAATATCAATACAACTGTGTTTGCCATCATGTATGCTTCAAGATAAAATATTCTGATACCTTGTACAGGGCATGGGTTTGGAATTATTAATGCAAATATGAACAAGCAATATTTGACACCTAGAGGAGCAGTAGGGGGTAACTGCAGATGCACCTGGAGGCGTCACTCGGATGTAATGAACTAGTATAGGAAGTAGCTGTTGAAGTGTTAGCATTTTGAATATTGGGATAAGCAAAAAGGTGTTTAGAATAGAGGGGTCCAGGATAGGATGCCAGGAGCTGTCTTCTCTGGGTACCAGGAAAAGTCTGGAGTAAAAACCTTGTCCCCTTTCTTCTGATGGGACAGGTTGAATAGCCCTGATACTTAGAAGAGAGAGAACCTGCTGTGGAGCCTCTGCCCACTGATTTGGGGGTAGGTCTGGCCAACCGCTTGGGGTTGGTAAGGTGGGGAAGTGAAATCTGTATCCTTGGAAAAATACATGTAAAACCCATTTGTCCTGGGTAATGAGTTTACAGTTTTTTGCATACAGGGCGAGCTTTCCTCCTAAGGGAGCAGGAAGTTGAGCAGGGCTTGAAAGGTTTAAGGTTAATTCATTGTGACATTTCTCCATCGGGGGTGTCTTACTACTTCCAGCTTTGGAAGTGGGAGCCCCCCACTGCTTAGGCCTGTGTGTAGTCTGAGACTGTAATCTATGTGGTCTGCTGTTCCTGGGTTTGGGCTGAGAAGGCCTGGAAAGGACCAATTCTTAGAAGGCCAATGCCTACTAAATCTAGGAGGCTGTACTTGCAGGAAATCTTTAACAGTTTGCATAGATTTAGCTTTTTCCTCCATCTTTTTAAGGACTTCTTCCCGCTTTGTTGCCAAATAGGCGGTCTTGGTTTAAGGGAGCATCCAGCAATTTAGCTTTAACATGATCTGGCAAGTTTTGCTCTTTAAGCCAAGCATACCTTCTAAGTACAGACCCAGTGACAGCAGGCCTGCAAGATGCTTCTAAAGAGTCAAAACCACATTGCAAAGTAGGTTTGCCAACTTGTTCAGCAGAATGCATTAAATCCTGTAATACTTTATATTCAGCACAGTCAGGAATCAACATCATTTTCTGTTTAAGTAGTCCCATAATATGTTGCTGATACTTTAACATATGAAACTGGCAATTTAAGGCCCTAATGGCCAAAGTAGCAGAAGTGTATACCTTCTTATCCAATCTGTCCAAGGCCCTGGAATCTCTATCAGAGGGGGTAGGGTTTTTGGCAGCAGTAGCCTTAATGCCCTTTGGTCCTTGGGAAATGGTCTCTGGATCCACAGTAGGATTCTTAAAGAGGAACTTGTGAGAGTCAGGTACTCTGTAATACCTGTCAGGTTTTCTGGGAGCTGGAGGTAAGGTGTCTGGGGCCAGGTTAGATTCCAAGAAGACATCATCTACAATGTCCAGACCAGGAGGGACAGCTAAAGGCCTGAGTTGAGGGAGGAGTAAGAATTCCCTAAGCCTCTTTTTGGAGTCAGGGCAATCCTGGCTTTCCCAGCGGAAATGTTCCCTAAGTATGTGCAAGGTTTCACCAAAAGAAAAATCTTTTGGAGGGGAAGCAGAGGGAATGGTACCCTCTGCATCAGAATCCTCAAAGGTAGATAAGGGTAAATCCTGGTAACCAGAAGAAACAAATTTCAGAATCCTGATCAGAAGAATCAGAAGGAAAATCAGTTCTGGGTCTCAAGAGGGGGAAGGCTGGCTTCCCCTAATTAAAGTAATAAGGTCTTCAGCCATTCTAAGCATGTTTTTTTAGGCATATGGGCCTGACCATGCAGTTTGGACGTCTGTTTTCTAGGTGTGGGTCGAGTTTTAGGCCTTGATGAAGAAGATGGCGTCGGTTTAAACTGCAAATTTGTAGGCCTGAATACACCCTTAGAAGCTAGTGCCTGCACAGCGGCTCCAGACCCATCCAAGGTAGAGACATCCGCAGGTGCCATAGTTGAAGCATCTAGCGGCATACCAGACTCTGAATGGGTCTCAGTAGAGGCCTGTGAATCTGAAGTAGCAGGTATAAAGGGCTGCGAAAGCGCCTCACTGAATACCGGCGAACTGGCGACTAGCTTAACGGAAGTGTCGTCGGCAGTTTTGGACCCATGTGGTCTGTCTTTATCCTTACTTTTTTTGGAATATCGGTAGTCGGGTAGCATACTGAAGCCATTTCTGGATAGTTAAACAGAGGACCGAAATAATTTGCTGCGAAGATAGACCAACGAATAGTTCAGGGGGTTGAATAAGGCACAAAACCGACAGCGAGGGATTTCGTTGTCTGGGCCTAAGCAAGGAATGCAGTATGAATGAAAATCTTTATGAGGTATTTGCTTTCCACAGGTACGACAACTGCTAACTTTTACTGACATTGGTTAAGAGCAAGAAAAAGGATCCCCAATGGGGTACTTAGTTTTTTCGAAGACTTCAGTTCTGAAACTCGAAAATGAAAATTTCAGGAGTCGGCCAACCGGCACTTGCGAGCTGCTTCTGCCTGGGGCACCGCACAGCAAAAGAGACTGATGTAATGGCATTGGCTGCATGTTTTACACCCCTGACGACCTGACGTCATGGAAGAAGAGACGGCATCCAACGTGCCAAATGCTTCATCAGAGCTTATACGTGAAATCCAGAAGACAAATGAAAAGTTGAGTGATTTGTTTTTGCCACTTTCAACACACACATTCTTTCCTGGGACCTGCCAATGGCTCTTCTGTCTGCACCCATGTGGCCCATTCATAATAGATTAGTGCTGAATTAGTCTACTCCATGTACAATTATACGTACACAGAGTGTGGCAGAGAAGGGGCAGTGTCGCCAATGTCTGTGATACACAAACTGTGGAAAAGGAACAATTCTATAAGGTGATCTGTGGAGAAAACATTGAAATTTGAATAGATGCTGCTTACCTTGACTTTGAATATTCATTGATGGAAATTACGTGAACTGGTTCAAACATTATCCACAAAACGGAGACATCTAGGTTTTTACCCTTTCTTTTTTTTTTTGTAATTATGGTTTGGTGGCTGACACTTTCAAAGTCCTTTTCCAAACAACCAGGAAAATTTAATCTGTGTCAGTTTATGTGGAAGTGAATGTGCTATATCCTGATCTAAACCCATATTATGAATCTATTAGTAAGTCACTTATTTGATCAAACCAGCTGCCTAAACTATTTTTCAAAGTTTTTTTTAATGGAAGCAACATGGACATTGGTCTGTAGTAGAGCAGGGCAAGGGTTTGGTTTCTTGGGAAAAGAGAAGCAATGAGTGTCTAAAGTGGGGGTATAACAGCAGTAGTGTTTACTGAAAAGTTGAATATTTAACTGAAGTTTGAAAATGTGCTCCACTATTTGAATGTGGAGATTTGGGTGGATGCCATTACAGTTGGAGTTTATTTTCTTCAAACTTCTCTAGAATCTTCTGTACATCATTGCTGGAGATTCTCTGGAAGCAGTAAGGTGATGGGATGTAATCCTGTGAGGCTTGAAAGGTACTGCCTGAAATGGCCAAAAGACAGACCTTACAGAAGCATAAATTATCAACAAGGTGTTTAACTTACTGAGGACACTGCATTTTTTTGTTTGGGGGAGGAGGTGATCTGGCAAGAGACACCAAGCAGAAATTCTCCATTCATTTACCTATGCAGGACTTCCTACTGGTAGGCTTGCATACATCTTATAAGAGGACGGGATCACTGAAGAAAAAAAAGCTACACAGCTGATCAGAGACCTAGCTTACAGTTATAGGCTACTGAGTTTAGTATGCGCTCAGTTCCCTCATGTTGGGTCAACAGAGTTCAGGTCACAGGCAGATGGGGGGGATTCCACTTTCAACTGCAGCAGAAGTAAAAAATCAAGGTTGCCCAGGACAGAAATGGGTTATCAACTATGATATCTGCTCTTTCTTCCCTTACTTTTATAAGGACTCTGGGGAGAAAAAGATGGGCGAGTACAAAACTCCTAGCCCACCCCAGATGATGGAGAACGTACCTGCTACCCAAGTGTGCCTGTGAAGCAATCATAAGCAACATTTCTATGACTTAGCAAATAAAAGAGAAGAGGGATTCACTTTTGGGACCCCCCCATTTCTGAGACCCCCCCCCCCAGATCTTATATTCATTTTTAGGAGGATGGAGACTTCTCAGCATTCTATTCTGAGGGAATAACAAACTGCTTGAATTAAGGTTCATGATGAACAAGTACAGCCAGGCTGCACGAGTGGTAAGAGCAAGTGCCCCCCAGCTGTTTACACACTACAAAACTGCAATGTTCTCTGAGTGCTGTTTGTACTCCTGGTCTCCAACTAGGACAGCATGGATTAATGTCAGCATTTCTTTGAAAAGAGTGAGTTGGACTTTGGTTCTGTAGTTCAACCCCACCTAGACCCAAAAACATTTAGTGTGGGCCCACAAACATGCTCAGACGCATCTACTGCCAGATTCTTGTTCCCCTAGAGGGATGGGAAGTTCATTCCCAAGTTCAACAGCTCTTGCTGTGCCCATCATCTGATTTTACAATGAATGGCTGGGAAACCGACAATGCCTAGTTCAGGAGATGTAGTAGCACAGCTACAAGTTCTGTACGTACTACTGGAACTTTCTCGTAAGACACTTTGCCAGTGGACCAATGAGTATGAAAGCAGAAATGTACTCTGAAGCCCTTCACAAGTTTAATGTCAGAACATGTCTCACAGCAAAGCTGAAGAAGAAAGGTGGTTGAAGATTTTTTTTGTTGTAATTATTGCTCTCAAAAATGTCCATACTGGCAGGAGAACAGCTTAATTTGTGACAGCTGATGGAAATACAAAGGCTGGACAGACAGGAGATGGCAAGATTCAAAGTTCTCCTTATCTTCTTCTCTGACGGGGGATGAATGATGTAGTCATCTAGGTACAGGCAGATGCATATTCTTTGCAATAAGATAAGCAGTTACTAAATCCACAACATGAATAATATGGGGGTAGTGCAGAGTCCAGACACCAAGGAGATGAATACACATTTGTGTTACAAATTTAATTATAGATTTTCTAGTGCGTTTATTGTAGTAGTAGTGATAACACTTGACACTTCTACGGCGGAAGGCATGATGACCAGAGAAGCCCAGAGCTTTCACCATTTTTCGCTCCAAACTGAGCTGACAGCTTCCCACATGGATGCAGCATATCTGTGTTACAAAAGGGAAATCCAACCATGCTATCTTCAGTGCTTTCACATTCTTGTCAGCAATGGAAGTCTGGACTAAGACCAGAGCACAAGCCTTCTAGGTGGCAGCCCAAAGAGAAGTCAACCTGAGGAATGGCGTGCCTTCTAGTGGTAATACAGAGGGAAGGTAAAGAGACAGGTGATTGTGTCTCCACTCCCTCCCTGACTCCAAGAAGACTACAAGAACGAACAGAAGGCCAGATAGTGAGAATTACACTCAAACATCTAGAATTATGGCAAGGTCCTGACATAACTGTACTATGACCACTGTATTGGTCATTGTTGCAGCAGTAACATTTGGAAGATTCAGTGAGTTTAGAGACCACTGAGTGGCCAAACCCAAGAAGGTATGGTTTGTAATAACATGGAGATGGGCACAGTAAGTCCTGAACTGTCTCTAGAGGTAATGTCCATGTTTCAAGACTTGCAGAAGGGGTGACAATAACCAGGTAACTGCTTCTGAGATGGCTTGAGGGTTGCCTCTTCTAAAGAAGGCAGTGGTAGTTGCTATAGCACTTGTGGAATCGTCTTTAATATGCTCCAGCACAGTCTTATGAAAAATGACAGGGGTTGATTACGTATGGACCACTGTACCACCAATGTCTACTGAAGGACTCACAAAGAACCTGGCTGGAGGGACTAGAAGTATGGCAGCTGACATTGAACCCAGAGCTTGTAGTACTAATTTCGCTAAAGGAGACAAGATAGTATAGCTCGTACTTGATGTCTGAAGGACGTGATGCACTGGAGCGGTAAGGATGCCACCTGAGTTGCAGTATTCAAGAAAGTTCCTATAAATTCCAGGGTCTGTACTGGGACTAAGCTTGATTTAGTATATTTTATTGAGATGCCTAAGGTGTTGGAAACCTGGAGCAAGTAGTTCCTGGCTTGTAGAAGTTAATGCTTGCATGGGGGTGGCGAGGAGCCAATTGTCAAGATATGGAAACACCTGGAATCCCTTGAGTCTCATGTCAGCTGCCATGAGTGCCATGCACTTGGTAAACACTCTGAGGGCTGTGGTGAATCCAAAGGACAGTACTCTGAAATGGTAATGATTGGCACCCAGCCGAAAGTGTAAGATGTCTCTTAGATTGCCTGTCTATTTTTATGTGACACTACACATCCTGGAGATCTGTAGAGCACATCCAATCATCCTTGTGCAGAAGAGGTAGGATGGACTGAAACATAACCATTAGAAACTTTCTTTTCTCTACATAAAAGTTCAAGTTGCTTAGATCTAGGATGGGTCTTAGGTCCCCTGTTTTCTTTGGCACTAAAAAGAAGCAGGACTAAGTTCTGAATACTATCTAGTCATGAGAGACCTGATGGAAGACTTCTCTGAAGCAGCTTTTGTACTTCTTGTGCTGTACACCTTCCATCTGACTGGCTGGAATGTCAGGAAGTTTCTTCTTTTGGACAGGAAAAGGAAGAGAAAATTATATGCAATAACCTCAGGATATAATTCTTAGCACCCAAGAATTTTTCATGATATTTGTCCAGGTGTCTAGGTGCAGAGAAACAACCCCCGACTGCCTCCAGAGTTGGACAGTTAGACCATACTTCATTAGAGCTAATGGGGTCTATCGGAAAGGGAATCTCTGAAGCCCCGATTCTGTGGGTCCCCTCTGCCTCCAGGGTGATGTCTTCCATTGAAAAATCCTGCTCTGCCTCTGGAGGTATTATCCCCATGTGAATTCTGGAAAGGTCCCAGAGATTTTCAGAACCATGCTTCTTAACATCTTGTTGGTTTTTAGAAAAGGTCTGTTGAGGTGCAGAAAACTTGATTCCTATGTCCGACAGAGTCTTTCCCTCTTGCTTGCTGCAAATAAGTGTGCCTTAAACTAACTGTCAAAACAAGAAAGCGCCATCAAAGAGGGAAGGGCTTTGCAAAATTGTACAGCCACATCAAAGCAAGTCTCCTAATGGCTATGCCTGAACTAGCTGCTCGTAAGGCACCTTCTATTGCATGGGAGATCAGCCTCATCAACAAATAAGAAACAAACAACAGAGTGGTCAGGTGTGATGGGAGTCTTTTTTGAGATCCTCTGTAGACAGGGACTCAGCATTTAATATTTCTTTGTCAAATCTCTGCCGAGTGAAGTGTGGCAAGTTGTTTAATGATCTCAGCTCAAATATAGCTGAAGTATACACTCGCTTTCCAAATCTGTCCAAAGCTCTGGACTCCCTGCTCGACAGATGGACAGAGGAGCTTTGCTCAGCTAGCTCCTTCTTACTAGCTGCCACCACCACTACCCCCAGAGCGTCTCTGGGGGTTTCCCCTGTTGGGGGAATTAGAGCGAAAAACTCGCTGCACTTTGCGTTCAAAGGCGACGAGAACAGATCGCAGCAAGGTTGACCCCATCTGAGGAAGATCTGTTTCGCTACTAAGGGGTTCAGAGACCTCTCGTAAGGTGAGAGGATAGTTCGACTCAGCTAGAATGTTTGACCGACCCGGTATGTGCGTTGCTATGAGAAAGCGGTTGGTGGATATCGCCCATTCCCACATTCTCATGTCCTCTTGGCAAAGTGGGTAAGATCTGGTTCCCCCCTGCTTGTTGATGTACCAGACCACTGACATATTGTCTGTTTGAATTGCAATAGTCCCTAGAGGAAGAAGGGCATGGAGAGCCTGCAACGCTAGAAGCACCGCCCTCATCTCCAGAATACTGATATGCAAAAAGGTCTCTGTGCGAGTCCATGTGCCTTAGACGGTTCTGCCCATGCAATGCCCCCCCCACCCGAGGCGAGACGCGTCCGTGGTCACTGTGACTTGGGGTGGGGACATGGAAAAGGGGCGCCCTTCCCGAAGGTGCCTGGAATGGAGCCAGCAAAGTAGAGATTCCCTGCAAACCCTGCTGAGGGGAATAGGGGAAGACAAAGGATGTCGTAGGATGGACCACTGGACCTGTAACGTCCATTGAAGAATTCTCATATTCAAACGTGCGAGCGGTGACAGGTTGATGGCCGCTGCCATGGACCCCAGAGCCCTCAGGACTAATTCCGCTGGAGGGGCCGAAAACTGTAGAGTAGCCAAAACGTGGAGGTTTAGGTTGCGGAGTCTGTCCGTCGTCAGAAAGACTTTGGACTGAATTGTGTCTATCCTGGCCCCTATGAAATCCAAGATCTGAGTAGGCTGAAGGGAGGATTTCTTGTGGTTGATCGTGATCCCTAGATGGTGGGCGAGATGTAGGAAATGGTCCCTGGCTGAACCTAGTAGATGCCTGATGGGGGCAACTAAGAGCCAGTCGTCCAGGTAAGGAAAAACCTGTATTCCCTGAAGCCTCAGGTGGGCCGCTACAACTACCATGACCTTGGTGAACATCCTGGGGGCTGTGGTGAGACCGAAGGGTAGGACACTGAATTGATAACGGCTGGCTCCCAGCCAAAAGCGGAGAAGCCTCCTGGATTGCCTGTCCATTAGAATGTGGTAGTATGCATCCTTGAGGTCTATGGAGCACATCCAGTCGTTCTCCTGTAAAAGTGGGAGAATGGATTGAATGGTGACCATCTGGAACTTTTCTTTGGCGACTAACAGGTTCAGTGTGGACAGGTCGAGAATTGGCCAGAAGTCTCCCGTCTTTTTTGGCACCAAAAAGAACCTGGAGTAAAAGCCTGATCTGGATTGACCGGGGAGGACATGCTGGATGGCGCTTTCTTAGTAGCTCATTTATTTCGAAGGCTGCTACCTCCCTCTGATTGGATGGGACATCGGGGAGGAGAACTTAGGAATGGAAATGAGTAACCTCTGGATATGATTCGGAGCACCCAGCGATCTGTCGTAATGGACTCCCAATGTGCTAGATGCTCTGAGAAGTGCCCCCCAAACTGCCTCCAGAGAGGAGCAGTCGGGCAACCCCTCAGGGTTGCTGCACGGGTCGATCGGAAAAAGGTTCCCTTGACCCGAAATTCTTCGGTCCCCCCTCTGCCTCTGGGCCGGCATCCACCCTGCCCTCCTCTGCCTCTGAAGGACGAGGGGTCCGGAGTGAAACAGGATTGTTGGGATTTCCAAAACCAAATCTTCTTCTGTCCTCTTTGGTTCCTGGAGAAAGACCTCTGAGGAGCCGAGAAGCGGATCCCGACAGCAGACGTCTTCCCATCCTTCTCGCTCTGGAGTAGCGTATCGCAGACGGTTTTGCTGAAAAGAGTAGAACCGTCAAAAGGGGCATTTGCGAAGGACGCCTTGAATGGTTCCGCAAAGTCACAGAGACGGAGCCAGGCCTGTTGTAAGACAATGCCTGCTCCGCTGGCTCTAGCCGCTCCCTCCATGACATGGGAGAGAAGCCGCATAGAGCTGTTTGTGATAGACGTAAGAGAGGCCATTTGAGCCGAGAAGGTCCGTTTGTCCTCGGCCGACATGGACTCTGGGGGTGACCCAGCGTACTCTTTGATTAGGTCCCGCTGGAGCCGAATTACTTGTGCCATATAGTTCAGCGACCTGACAGAGAAGGTCGCTGAAGCGAACATCCGCTTTCCGAGGTGGTCCATCGTCCAAGACTCCTTGTCTGGAGGATGTACCGATGAACTCTCCTGTGCCAATTCCTTCTTGGTGGCAGCCGCCACCACCATGGCATCTACCGGGGCACCCTTGCTCCAAACTGTCCTGTCTGTGGGGGGGCTGAGAATCCTGTCCGGTCTCTTGGGTATTGGCTCCACAGTGTCCGGCTCCTTCCATGCCCTGGTAGTTATGAGGTCCACCAGGGGATTGGCGGGAGGGGACACCCAAGAGGTAGATGGGCCTGCGAACGCCTCCAGAAACACAGACTCATCAGAGGAAGGCTTTTGGGCTGACCACCCCCCTCTAATACGAAGCATTTCCATAATGTCTCCAAAGGAGACGTCCTCGGGGGGTGACCTGGGGGAACCTTCCCCTTCCTCCAAGTCCGTGTCTTCTGTGAGGGACTCGGGTGAGTCCAAGTGCCTCCTCTTACACTTTCGTTTGTGAGGAACCTCCTCGGGGGGGGGGGCTGTCCGAGAAGGGCTCACCAACAATGTCCTGTTCCTCTACAGGAACCATCTGGGACGTAGGTGCAGGCTGTCCCTAGGGCCGGATGATGGAAGACAGGCCCATGTGAGAGGGAATTGTGGGTGGATCCGTAGCAAGAACCTGGGGCCTCGAATCCCCAGAAAGGACCCTCTCAAAGACGTCGAATGCCGAGGGTGAGCTGCTCTCCCTAGGATCAGAAAGCAGCCCCCTCTGATCCGGCGTGTGGATCGGCGCCGGAGATGACCCAATCGGATCTGAAAGAACAGTGCGCTCCAATCTCAAAGGAGCCAAAGGCTCACTGACCCCTGCGGATCAGACGCTCAGCTCACGGCCCAGAGAGCTCGGATCCGAAAAAGGACCCGACAAACTGGAAGGTGCAGTCGGCGCTGAAGTAGGAAACACTGTCGGTGCTGACATCACCCCGGCTCCAAAGCTACCCGGATCCGACAGCTCCAAACCTCGATAGTGGGTCGGAGAAGGAGCAATGGGGGTGAAAAATGGGGTGGGGGGGGAGGCAAGAGCACTCCCATCTGCAGCTGGGCCTGAAGAAATCGACATCATCCGGTCCATGTCCGCGTCAGATAAACTTCTGGTTGACCTGGATGAGGCTGCCGAGGCTGGCCGGGAAGGCAGCCTAGACGACCTCGAAGGTGAACGGGTCTCCTCCTCTGGCTCTGGGGAGAAACGTGAAGAATGAAGCCGGGTGGGGGAAGACCCGGAGACGTTAAGGGGGGAGGCGAGCTGCTTAGACGGCGGGGCCGATGGGACTGAATCGGTCCCCCTCTTGTGGCTACGATGCCTGTCCCTATCACGCTCCTCGTCTTTCTTGCCCTTTTTTCTGGTATCCCTTTCCTCCTGAGCCGAAGAGGGAGTTTGAATCCCGGCCAGGGGAGCGGGAATGGTCTGTGGAGCAGCCGCAGCTGGCGCCACAGAGAGGGAGGAGGATGAAGCCAAATCAGGGGGCAAAAGGCCCGCAAGGATGAGCTTGGTCCTCCTATCCCTCAAAGCCCTGGGGTTGAAGGCTGCACAGATAGTGCAGCCCGACGAAAGGTGGTCCACACCCAGGCAAATAACACACAGTGTGTGGCCATCCGCTGGGGACAGCTTATGGCCACACTCGCAGCATTTAGAAAAAATTGCTTTTGGGCCTTCAGACATTTTAGAAAAGAACAGGCCCACACGCACACACCTTCACACACAGACAGAAGGGGGGTGGGGAAAACAATATCTACACTAAAGCTAACACGAAAAACTACCAAAATAGTTTAAGGGAGGAAAAGGTACCACACAAATCAAGTTTAAAGAGATTTTTAAGGGAAAAAAAGTTTGAATAGCTTTCCAACTCACAAACCCAATGCTAGGAGCCCGTTCTCAGATGCTTCAAGAAGCCGTGGCAAACGAGATCTGGGGACTAGAGGGAGGTAGCAGGGTATTATGGATAGGGGTGAGGAGCTTGGAGCTCGGATCTTTTGCTAGGAAAGCTGCCGGCTCGGATCCGAATCGGATCCGATACCCACAGGTTGCTGATCAAATGAAGTTAACTACTTCAGATGTCCATGTTACAAGACTTACAAAAGGGGTGACAATGACCAGGTAACTGCTTCTGAGATGGCCTGAGGGTTGCCTCTTCTAAAGAAGGCAGTAGTGGTTGCTATAGCACTTGTGGAATCGTCTTTAATATGCTCCATCACAGTCTTATGAAAAATTACAGGGGTTGATTATGTATGGACCACTGTACCACCAATGCCTACTGAAGGATTCACATAAAGAATCTGGCTGGAGGGACTAGAAGTATGGCAGCTGACATCGAACCCAGAGCTTGTAGTACTAATTTTGCTAAAGGAGACAAGTAAGATAGTATAGCTCGTACTTGATGTCTGAAGGACGTGATGCGCTGGAGAGGTAAGGTTGCCACCTGAGTTGCAGTATTCAAGAAAGTTCCTACAAATTCCAGGGTCTGTACTGGGACTAAGCTCAATTTAGTATATTTTATTGAGATGCCTAAGGTGTTGGAAACCTGGAGCAAGTAGTTCCTGGCTTGTAGAAGTTGATGCTTGCACAGGGGTGGTGAGGAGCCAATCATCAAGATATAGAAACACCTGTAATCCCTTGAGTCTCATGTCAGCTGCCATGAGTGCCATGCACTTGGTAAACACTCTGAGGGCTGTGGTGAATCCAAAGGACAGTACTCTGAAATAGTAATGACTGGCACCCAGCCGAAAGTGTAAGATGTCTCTTAGATTGCCTGTCTATTTTTATGTGACACTACACATCCTGGAGATCTGTAGAGCACATCTAATCATCCTTGTGCAGAAGAGGTAGGATGGACTGAACCATAACCATTAGAAACTTTTTCTCTACATAAAAGTTCAAGTTGCTTAGATCCAGGATGGGTCTTAGGTCCCCTGTTTTCTTTGACACTAAAAAGAAGCAGGACTAAGTTCTGAATACTATCTAATCAGATGAGACCTGATAGAAGACTTTTCTGAAGCAGCGGTTGTATTTCTTGTGCTGTACCTTCCATCTGACTGGCTGGAATGTCGGGAAGTTTCTTCTTTTGGACAGGAAGATGAAGAGAAAATGGTATGCAATAACCTCAGGATACGATTCTTAGCACCCAAGAATTGTTCATGATATTTGTCCAGGTATCTAGGTGCAGAGAAACAACCCCTGACTGCCTCCAGAGTTGGACAACACTTCAGGAGAGCTAATGGGGTCTATCGGAAAGGGAATCTCTGAAGCCCTGATTCTGTGGGTCCCCTCTGCCTCCAGGGTGATGTCTTCCATTGAAAAATCCTGCTCTGCCTCTGGAGGTATTATCCCCATGTGAATTCTGGAAAGGTCCCTGAGATTTTCAGAACCATACTTCTTACCATCTTGTTGTTTTTTTAGAAAAGGTCTGTTGAGGTGTAGAAAACTTGATTCCTACATCCGACAGAGTATTTCCCTCTTGTTTGCTGCAAATAAGTATGCCTTAAACTAACTGTCAAAACAAGAAAGCGCCATCAAAGAGGGCACTGACAAAAGATATCTTGAAGGGCTTAGCAAAATTGTACTGCCACATCAAAGCAAGTCTCCTAATGGCTATGCCTGAACTAGCTGCTCGTAAGGCACCTTCTATTGCATGGGAGATCAGCCTCATCAACAAATAAGAAATGGACAGCAGAGTGGTCAGGTGCGATAGAGTCTTTTTTGAGATCCTCTGCAGACATGGACTCAGCATTTAATATTTCCTTTGTCAAATCTCTGCCGTGTGAAGTGTGCCAAGTTGTTTAATGATCTCAGCGCAAATGTAGCTGAAGTGTACACTCGCTTTCCAAATATGTCCAAAGCTCTGGACTCCCTGTTCGACAGATGGGCAGAGGAGCTTTGCTCAGCTAGCTCCTTCTTACTAGCTGCCGCCACCACTACTGTATCAACCGTTACTCCCTTGTTCCAGTGCGGATTATCCACAGGAGGAATCAGAAATTTGTCTGATAGTTTGGGGATAGGTTTGACAGTGTCTGGTTCCTTCCAAGCCCAGCAGGAAACTAAGTCAATCAGTACACCTGCCGGGGGAGGGGGTGATCACCCAAGATGTAGATCGTCCAGAACCAAAAGCTTTCAGGAAAAACTGATTCTTCAGGAGCAGGAGATTAGAAAGACCAGCCACCCTTCTGTTTGAGGATTTTGAGGATATCTCTAAAGGAGATGAGATCAGGTGGTGATCTGCGGGATCCTTCTCTCTCATCGAAATCAGCGTCTTCCATGAGAGACTCCATGGGCGAGTCCAAGTGCCTCCTTTTACACATACTCTTTCAAGGTACCTCCATCTGCAGGGTGTTCGGATGAGAAGAGGGGGTAAATTCCTCTTGAGGAACTGTCTGGAGACTTCCCGGCACTGGCTGTCCCTGTGGAACAGGTCCAATGGGCTCAGAGGCTCTGAATCAAAGATGGATAGGATCCAAGAAAAAAACAGGACGGCTCCCTGTTGAGAGAGAAAGCTCTTTCTACCATCCTGAATGTCAACAGACAAGGGGAAACCACTCCTCTCCTCCTCGAAGAATGTAGATGCCACCCCCAGGTCCAAGTCTCATGGGGAGAGAATCAAATCCGAGCTGTCCAGGGCCGAGACTCAGAGGAAGGGATGGGTCTGACAAAATCGGGGCCAAATTCAACCCCTTGAATATGGCACTGACCTCTCAGATCCAAGCTGCTCTGATCCAAGAGAATTGGAGCAGAACCCGTCAGAGACACCATAGGAGTTGAAGATACTTTCCTAGGATCTGATGCCAAACCTCTTGGGGATTTCATATCCTGGGACTCTGAAACCACTGGTCAGATCAGAGAAGGAGAGTGCGTGGACACAACAGGTGCACTTATGGATCCATGAGGGGATAGAGCTGGCAGGACTCCCATCTGGATCTGAGCTCTGAGAAATGTAAGCATCATCCTATCCACATTCGCCTCTGTCAAGCTCCTTGAAGACCTGGAAGATGCTGTGGATGAGGGTCTAGAGTGCTTCCTTGGAGTCTGAAAAAGTGGAGTGGGTAGAGAAGGAGAAACTGGCTTCAGAGCATACTCTGGAATACGTGCTGAGTTGGTTGTTGGATCAGATGACTTAGAATCCGAGAAATTAGTAGAAGGTAAAGGGGAAATGACAATAGGAGCCGACCCATTAGGATCTGATGAAGACTTTGGATCTGAAGGTGACACTACAGGTTTCAGATCTGAGGTCATCAGATCCAAATATTTCTAATGGCTCCGAATAAGCCCTTGGTGACTTCTGAGGAGATCTCTTCCTTGAGTTGTAGGAAACATGTTTAAGTGGTTTGAAGGGGTTTTTAGCCCCAGAAGAAGCAGGTAGCAAGCCTTTTAATATTAATTTATTGCACCTGTCTGACAAAGCCCTTGGATTAAAGGTGGTGCAAATGGGAAAGGAAGAACCAAGATGTTCAGCTCCCAAGCAAACAACGTGCCTCTCATGGGATCTTATGCCCACAAGAACACCATCCGAGGCCAGTAAGGTTTCTCTAGCATAGATGGAAAAGAAAAAAAGAAAACAAACCATAGGTTTTTCAATGTTTTCACACAGTATACATTATCATTCACCCTAACATTACAAACTTGCTCAATTCCTACATTCCCTTAAACCCTACTCTTCCTTCCCGAACAGTGTTCTGCATGTACTTTTCACACAAATTCCATTTATTCCTATGCAATTTGCTCATTCTCATTTCTAAAGATTCCACCCCCAGTTCTTTTATCTTTCTGACAATATTCAGTACTTCAGCAACAGCTGGTTTACATTTTAATTTCCATTTTCTAGTAAAGGCTTTTTCGCAGTCATCACTAAATTTATTTAGGCCATAATGCCCAGGCAATTCAGATCCTGTGTCCCAGCTCAAAAGAATCATTTCTTTAGTTACAACCATTTGCCCTCACAACATTTCTGACAAAATAGTCTGTAGTGTGTTTTTAAAATCTGCCAACTTTTTACACTCCCCAAAACTTTATTTATCCTTTGTTGACTGGGTTAGTCCCACAAGGCTAACACAGCCTCTTTTTAGGGGAGACCAAAGGTGGTATTCACACTAATAGGGGAAATTTGGGCACGTCATCTGGAAACTTCCCCTACTGTTTTCAATACATGCCACTGGATTTTCTATATCCTCATGAGCTACCAACCAACTCAAGCAGACTGGATGAGACGTTAAATCAAGGTCCCAAGAAAGACACTCAGGAGTGCAGTGCTTCTCCTTATATCACACCGCAGTGTCAACAATCCGTCAGCCTGATGTGGGAAAAGAACACACAGTCTTCTGCAAAGTTGAGTGTGCTACCTGCCATGCCACCAACATATTCCCAATTATTTCTCTTTCCCACTGCACCACCAGCATTTGCTATCTACCTGAAAAAACTATGAAATCTGCTTGAGCTATAAAAATAACTATGCAAACACTTCCAAACAAAAATCTAAAAACCTTTGGGACTTTGTTGAATACTTGGGAGCCACAGAGATGTCCATCCATTGTACCTTTGTAAATTACCTTTCAAGTTTCTCTTCCCAATCTCTTCTATCGTCCGACTGATTGCTACAGTTATTATGCAATATTTTATATGCATTACCAATTTCCCCTTTAACGTCAGATTCTGTTCTAGACGCAACTGAAAATCCTACCAGAGCTGGTCTTTCACTTAATGCACCTCTATTTCTTACTCTTTGCCTATACTCTGGTATTAGACCATGGTAGGGAAGGTCATCTCTAACCTGTACTCCAAGCTTATGCTCATCTTATCTCAACATAACTTTTGCTCTCTAATTACTTGCATCCAATACCTTGGTTCCTTTGCTAATCTAATCCTGTAAATTCTAGCCCCATATTGCCTATTATCTATACCCCCTACATGCAGTTATCCCTATCTGCAGAATTTCCTCTCTCTCATACTGGCTTATGTTGGCTTAGTTCTTAGAATAATTTCTACTAATGTATAATATTCTGTATGATTGTTCTGCTTAAGGACCTGCATCCAAAATCCTACTCTCTTCTTATTTCACAACCTCCCACGTTTCTTCATCACCCCTTTCCACTTTCCTATATAACCTTGAGCTTGTGTTCTGTATACAAGCCTTAAAAGTGTAGCTCTAAAATCTCTTTAAATAAGGAAATCCTCAATTACCTTGCACTATGGGGAGAACCAGCTTATCCGACTTAACTCTTGACCTCATTCCTTCCCAAAAAATTCCAACTCTTATTATTATCATCCACAACTTCCTATCTGGTTGATAAAAACAGGCCCTACCTATGTACAAAATTAAAGGGAAAAATATTTTTACTGCTTGTATGTTTCTATCCATAACCAAGAGCTTCATGTTTCTCTATTGTTATAATCTTTTGTTTAGTCTCTTCCCACCTAAATACTTCATTTTATGTCCTCATAAAGAATGGTATTTCTGAACCAATTCATGTGTGGGTATATAGGTTAAAGCTATAGTCTTTTTAGAATATAAAATTAAGATAAAGAATTGAAACTGTCTCAAAATGAGCCACAACACCAAAATGCCATTTTTTGATTTTTAATACAAAACACTACCATCTGCAAATGAACCTAACTTTTCTTTATTACCATACATACCATTTATATCACTGCAATTGAGAGTACCTTAGAATCCCTTATTTTCTTTGCCAATGGCTCTAAATTTAAAACAAACAAAAGGAATAGGGGACACATATGTTTAGCTCCTCTGTTCAAACACAGCTTGCCTCTGACTTTTTATATATCCTCCTAATTACTCCCATCATTCTACCAGGGAATGCAAATGCTGCCATTGTCCTACATATAGAACTCCAGCTGAGTCTGTCAAATGCTTTTGTTGCATCAAGACCCACCAACAATAGCAGTGTTTTCCTATACTCTGTTTCCTTCTAGATCATTATCATTTTATATATTAGTGAACAAACACAAAAATGACTTTTCAAACATTTAATAAAGCACTTTGACTATTATGACAGTTTTCATACATCAGCTGTAACAAAATTACACGTAATATCACATAACAACATGATTACACATTTCAAACAAACTTTTACGCCTCAACTGAAAACAAATATGGAAAAAAATGTTTACATGCATTGGCTTTCCTATTCTTTTTTAAAATGGTTTTATCATTTACTATTGCATTTAATACAGGAAAACGTGCATTTAATATTATTTGCTACTTAATCCTCATACTCTAAATCATCTTTTCTATCACTAATGATCTTCGGGGACATAATCTAAAACATAAAATACAAATTATTTAAAACCTAAACCTAATGTTGAATACTTACCTGGCAAATGCTCCAAATGTTTATTACTTTACTGCATAGAAATGTCCACACATTCATTTATTTTTAACTATTAGTCTTACCAGTATAGAAAGTTCCACATTCTGTATGCTTAGCAAAGTAAATTATAAAAGCCGATTTGCAAGTAAAATAACCTGGAACTTCATATACCCTACCAATGGCCGTACAAGTAAAATAAGGGCTTTCTGGAATATTTCATGTTCTAGAGTTGTATGAGAAAAGTTGCTTAACAGCAACCTTTGTAAACTCATGTATTTTATCCAAATTTTCCGTTATGCTTCCTTAATCATTCTGCAGTTGTTTACCTTCCTGTTTTGCAAGATTTTCCTCATTCTACAATGCTTAAACCTTTGCCATCTTTTCCAAATAATTCTTAGTATTTCCCCCATATCTTTCTCTCTTACTTCTACCCAGTTTTTAAACCCCAGTTTCATTTTATCCCAGTTACTAAATATAACTTGGTAAGAAATTTCTACCTTCCCTAATAACTCTGGTTTGAAATACTTGCACAACCATACTAAATCTCTTTACCACTTAATTTCTCTTTAAATATTATCTCACCTAATATTTCCTCTCTAACAGTCATAACCCAAAATTTACTTCCCATTTATCTGACAAAATTATCATGTAATTATCTATATACACAGACTTACGTTTATCATTGTAATAATTGCCCAATAATTTATGTCAAAATTGTATTTTTGTATTTGTCACTGTTTTAAACAATGACTTTAACAATACTTGTGGAGCTTCTCTCCACGGGTCTCTGCAGAAAATGGGCCAAAAACCCAGTCGGACCACCCCAGTAAACAAATGTAAAACAAATTTCACTACCTATTCCTTAAATTCATCCTTTTAACAAGTAATAAAGTCCAATGCTTCATTCTTACTTCTTTACACTGAATCTTTATAGTTTTTGTAGGTGCATGACCTGAAATACTTAACTGAGTGCATATTATAAGTTTCAATTAAATACACATTTGCCTGTGGAACTTACATTCCAATCTAGCCCAGTTAATGTAATTTGAGGAATAATATTCAAATTCTCTATGACGTACTACTGTTACACTTACATTTTCTATACCAAACATTCCAATATATTTCTTCAGAAATCTACCCTCATTATATTTTCCCTTCTAGGCCCCCCTGATGCAACCTCACTCCTGCAAATAAAGTTCCAGTCCCCACCCATAAATATATCAAACTGAAAGGAGATTATTTTTCCCATTTCTTATGCCTCATAACAGCATTTTTTGGTAAAATATAAATATATGCAAATGTAAACCACTTTCCCTGATTACAGCCTCTTACTACTACATATCTACCATTCTTGTCTTTCCCCTCTTCCATCACTAATGGAGACCCTCTATAGCAACAATCATTACTCTCCTTTTCTTTGTCAGTGAAATTCTGCTGAATGTCCATCTTCAAACACTATTTGTCAAATTCACTTCCTCATTTCTTTCCAAATAACTTTCCTACAACATTATTGGCACCCTACATTTCTTAATATATTTCAATACTTTTTTGCTGTTTTGCTGGTTGTCTATACCTGTAAGGTCAATTGCATTCCATGATAATATGAACAGAGTGGCCATTATAACAGAGATACTACTCCCACATACTATATGAAAGTTCTTTTGAATGTTGACTTCCAACTTTTGTCTTACATTCACATGCTGTTTGGCAGGCAGATCTCATAAGCAGTTGCTTCTTCTCATCTCTCTCTTTTTTTTTTTAATTTCTCCAAGTCTTTTGAGTTTCTAATATCTTTGATGTTAGCCAGAAGTGATCTTTGCAGCCCTCGCCACGTACCCAGTAATGACGTCTTCTGCAATTTGTACGGGTCCATGTCAGATGGACTAAAGCTCAGGTAAACTAAGACCACATCAACAAGACGACTTTGCCGACAGGACGGATCCCAGACAATGGTAAGTAATGCAGACTGAGAGTTAGTCCCATTCACTCACTGTAGTGGGATCTCGGAGTTAATATATTTAAGTAGGGGGGATGTGGGGGGCTTGACCCCCTGCTATACATGTTTTAATGTGGTTTTTGAATGTATTATGCAAACGGGAATGTATTCCGTTCCGTAATACATTGACTTACCGTTGTTGGGGATCTGTCCTGTCGACGAAGTCGTCTCGTTGATGTGGTCTTCGTTTACTTGAGCTTTCGTCCATCTAACATGGACCCACTGGTAACATATCTAAGACGGACTGTAAATTCTTTTTTATAAGACCCATTGATCCTACTACTATTGGAACTGTCTGGGTATCCTTCTTCCACACTGCCCTCATTTCTGACTACAAAGGTATTTTATGACTTTGTCTCTTTCTGTACATAAGACACTATAGTCACTGGGTGCAGCAATTTCAATGATCACTGCTACTTTTGTCTTCTTTTCATGGACTACTATACATCTGGTTTTCTCACAACTATTTTTTGAACCACTGATAGTGGGTGATCCCATGTGATATAAACATTTTCTATAATGCTTTGTGTCTCATGTTTCCAGTGTTTTTCAGCGACTTCCATATTATAATGTCTGCACAATCCCCGATGCAACAGTCTTGCCACATTATTATGCCATTTTTTTTAATTTTTTTAACCTACCTCTGTCCATGATATACGCTCAGTGTCATCTTGGTGAGACTTTGTGAAAAACAGGTTCCACCTCGTGAAAGTACTCACCAAGACTTAAGGACGAATTCAATTCCAGCAATAATCCGTTTGAACCTTTGTCATGCTTTTAAGTCTTTTTGATTCAATTAAATTAAAATAAAAAAAAATCAGAACTCCATCCCCCATTTAACTTAGAGCAAATATACAAAGCTATGTACATTTCAACAAATGAAGTGTACTCCACCAGACACTGTTGTCTCAAATCAATTGCTGCATCCATAGGCATTACCTGATCTGAAATTGAAGCTAGCTTTGCTAAAGTACACATTACAACCAGTGTTTCCACTTGCACTAATTGCCGTCTGTTCATTATATGTCTCTATTCTCCTCCCAGATGTAAAAGTCAGCTTGTATGCTTTCTGTAAACTAGTGCCAGGCCAGATGGACAATGCTTCAATAATGCAAATCAATTTTTTTTCATGTACTACAGCAAGAAAGAACTGATGTCAGCAGACACCAGTCTTTTTACAGCAGGTGTGCCAATGTTCAGGTGTGAAATCATTCATCTGATCTAGATGGTGAAGGCTGTAATGCTCAAGAAGTCTTGATGCATGCTGGGCCTTCAATAGCAGACATCTACAGAGTTATTACCACTGCAACAGACAATAATGACTGGCATCTGTGTTAACCTACTATTTCTGGTTTACTGTTCACTTAAAACAAATGTGTAAAATATACCATATACCTAGTAGTATAAACAAGTACCACTTTAATCTTCTTTTGAGCATTACGGTTTACAATGCTTTGCTTTAAGCCATTCAGAAGAAGGATTTTATTAAACAGGTCCTTGTGTAAATGTTTCCTACAAGATGATCAATTCCCACGAAAAACCACGACTGCAAAGTTTTCCTTTTTCTTCCACAAATTTTACCAGACATAAGATTTTGTTCTTCTTTAAATGGATTACCAAGGATTTGAAATTTTGCATCCTCAGGTGATTTTTATGAACCTGCCTTCATAAGACTAGTACTGCCACAGCAACTCCAGTATGAGTATCAACTACACCAAATGTACATTTTCATTCTAGAAGATCCCGAAACTCAACACTCCTAATTATATAAACTACAGCCCCCATACTCCGTAAAATCCACTAACATTTTTCCTGTGTTCTGTATCCTAGATACGACTATGTCCTGATGGAAAGATGTGTGCTAAATAATTCTACTGCCAGAGTACAACAGACATAAGCCCTCTTAACATGCCAGTCCAAAAACTTCCTTTACTTAGTTCCCGGAGGTACAATAATGGAAGTATGTGGATGCATCCAGTCAACAAGCACAACAAATTCAGCCTTATTAGACTCAGTAGGAAACAAAGGTAAGGATTTTTATTATCAAATCTGTAAAAAAGATCTGCAGATCTGTGAGCAGGTGGGTAAATGAAAAGTAAGGATGCCACAATCCCATTCTGGAGTAGAAGGGGCAGTCCGGCCCTCTGCCATGCCAGCACTTACTAGGAGATTGACAAAGCCTGCAGTGCCAAGCTTGGGATATGTGCTATTCTCTTCCAAGCCACATCTGCATGGCAGCCTTCATGAAATGCATGGGAATGCAAGGACGTGCACACAAAGGGGAAGGTGTAGTAGGTCATTCATGTCAGCCTTGGGGGGAGGTGGTAGGGCAAGAAAAGTACAGATGTGTACACTTACCATAAATATAGATGTTCGAGTGTATTCACTGTTGCAGTCATCACATTTGGGTTATCCCTGCAAGAGTAGCCCTCGGCCGGCCTGAATACCAGAGGCTTAGCATTTCTATGTCGGTTGCTGTCGCTTCAGGACTGACGTCAGGTCATCAGTAGTATAAAGTAAGGCAGCCAACGCCATTACATCAGTTTTTCTTGACCTAACCTGTCAGGAGCCCCGAAGTGGGAGCCAGATTCTGGTGGAAGAACCCCACCAGTAGGAAGTAAATACCAATATGTTTCTTGTAAGGAAAGAGTAGAAAGAAGTGGGAGATGGAGGGAGGGAAACCAGGACTACAACAGTGAATACACTCGAACATCTACATTTATGGTAAGTGTACACAATTGTACTATGTTCTTCGTGCTTCACTGTTGCAGTCATCACATTTGGGTTGAGTCCCAAAGCAGAGGAAAAGGGTGGAGGCAGTCAAGGAAACTAGGGGCTGGCTAGGATGCCATGCAAGACTGCAGAGGCAAACCCTGCCCTGGATTTGGAGAAGATAGGCAGGTGGTAATGCTTGGTGAAGGTGTTAACAGATGTCCAGGTGGCAGCCTCCAGGATGTCCCTGGTGGGGACTCCTCTGAGAAAAGCTGCAGAGGTGGAGGCTGCTCTGGTGGAGTGAGTCCTGACCCCCCCCCCTTGGGGGGAGCATTTCTGTGTTGTTTGCAGCAGAAATGAATGCAGTGTGCTATCCATTTGGAGATGGTTTGTTTGCAGATGGCTTTGCCTCTGCCCCCGCAGCAAAGCTAACCAGCAACTGATCAGACTTTCTGAAGGATTTAGTCCTGTCTAGATAGAATCTGAGCTGTCTATGCACATCTAGAGTGCAGGATCCTTTCCCCTTTGTTCTGTGGATTAGGGAAAAGGGCGGGAAAATTAATGGATTGGTTGAGAGCCACACTGGACACCACCTTGGGCATGAAGGATGGGTTAGTCCTGAGAGATACCCTGTCAGCATGGAAGATGACGAAGGGTTCCACAGCCATGAGTGCTTCCAGCTCAGAGACCCTTCTGGCTGAAGTGATAGCCTGTCTTCCAGGAGAGAAGTTTTAGGTCTGCTGAAGAGGCAGGTTCGAAGGGGGGGGTGATCTTTTCCAACACAAAGTTAAGGTCCCAAGATGGGGTTGGTGCTCTTCTGGGTGGCCTCAAGTTGCTAGCCCCTCTTAGGAACTGTTTTGATCACACGGTGTGAGAGAAAAGGGGCTGCTCAGTGGGAAAATGAGCAGAGATAGCAGAGGCATGAATTTTAACAAAGGAAAAAGAGAGTCCACTGTGTAGCACGTCAGCTAAGCAATCCAGGATGAGAGGGAGGGAGGGCTATGCTGTATTGGCTCCCTTAGCCTGAATCCAGGTGCAGAACCTTTTCCATTTGTCAGCATAAGACTTCCTAGTGCTAGGGCATCTGGCCTCACGTATAGCATCTAGAACTGTTTGCTGAGGTTGGCAGATTGATTAGGGGTTAGGGTATAAGTCAAGCTGCCAAACTGAGTGTCTGCAATTGGGGATGCATGACTTCCCCTTCCCTCTGGGTCAGGAGGCTTGGAATCTGAGGGAGATGCCACGGTTGCAGAGGGAACAGCCTGTGCAGCAAGGGGTACCAGTGCTGGCGAGGCCAGTCTGGAGCTACAATAATTGTCCTTGGTTATTCTTCCTTTATTTTGAGCAGAACCCTGGGGATGACAGGTAGTGGAGGAAATTCATAGACTGATCCAGGGGAAGGACAGGGCATCCAACTTTCCAAGCCATGCAGTGATGATCCCTGGTGCAGAACTTGCTGAGCTGATGGTTGGTGTGGGAGGCAAAGAGGTCGACCTTCGGGGTGCGCCATTTCTGAGTTATTAGGGTGAAGGTTCCCCATGTTGAGGTGCCACTCATGTGGGTCGAGAAGATTTTTGCTTAACTAGTCTTCCAGAGAGTTGAGAGAACCCAATAGGAATTGTGCTAACAGGTGGAGCTGCATGGCAGAGGCTGTGTGTCAAAGGGTCATGGCCAGCCTGCACAGAAGGTAGGACTGATTCCCTCCCTGCTTTGTTGATATACCACATCACAGTTGTGTTGTCTGTTTTGATCAGGAGAGCCCCTAGGGAGAGAAGGTAGGCTGTCAGGAAGGTTTGCTTGTCTGGTGTAAGGAATGCCATCTGGGATGCTGTATCCAGGCTTGCTCCCAGGAATATAATCCTTTGGGTGGGTACATGTTTGGATTTCATTTCATTGATTGTGTACCCTAGGGAGGTTAGTAGGGACTTTACAAAGGCCAGGTGCTTGGGCAGCTTTTCCTGGCTGTCTGCCTGAATTAGGCAGTCGTCGTAAGTATGGGTAAATCTGGATATTCCTTTGTCTGCAAAAGGCAATGGCCGGAGCCACACATTTTGTGAAAACTCTGGGAGCAGTAGATAAGCCAAAGGGAAGTGCAGAGAACTGAAAGTGCAGAGATCCTGCCCTGAAATGGAGATATTTCCTGCATGATTCCCTGATAGAAATGTGGAGGTAGGCCTCCTTTAGGTCTAGGGTGGCTAGCCAAGCATTCCTGGACAGCATGGGTAGCAGCTGATGGAGGGTGGGCATTTTGAATTTTGGGATCACCAGGAAGGTGTTTAGAATGGATAGATCGAGGATGGGGCGCCAGGTGCCCTCTTTCCTGGGTACCAGAAAAAGGCTGGAGTAGAAACCTTGGCCTTTCTGTTCTGCAGAAACGTGCTCTACTGCCCTCATGGACAGCACGGAAAGGACATGCTGTTGCGCCCACTGGTTTGGAGGGAGATCTGGGAACCCTTTTGGAGTTGGAAGGGTGTGGAAAGAAAATCTGTATCCCTGGGACACTGTGTTGAGAACCCAGTGGTCGTTGGTAATGGTGGCCCAGGGGTTTGCATGAAAGGAGAGTTTTCCTCCTAGGGGTAAGTGGAGGATGGCAGAGGGAGGGGTGGGAGAGGAGAGTCATTGCAAGTTCTTACCATAAGGGGGTGGCTTATAACTCTCAGGTTTTGAAGTGGAGGTAGTCCACTGCTTAGATCTCTGATTTCCCTGTGGATGCTGTCTGTGGGGTCTGGTTCCCCGGGGTCTGGGCTGAACTGACCTGGTGGGAGGAGGAGGAAAGGACCAGTGCTTGGAGGGACAATGCCTGCTGAACCTGGGTGGCAGGACCTGTAAGAAATCATTAACTGTCTGCATAGATTTTGCTTTTTCTTCCATCTTTTCTAAGACCTCTTCTGCCTTAGTGTCAAATAAGTTGTCTTTGTGCAAGGGGGAATCCAACAATTTAGATTTAACATAGTCTGGCAAGGACTGTTCCTTAAGCCAGGCATGCCTTCCAAGGTCAGAACCGGTGACTGCTGCCCTGCAAGAAGCTTCAAGGGCGTCAAAAGCACAGTGCAAGGTGTGTTTAGTTACTTGACTTGCAGAATGCATTAACTCTTGTAATTCTTTAGATTCTGCACAAGCAGGAAATTAAGACATTTTTTGTTTGAGGAGTTCCAGGGTATGTTGCTGAAATTTTAGCATATGGAACTGACAATTTAGTGCTCTGACAGTAAAAGCAGCTGAAATGTATACTTTTTTACCCAATCTGTCTAGTGCTCGGGAATCCCTATCTGAGGGGGTGGGGGATTCTTAGCAGAGCTTGCTTTAATTCCTTTAGGCCCTTGAGAAATTACCTCAGGGTCAATAGTAGGATTTTTAAAAAGAAATTTGTGTGAGTCAGGGACTCTAATACCTGTCTGGTTTTCTGGGTGCAAGAGGGAGGGTGTCAGGAGTCTAGCTGGATTCCAGGAAAATATCCTCCACAAAGTACAGTTGTGTACACTTACCATGAATGTAGATGTTCGAGTGTATTCACTGTTGCAGTCATCACACTTGAGTCATCTGCCTGCAGGTGGCCCTCAGCAGGCCTGAATACCAGAGTCTTCGGATTTCTGCGTCGGATGCTGTCGCTTCTTCCATGACGTCAGGGGTATAAAACATGCAGCCAATGCCATTACATCAGTTTTTCTTGCCCCAGATGTCAGGTGCCCCCACAATAGGAAGCAATTATATGGTATGGAACACCCCAGCAAAAAGCAAATACACATGATATAATATATGCCAAATAAGAAGGATAGGTAAACGCCAAGAGAAGTCACGGGGCTGGAGGGAGGGTAACTAGGACTGCAACAGTGAGCACACTCTAACATCTACATTTATGATAAGTGTACACAACTGTACTATGTTCTTCGTGTTTCACTGTTGCAGTCATCACATTTGGGTGGATTCCCAAAGCTAAGAAAGGGTGGGGGTAGTTAAAGAGCATTAGGGCTAGCAATAAGGCCCTGTAAGACTGCTGTGGCAAATACAGCTCTGGATTTAGAAAAGATAGGCAGGTGGTAATGCAGGTGGAAAGTGTGTACAGAGCCCCAGGTTGCAGTTTCCAGGATGTTCCTGGTAGGGACTCCTCTGAGAAATGCAGTAGAGGTAGATGCAGCCCTGGCGGAATGTGTTCTTATCCCCTTGTGGGGTAGGTTTTCCATGGTGTTTGTAGCAGAAATGGATGCAATGTGCTATCCATTTGGAAATGGTTTGCTTTGAAATGGCCTTCCCCCTCTGCCCCTGTTGCAAAGATGACTAGCAGCTGGTCAGATTTTCTGAGAGGCTTAGTCCTGTCCAAACAGAATCTAAGCCGTCTGTGTACGTCCAGAGAATGCAGTATCCTTTCCCCTTTATTCTGAAAATTAGGGAAAAAGTAGGCAAATGAACGGACTGGTTTAGAGCCACACTAGACACCACCTTGGGCATAAAGAATGGGTTAGTCCTGAGGGAAACCATGCCCGCATGGAAGATAATGAAGGGTTCCACTGCCATGAGGGCCTGCAGTTCAGACACTCTTCTTGCTGAAGTGATGGCAGGAAGTAAAGCTATTTTCCAAGAAAGGAATTTCAATTCTGCTGTAGCAGCTGGTTCAAAGGGGGGGAAGAGTGAGTTTTTCCAATACAAAGTTAAGGTCCCAGGCTAGAATGGGAGCTCTTCTGGGGGGGGGGGGTCTTACATTTTTGGTTCCTCTAAGTAATTGTTTTAGCAGGGGATGAGAGAAGAGGGGTGGCTCAGTATTATAATGTGCTGATATGGCAGAGGCATGAATCTTAACTGAAGAGAAAGACAGGCCCTTGTGGAGCATTTCTGTTAAATAATCTAGAATATGAGGTAAGATGGGCACTGTTGTGCCCATCCCCTGAGCCTGGCTCCAGGAAAAGTATCTATTCCACTTTTCTGAATAGGATTTTCTAGTACTAGGCCTCTTTGCCTCAAGAATGACATCCAGCATCTGCTTACTGAGGGTTGCTGGAGGTGAGCTCAAGGAATTAGCCAGGCTGCAAGGTTCAGGGTTTGAAGCTGAGGGTGCAGAATCTGGCCTGACTGCTGGGACGGCAGGGAAGGGGTCAGAGGCAGGTGCCAAGGTTGTAGCACTGTCAGACTGCGCAAAAGGGGGTACCAGTGCTAGCGTGGCCAGTCTGGTGCAATCAGTACTGTCCTTGGCTTGTCCTGTTTGATCTTTAGTAGAACCTTTGAGAGGAGAGGGGGAAAAGCATAAACTGAGAGGCTTTCCTAGGAAAAGGACAGGGCATCCACTTTCCATGCTTGACTGTGGGGTGCCCTGGTGCAGAATTTGTTCAATTGGTAGTTCTGAGGTGAGGCAAACAGGTCTATCTCTGGTGTCCCCCATTTTTCCTCAAGAGCTTGATTATTTTGGGTTCCAGTTTCCATTCGTGTGGGTCCATGAGATTTCTGCTTAAGTCGTCTGCCAGTGAATTTAGTTTGCCTGGCAGGAATTGAGCTTGTAGGTTCACTTGGTAGCTCAAGGCTGTGTTTCACAGAGCCATGGCTAGTCTGCAGAGTGGATAGGAATGGGTTCCCCCCTGCTTGTTTATGTACCACATAACTGTGTTGTTGTCTGTCTTTACCAATAGTTGTTCTGAAGAATAAGATCTTTGATGGCTGTCAGAGCATTCTGCACAGCTAACACTTCTTTTTGATTGATATGCAGGTGCCTCTCTTTTGGGTTCCATTTGCCCTGAATGTACTGCCCTGCCATGTGAGCCCCCCATTCATAGTCTGATGCGTCTGTTGTTCGGGTTTAGGGGGCAGAGTGAAAGGGAGTCCATTGTTGTGGTTGCAGGCCTCTGCCCACCAAAGGAACTCTGCCCTTAGACAAGGAATGATAAGAATCATTGTTTCCAGGTCCTGAGAATGTTGACACCATAGATCTTTTAGATACCATTGAAGTTTCCTCATATGCAGTCTTGCATATGGAATTAACAGAATGCAAGAGGCCATGAACCCCAGGGCTTGCAGGATTTTCCTTGCAGATAGCTAGGTTTTTGTGGCCAGTAGTTTGAAGTAGGTTGTCAAATGAACTTGTTTCTCTGGAGTGAGGAATGCCATCTGGGAAGTTGTGTTCAAGCTTGCTCCCAGGAATACAATCTGTTGGCAGGGTAATAGGTGTGATTTCTTCTCGATGATGGTGTACCCCAGTGAAGTTGGAAGTCTCATTCCAAATGCCAGGTGCTGTAATAGCAAGTCCTGACTCTCTGCCTGAATCAGGCAATCGTCCAAGTATGGGTACATCTGAATATTTCTCTGCCTGCAAAATGCAATGGCTGGAGCTAAGCATTTTGTGAATACCCCGGGCACAGTAGATAAGCCAAAGGGAAGTGCAGAGAAAAGTGCATTGAGCCTGCCCTGTAGCGTAGGTATTTTCTGCAGGATTCCCTTATTGGGATGTGCAGGTAAGCTTCTTCTAAGTCTAGAGTTGCCAGCCACGCATACTTGGCTAGCATAGGAAGAAGCTGTTGAAGAGTTAACATTTTGAATTTTGGGACCACCAGAAAGGTGTTGAGAATAGAAAGGTCCAGGATAGGACGCCAGGAGTTTTCTTTTCTGGGAACCAGGAACAGTCTAATAAAAACCTTATCACCTTTGTTCTGCTGGGACAGGTTGAATAGCCCTGATACGGAGGCGAAAGAACACTTGTTTTGGGGCCTCCACCCACTGGTTTGGGGGGAGGTCTGGCCATCCACTTGGGGTAGGGAGTGAGTGGAAGTGGAATCTGTATCCTAGGGAAGCTGTTGGGTAATGAGTTCCCAGTTTTTTGCATGCAGGGTGAGCTTTCCTCCTAAGGGAGCAAGTAGCTGAGCAAGGCTTGGAAGAGTTAAAGTCAAGTCATTGTGCCATTTTTCCATAGGGGGGTGGTTTACTACTTGGAAGTGGGCCCTCCACTGCATAGATCTGTGCATAGCCTGAAAATGAAGTCTTGGTGGTCTGCTGCTCCTGGGTTTGGACTGAAAAGGCCTGGCAGGGACTGGAAAGGGGACCTGTTCTTTGAAGGCCAATGCCTACTGAATCTAGGTGGCTGTACTTGTAAGAAATCTTTAACAGTTTGCAAAGATTTAGCTTTTTCCTCCATCCTTTTCAGGACTTCTGCTTTGTTGCCAAAAAGGCACTCTTGGTTTAAGGGAGCATCCAGTAATTTAGCTTTAACATGATCTGGCAAGTTTCATTCCTTAAGCCATGCATGCCTTCTAAGTACAGACCCAGTGACAGCAGCCCTGCAAGATGCTTCTAAAGCATCAAAACCACATTGCAAATTATGTTTACCTACTTGGTCAGCAGAATGCATTAACTCTTGTAAATCTTTGTGTTCAGCCCAGTCAGAAATCTGCATAATTTCTGTTTAATTAATCCCATAATATGCTGCTGATACTTTAACATATGAAACTGGCAATTTAAAGCCTAATGGCCAAAGTAGCAGAAGTATATACTTTCTTACCCCATCTGTCTAAAGCTCTAGAATCCCTATCAGAAAGGGTAGGATTTTTGGCAGTAGTAGCCTTAATGCCTTTTGGTCCTTGGGAAATGGTCTCTGGATCCGCAGTAGGATCCTTGAAAAGGAATTTATAAGAGTCAGGTACGCTGTAGTACCTGACAGGTTTCCTGGGAGCTGGAGGCAAAGTGTCTGGGGTAAGGCTGGATTCCAAGAAAACATCATCTACAATCTCCAGAACAGGAGGGATAGCTACAGGCCTGTGTTGAGGCAGGTTTAAAAATTCCCTAAGTCTCTTTTTGGACCGAGAATAGTCCTGGCTTTCCCAGCGGAAATGCTCCCTAAGGGTATGCAAGATTTCACAAAGAAAAATCTTCTGGAGGGGAAGCAGAGTGAATGGAATCTTCTGCATCAGAATCCTCATAAGTAGATAAGGGTAAATCCCGGTAGTCAGAAGGAACAGAGATATCAGACTCCTGATCAGAAGAATCAGAAAGTAAATCACTTCAAGGTCTCTTGGAGGGGGAAGGCTGGCTTCCCCTAATTAAGGTAATAAGGTCTTCAGCCATTCTAATCATTTGTTTATGAGGCATATGGGCCTGAGAATGTGCTTTGGTCATCGGTTTTCTAGGCTTACTGCAAGCTTTAGGCCTGAGGAATTTGGTATTCTTAGCTTGAAATTAAGTTGTCTGTTTAATATGAAAATCGGTAGGACTGAATACACCCTCAGAAGCAGGTGCCTGCATAGCAGGCTCCAGACCCATCCAAGGTAGAGACAACCGCAAGTTCCATAGTCGAAGAAGCATCTTGCGGCATACTGGACTCCAAATGGGTCTCAGTAGAGGCCTGCAAATCTGTAGTAGTGGGTATCAGGGGCTGCAAAAGCACCTGAGTACCAGCAGACTGGTGACTAGATTAACGGAAGCGTCGTCGGCAGTTTTGGACCTAAGCGGTCTGTCTCTGTCTTTATCCTTACGTTTTTTTTAGGAAGATTGATAGTTGGATGGCTTAAAGCCATTTCGGAGTACGGAGATTGAGAAAGTACAGTTGTGTAAACATACCATAAATGTAGATGTTTGAGTGTATTCACTGTTGCAGTCATTACATTTGGGTAATCTGCTGGCAGGTTGCCCTCAGTCGGCCTGATTAGCAAAGTATTGGGACCTGCGTCGGTTGCTGTCCCTTCTTCCATGACGTCAGGTCGTCAGGGGTATAAAACATGCAGCAGACATCATTACATCAGTTTTTCTTGCCCCAGATGTCAGGTGCCTCCCTAATGGGGAGCAAATAAAATTAAAAAACACAAAATTATACCTCCAACCAAAATCAAATACACCAAAAAGGCTTTTAAGCATAGTAAAGGAAAGTAGAGGTATAACCAGAGAAAAGTAGGGGGCTGGAGGGAGGGTAACCAGGACTGCAACAGTGATTACACATGAACATCTACATTTATGGTAAGTGTACACAACTGTACTATGTTCTTCGTGTTTCACTGTTGCAGTCATTACATTTGGGTAGATTCCCAAAGCTATGGTTGGGAGGAGGAGTTTATACAGCATTAGGGCCAGCTATAAGGCCCTGCAAGACAGCAGTGGCAAAGCCAGCTCTGGATTGAGAGAAAATTGGTAAATGATAATGCTTGGTGAAAGTATGTACAGAACTCCAGGTAGCAGTTTCTAGAATATCCCTAGTAGGAACACCTCTGAGAAAGGTTGCAGAAGTAGATGCAGCCCTGGTGGAACAAGATCTGATACCCTGGGGGATAGGTTTTCCATGATGCTTATAGCAGAAATTAATGCAATGGCTTATCCATTTAGAAACGGTTTGTTTTGAAATGGCCTTCCCCTCTGGCCCTGCAGCAAATGCTACCAGCAATTATTCAAATTTCCTTCGAGATTTAGTCCTGTCCAAGTAGAAACTTAGTTGTCTGTGCACATCCAATGAATGCAGAGTCTGTTCCCCTTTGTTCTGTGGATTGGGAAAGAAGGTTGGCAAATGAATGGACTGATTAAGAGTGACAGTGGAAACCACCTTGGGCATGAATGATGGATTGGTCCTGAGAGATACCCTGTCCGCATGAAAGATGATGAAAGGCTCCACTGCCATAAGGGCCTGTAATTCAGATATCCTTCTAGTTGAAGTGATTGCTAAAAGGGAGGCTGTTTTCCAAGAAAGAAATTTTAAGTCTGCAGTAGCAGCTGTCTCGAAAGGAGGTACAGTGAGCTTCTCCAAAACAAAGTTAAAGTCCCGGGGGGGGGGGGGGGGTAGGAGCTCTCCTGGGTTGTCTCAAGTTCTTTGCCCCGCTGACATACTGCTTGAGCAGAGGATGAGAGAAGAGGGGTGGTTCTGTGTTACAGTGAGCTGAAATAGCTGAGGCATGGATTTTAATAGAGGAAAAAGACAGGCCCTTGTGAAGCATCTCAGTTAAGTACTGCAAAATCGGAGGTAAATTGGGCGCTGCTGTGCTCTTCCCTAAAGATTGGTTCCAGGCACAGAATCTTTTCCATTTGTCAGCATAAGATTTTTCTAGTACTAGGTCGTCTAGTCTCCAAGATGACATCCATCACAGGTTTGCTGAGGGATAAGGGTGAATTTAAGTGATTAGCCAGGCTGCAAGGTTCAATGTTGTAACCTGAGGGTGCAGAATTTGAATCTCCTGCTGAGACAGCAGGGAAAGGGTCTGAGACAGATGTCATGGAGATATTCGTGACACACTGCGCAGGAGTGGGTACCAGTGTTGACGCGGCCAGTCTGGAGCAATCAAAATCATCCTTGGTTTGTCCTGTTTGACTTTTAGCAGAACTTTGGAGAGCAGAGGCAGAGGGGGAAGGTGTAGACTAACAGGTTTTTCCAGCTGAAGGACAGAGCATCCACTTTCCAGGCTTGTTTGTGGGAGTCCTTGTGCAAAACCTGTCCAACTGGTAAATTCTGGGAGGAGGCAAATAGATATATGTCTGGGCTCCCCCATTTGCTTGTCAACATGTTGAAAATCCGTGGTTCCAGTTTCCACTCATGTGGGTCCATGAGTTTTTTGCTTAGTCCGTCTGTCAGTGTATTCAATTTTCCTGGCAGGAATTGAGCTTGTAGGTGCACTTGGTAGCTCAAGTCTGTGTTCCACAATCCCATGGCTAGTCTGCAGAGGGGGTAGGAATGTGTACCCCCCCCCCTGCTTGTTTATGTACCACATAACTGTGGTGTTGTCCATCTTTACCATTAGTTGTCCTGGAAGAATGTAGTCCCTGAAGGCTGTCAGAGCATTCTGTACAGCTAGCATCTTTTTTTGATTGATATGTAGGTGCATATGATTTGGGTTCCATTTGCCCTGAATGCACTTCCCTGCCAGGTGAGCCCCCCATGCATAGTCTGATGCATCTGTAGTTAGGGCTTGGGCGGCAGGGGGTAGTGTGAACGGCACTCCCTTGTTTTGGTGGCAGGTCTCTGCCCAAAGGAAATCTAGGCGTAGGCAAGGTATGATAGGAATCATTGTTTCCAGGTCTTGATAATGTTGACACCGTAGGCTTTTAGATACCACTGTAGTTTCCTCATATGCAGTCTTGCATATGGAATTAGAAGAATGCAGGAGGCCATGAACCCCAAGGCTTGCAGTATTTGTCTTACAGATAGCAGGGTTTTTGTGTTTGAAGTAAGTTACCAAATGAATTTGCTTCTCTGGTGTGAGGAAAGCCATCTGGGCAGTTGTATTCAAGCTTGCACCCAGGAATGTAATCTGTTGACAGGGTACGAGTTGTGCTTTTTTTTCATTTATGGTGTATCCCAGACAAGTTAGAACCCTTTTTACAAATGCCAGATGATTTAGAAGTATGCCCTGGTTTTCTGCCCAAATTAGACAATCGTCCAGGTATGGATATATTTGAATATTTCTTTGCCTGCAAAATGCAATAACTGGAACCAGGCACTTTGTGAATATCCTGGGCGCAGTAGACAAGCCAAAGGGCAGTGCAGAGAACTGATAATGCAAGTAGCCTGCTTTGAAGCGTAGGTATCTTCTGTAAGATTCCCCGATAGGGATGTGCAGGTATGCTTCTTTTAAATCTAGAGTTGCCAACAAGGCATCTTTGTCTAGCAGAGGAAGTAACTGGTGAAGAGTCAGCATCTTGAATTTTGGAATCTCCAGAAAGGTGTTTAGAGTAGACAAGTCCAAGATTGGACGCCATGATTTGTCTTTTCTGGGTACCAGAAAAAGCCTGGAATAGAAAGCTTGTCTGTTTTCCTCTTCTGGTACCGGCTGAATAGCCCCCAATGTTTAAGAGGGAAAGTACTTGTTTTTGAGCCTCTGCCCACTGATTTGGGGGCAGGTCTGGCCATCCGTTTGGTGTTAGCAACGTGTGGAAATGAAATCTGTATCCCTGGGACACTATATTTAAAACCCACTTGTCCTGGGTTATGAGTTCTCAGTTCTTTGCATGAAGAACAATCTTTCCACCCAAAGGGGTGGTTAAAAGGTAAGTGCTTGTTAATTTTAAAAGGAAGTAATTGAGACTGTTTACCATAGGAGGGTGTCTTGTTATTTCCAGATTTGGAAGTGGAGGCCCCCCACTGCTTAGTTCTGAGAGTCACCTGGGACTGAAACCTGGAGTTTTTGCTGCATCTGGGTTTGGCTTGAGAGGATCTGGAAGGGGCTGGAAAAGACCAATTCTTAGTAGGCCAGTGCCTACTAAATCTTGGAGGTTGCACTTGTAAGAAATCTTTAACAGTTTGCATAGATTTAGTTTTATCTTCCATCTTTTTTAGAACTTCTTTAGCCTTATTGCCAAACAGGCGGCCCTGATTTAAAGGGGCATCCAACAATTTAGCTTTAACATGATCAGGCAAAGATTGCTCCTTAAGCCAAGCATATCTTCTCAGCACAGACCCAGTAACAGCAGCCCTGCAGGAGGCCTCTAAAGAATCAAAACCACATTGCAAAGTATGTTTTCCAACTTGTTCAGCAGAATGCATTAAATCCTGTAAATCTTTATTTTCCACAGTCAGGAATCAACATTATTTTCTGTTTAAGCAGCCCAATAATATGCTGTTGAACATATGAAGTTGACAGTTTAAAGCTCTGATTGCCAAGGTTGCAAAAGTACAAACCTTTTTACCCAATCTATCCAGCGCCCTGGAGTCTCTATCAGAAGGGGTAGGATTTTTAGCAGTAAAAGCCTTAATGCCCTTGGGCCCCTGAGAAATGGTTTCTGGATCTGCAACAAGATTTTTGAAAAGTAACTTGTGTGACTCAGGAACCCTGTAGTATCTGTCAGGTTTACTAGGAGCCGGAGGAAGGGAATCAGGGGCCAAACTGGATTCCGAGAACACATCATCAACAATGTCTAGTACAGGAGGTATAGCCAAAGGCCTATGCTGAGGCAGAAGGAAATCCCTAAGCCTCTTTTTTGAATCAGAAAATTCCTGACTTTCCCAGTGGAAATGCTACCTTAAAGTATGTAAAGTTTCCCCAAAAGAAAAATCCTCCAGAGGGGAAGCAGAGGGAATGGAATACTCTGCATCAAAATCCTCACAAGTAGGCATGGACAAATCCAGGTCATTAGAAGAGTCAGAAGAAACAGAATCCTGATCAGAAGATTCATAAACAAGCTCAACCCTAGGCCTCTTGGGGGGTGGGGGTGGGTTGACTACCCCTGATTAGAGTCATTAGATCTTCAGCCATTTTGACCATTCGTTTTTTAGGTATAGGGGCCTGAACATGTGGCCTGGGCATCAGTTTTTTAGACATAGATCGAGATTTAGGCCTTAGTAATGAAGGCGGTGTCTGTAGGCCTGAATACACCCTCAGAAGCCAGTGCCTGCACAGTGGCTCCGGACCCATCCAAGGTAGAGACATCCATGGGTTCCATTGGTGAAGCATCTTGCGGCATACCGGACTCCGAATAGGTCTCAGTAGAGGCCTGCAAATCAGAAGTAGCGGGTATCAGGGGCTGCAAAAGCACCTCACTAAGTACCGGCGAACTGGCGACTGGCTTAGAAGTGTCGTCAACAGTTTTGGACCTTGGCGGCCTGTCTCTGTCTATCTTTTTGTTTTTTTTGGAATCCCAGCAGTCGGATGGCTAACCGACAACATTTCTGGATAATTAAACCGAGAACCGAAATATTTAGAGGCAAAAAATACTGACGACGGACAGTGTGCTGATTAAAGCACAAAACCAACAGCAAGGTACGTCATGGTCAGGGCTTAGGCAAGGAATACAGTACCAATGAAAATCTTTATGAGGTATTTGCTTTCCACAAGTAATGCAAATATTAACTTTTACATTTACTAACTTTTGACATCGGTAAGGAGCAAGAAAAAGTTTCCCCAACGGGGTACTTAGCTTTAAGTTAAAGACTTTGGTTCTGAAACTCGAAAATGAAAATTTCAGAAGTCGACCGACCTGCAATTGCGAACTGCTTCTGCTTCAGGCACCGCATGGCAAGAAAGACTGATGTAATGATGTCGGCTTCATGTTTTATACCCCTGACGACCTGACGTCATGGAAGAAGGGACAGCAACCGACGCAGGACCCAAGACTTTGTTAATCAGGCTAACTGAGGGCAACGTGCCAGCAGATTACCCAAATGTAATAACTGCAACAGTGAAACACGAAAAACATCTAAAGTATTTAGCTAAAAAATAGCCAGACGAATAGTTCGGGCGTTGATCAGGGCACAAAACCGACAGCGAGGGACGTCGTGGTCTGGGCCTAAACAGGTGACGGAGTAAGAATAAAAACCTCTATGAGGTATTTCTTTCCACAGGCAAGACGATTGTTAATTTTTTCTGACATCGGTTAGAGCAAGAAAAAAGGATCCCCAACGGGATACTTATCGTTTTGAAGACTTCAGGTCTGAAACTCGAAAACGAAAATTTCAGGAGTCGGCCGACTGACACTTGCGAACTGCTTCTGCTTCTGGCACCACACGGCAAAAAAGACTGATGTAATGGCTTCGGCTGCATGTTTTACTGCCCCGACGACCTGACGTCATGGAAGAAGTGACAGCATCCGACGCAGAAATCCAAAGACTCTGGTATTAAGGCCGGCTGAGGGCTACCTGGAGGCAGATAACCCAATGTGATGACTGCAACAGTGAAACACGAAGATCATCATTCAGGACTGATG
This sequence comes from Protopterus annectens, assembly GCF_019279795.1. Classification (NCBI taxonomy): domain Eukaryota; kingdom Metazoa; phylum Chordata; order Ceratodontiformes; family Protopteridae; genus Protopterus; species Protopterus annectens. The sequence continues at coordinate 231,290,200 of NC_056733.1, forward strand.
GATGGGCCAGTGGTCTGTGCTGTGGAAGATCTAAGAATTCCCAGAGTCTCTTTTTAGACTGAGGGTAGTCCTGACTTTTCCATTGGAAATGCTCCCTTACAGTGTGAAGGCTTTCCCCAAAGGAAAAAATCGTCTGGGGGAAGAGGCTGAAGGAATGGAATCCTCTGCATCAGAATCTTCATAAACAGAGAGGGGTTACATGTCTTCATACTCAAATGCATGAGTCATCGGACTCCTGTTCAGACAAAACTACAGGGGACAGATCTCTTTTTCTTTTGGAAGGGGTAGCTTGGCTTCCCATGATGAGCATGATAAGGTCCTTCCACCATTTTAAGCATTTGAGACTGAGGCAAGGAAGCAGGTGCCTCAGATTGAGTCGGTTTCTTGTGTGTGGTTTGTAACCTGGGCCTAAGAAACTGGGTAGTTTTCGAAAGAACAGTAGTCGCAAAAGAAGTCAGTTTGTGTCGAGAATCGGTAGTGCGAAGGACTTCCTCAGAAGCCGGTGCCTGCTCAGCGGCTCCGGACCCATCCAAGGTACATATGACCACAGGATCCTTAGTCAAAGAAGAGTTTTCCTGCATACCAGACTCCAAAAGGGTCTCCATAGCAGCCTGCAAATCCACAGAAGCGAGCATCAGGGGCTGCGAAAGCACCTCACTGAGGACCAGAGAACTGACGACTAGCTTACCAGAACCTGTGCAATCTGTCTCTGTCTTTATGTTTATGATTTCTCAGAAGATCTGCTGTCAGATGGCTTACCGAAGCCATATCGGAATTTGAGGGCTGTAAGCAAAAATATCTAGCTACAATAAGGGCCTGACGATGTACAGTTCTGGTGTTAAACAAAGCACAGAAACGACAGCAGGGGATGTTGTGGTCTGGGCCTAAACAAGTGATGCAGTAAGAATGAAATTCTCGGTGTGGTATTTCCTTTCCACAGGCGAGACAATTGTTAACTTTTTCTGACATCAGTTAGTGCAAGAAAAAAGGATTCCCAACGGGGTACTTAGCTTTAGAAGACTTCAGCTTCAATTTGGAAGACGAAGCTCAGATTAGCGGCCGACCGGCACTTGTGCAAACTGCTTCGGGCTCCACGGCAAGAAAGACTGATGTAATGGCGTCGGCTGCCTTACTTTATACTACTGATAGCCTGACGTCAGTCCTGAAGAGACAGCAACCGACGTAGAAATACTAAGCCTCTGGTATTCGGGCTGGCCAAGGGCTAACTCAAATGTGATGACTGCAACAGTGAAACACGAAGAACATCAGAGAAAGTCTCTCACGGCTGTGTGGGCAACAGTTGTGCCAGGATTGTCTCTCATCCTCAGTGATGGGGAATGAAAAGACACTGTTACAGCATGGGTTTAATGGTTGGCAAGCATGGAGTTACAAAAAAAAAAAAAAAAGAAAACTTTCTGCGTCTTAACTTCCATGATCTGATTAAATAGAAAAATACAGAAGTCTTGCTCTAGGAATTCAAGCCCCAAACAAAAAAAAAAAAGCCATGGGGAATGAAAATCATTTGGAACTACCCAAAAGCCACAACTGCACTTGATGACAGATTTACTTTATTTACCATCCGTTTTTCTCAGTAAGTGAAACATCCAACAAACCCTCTCCTGCCATGTCCCAGACCGCAAAGATAAAGACATACAAATATTAGAGTTTACAAATGCAAGTAATATTTACAACACAGATACAACACATGTCTGTAAATAATTGTGGATTGTAAGAAATACAACTGAAATTATTATATGTAAAACATTGTGCTACTAATGTAACAGTAAATGGAAAAACAATGTAAATTTTTGTATATCAAATCTCAACAACAAATGAAAAGTAAGAGAGCGAACAATGAAGAAAAATAATGAACTAAGCAGCGGAAAGTTGTGTGGCAGAATTAGCATTGCTATACTAATAATAAAACCCACTTACTGTCAATCACAAATGTGTGCTTCTTGGGGTGTTGCACTAAAGATTTAAACTGTGTTGGCTCTGTGATAGAGGGAAGGAGACCTGCAGATGCCATAGGTAACCAGAACTTTATTAGCAGCCCCATCATGGGAAAAGCTGATGATGAGAGGTACAAGAAAGAAGAGGCGGTGCCTACTCATCTCAACAAGTAGAAACACAAACTACGTACTGGGGAGTACAGCCATTGTGTTAGTGGGGTTACATAGAGAACAGCACAGGCCAGGCTGGAAGGAGGATGGACCAAGGAGGAGTCAACAAGCTACAGGATAGGTGTAGCATAGTCTTGTAGTGCCCCAGTACATGCTTCTTGAGGCTGAAGCCACTAAGAAAGGCCAAGCAACTACCAGTGTGGGGATGTTCCCCTCGGGGGCTGGAAACCTACATCTGGAGCCTGCACCAGTACATGGGTGGTAGGGCTAAGATTCTGCCTGTCTATGATACTTTTCCCCACCCATTCTGGCTCTTGCCAACAGTGACCAAAGTGGGAACTAATGGGTCAATGGGGTGACCAGCTAAGCAGAGTTGTTGGTCAAAAAGAAGAGGATGAATGGCAGGAAAATAAAAGACTGCATTATGGAGATTTTTCCTTTTCCCCAGAACAATGTGATACCGCAGTCTGTATACATACGTAGCAGGGGGGGGGGGGTTGTCAGGTGCACAGCCTTCACATGGAAGGTATGCCCACTAACAAAAAAGTTTGTATGTGTGTGGGATTTTTAAACCTAGTTGCTCACTTTTAATTTGGCTGAGTATGTCTGCTCACTAAACATTGTAGCAATGTGTGCGGTCTCAGATTATACTGATGAAACTGACTAAGGTTGTGGTGTTTTTAAAGTGACCAATCTTCAATTTTGATCAAGCTTACAGTGAGAATAATAAATTAAGGGGGGTGAAAAGGCTTGGCCTTTCCAGAAAACACTTTATGCTGTCATGTGCTTAACTCATTCATCCTTATATGAGCATGTTTAGATGTTATTTCTATTTTAGCGATGTTTTATGCAAGAGACGTCAGTTAACTCTTTGTACAGCATCTGGGTTTCAAGATGCAGAAAAAGTGCAGCTACTGGAAGACACTCAGCAGTCAAGCAGTGAGAAAAACTTTAAAGACTTGTACAATAATGTGGGACTTGAGAGACACAATCAACCAGTACCATTGTCTGCCTAGCACATCTTTTATTAAAAAAAAAACTGATTTTACAGCTGCAGTCCATGTGAAGACACCACTGTGGTGGACATAGCTAAAATATTTATGATTCACTTCATTAAAGTGGTTGATTAGTTCTTGGAGTTGCAAAAGTACAAACAAGTTTGTTTAGCCAAGAAATGGATCACAATGGGTGACAGGAAATCTGCAAAGGCAAGTGACAAATGGAAGCGTGAAAGGGAGGACCGGAACAGAGGGAAGGTAAAATGTTAAATGCACCTAACAGTGCAGACTGGATAAGTTTACTGGCTCCTTCTGTCACCAAACAAAGAAAGAAAATGTTATGGTAACTACTGACACATCTTACTTCAAAGGACTATTATTTGTAGTGAGCAAATATATGGGAGTAACTTCAAACAATAAGTCATAACTCCAAAAGAGAGAGGCAGGTATCAAAAAGAAAAAAAAAAGTCATATGTGATTAAACGTCCTGAAGAACCCCCCCCCAAAAAAAAAAAAAAAAAATTATATATATATATATATATATGTATATATATATATATATATATATATATATATATACACACACACACACACATATATATATATATATATATATATATATATATATATATATATATATATTTTGTTGACAGAAGATCAAGACTACTATAGCAAAATTATTTTCCAACAGTTATGCCTATAGCAGAACTGTCCAAAGTTTATACAGTTCTGAAATAAGCACTACACTAGCCAACTGTAATAAATGTGTGCAACTGCCAAAGGGCGAATGACTTTCTAGAAATGAAAATTCACTAGGCAAACTCTCACAGATAACATTTGTTCAGCACAATAATATTCTCACCTATCATTAAAAAAGGTATATAAACTTTTAGTTATGTACTTACCATAACTTTAGATGTTTGGGATCCATCTCGCCTACATTCTGTACTGATGGGTTCGGAGCCGATCCTCGGCTCCGACTCGGCACGCTTTGCTATAGAGCGAAGCCTCTTATTGGCTGAGCTATTCACTATCCCAGGATGCACCACCACCACTTCCCCAGATCTTGTTTGTCCGCACACATGCACACATACATAACTGTTTATATAACATTGCCAGATGTTTCAAGATGAAACAATAGAACTCGGACCGTCCGATCTCTTCTGATCTCCAAGGCAGGGGGAAGGAGGGTGGGTTATTAGGAATGTAGGCGAGATGGATCTCAAACATCTAAAGTTATGGTAAGTACATAACTAAAAGATGTTATGTGATCCTATCTCGCCTACATTCTGTACTGAAGGGACAGCGTCCCTAGCACCTAATTCCTGGGTGGCTCACTGGAAAACACTCCTGAGCACTGTGGAACCAAATGAAGCTCGCCCCCGAGATGCCACATCCAATTTGTAGTGGGAAATGAAGGTGTGCGGGGAAGACCATGTAGCCGCAGCACAAATGTCACTAATGGCAAGCTTAGAATGGAATGCTATTGAAGTAGCCATAGCTCTTGTAGAGTGAGCTTTGACAGAGGTTGTAAGCTCTTTATTAGAAGAGGCATAAGCCTGACTAATACAGTCCCTGATCCATTTGGCAAGTGATCTTTGTGACGGCTTTGCCCAATTTATTATCCGAAAAGGACACAAACAATTGATCCGTTTTCCGTGTTTGTTGTGTCCTGTCTAAATAAAAATGCAATTGCCTGTGAACATCCAATGTGTGGAAGATGTACTCCGCTTTGTTTGAGTACTTTGGGAAGAAAACTGGAAGTTCTAATGACTGTTGTAGGCAAAAACTGGAACAAACTTTAGGGACAAAAGATGGGTTAGGCCTGAGGGATACTCTATCTTTATGAAAAACCAGGTACGGTGGTTTGACAGATAGAGCTTGAAGCTCTGAAACCCTTCTGGCAGAAGTAATCACGACCAGAAAGGCAGTTTTCCAAGAAAGAAGTTTCAAATCACATGTTGCTGCCGGTTCGAAGGGGGAGGAGGTTAAGGCACGTAATACCACATCGAGATCCCACGGAGGAGCAGGATGAAAAATCGGAGGTCGTAAAAGTGCAGCACCTTTCATGAAGGTTTTACACAATCTGTTGCTCATTAAAGGTGGGTTTGTAGATTCATGAAAATTGGAAATAGCTGCCAATTGGACCTTGATGGTAGAGACTGAAGAACCTTGATTGAATAGGGAAGTTAGAAATTTCAGGACTTCTGATACCGGAACAGTGATGGGATCCAGACCCCGGAGTTGAGCCCAAATAGCAAATCTCTTCCATTTGCTAGTATACAATTTCTTAGTGGCAGACTTATGGGCCGAGGATAAGATATGTATGACTTCCGGGTCTAAAGTATGATTCCTGACTATAGTCGGAAGAGGAGGAGCCAAGCTGTTAACTTCAAAGTGTGAAGGGACTGATGGAGTTGTCCCGACTGATGAATTAATAGGTCTGGGATCTGATCCAGGAACCATGGACCGTCCAGTGCATATTTCCGAAGATAGGGGAACCATACCTGACGAGGCCAGTAAGGGGCAACTAAAATCATCTTGCTCCCCAAGTGAGACACCTTTTGGATCACTCTGGGAAGGAGGGGAACTGGAGGGAAGGCGTATAGCAAGCCGGTGGGCCAAGGATGGGCTAATGTGTCCATAGGACTCTCACCCGGAGCTGGAGTGAGAGAAAAAAATTTTCTGCACTTCGCGTTCAGCGGGGTTGCGAAAAGGTCGCAACAAGGAGTTCCCCATCTGCTGAAGATCTGAGTTGTCACTGCATCGTTCAGAGACCACTCGTGAGGGGAGAGAATAGTTCTGCTTAGTCTGTCGGCTATCACGTTGGATTTCCCAGGGATATGAGTCGCTACCAGAAAACGTTTGGTCGCCACTGCCCATTCCCAAACTCTCATGGCCTCTCTGCAAAGGGGGTAGGATCTGGTCCCTCCCTGTTTGTTCAGATACCAGACTACTGACATGTTGTCGGAGTGAATGGCAATTACGCCCTGAGGGAGGTAATTGTGGAGGGCTTGTAGAGACAGAAACACCGCCCTCATTTCTAGAATGTTGATATGAAGGAGACTGTCGTTGGGATGCCAATTGCCTTGGACTGACCTGCCCAGGTAATGCCCCCCTCCCCGTCTGGGAGGCGTCCGTCGTCAATGTGGCCATAGGAGGAGGTGGAACAAAGGGTCGTCCCTGATCTAGATTGGAGGGCACCAGCCACCAGCGAAGGTCCCGTTTGCAGGTTTCTGTGATCCGTATGAGGTGACTGAGGGGAAGATCTTGAAAGGACCACTGTGTCGACAGGAGCCACTGGAGAATTCTCATATGCAATCTTGCTAAAGGGACTAGGAGAACAGTGGCCAACATACAGCCTAATAGCTGCAGGACCATCTTGGCTGGAGCTTTGGATCTGAGAAGCAAGGCTCGGACTTGAGCCTGTATAGTCCTGTATCCTTTCTGTAGGAAGATAGACCCGCATTTGGTTTGAGTCTATCTCTACTCCGATGAACCTTTTGCGCTGAGATGGCAGCAGCACAGACTTTGGCCAATTGAAGGTGATTCCAAGGGAAGTGCCTAGTGATATGGTGGCTTGTAGGTTCTGCAATAGTAGACGCCTGGAGGTGGCAGTTAGGAGCCAGTCGTCCAGATACAGAAACACCTGGAATCCTAGACTCCTCAGGTGAGCAGTCATGACCGCCAAACATTTGGTGAACACCCTGGGGGCTGTGGTGAGACCAAAGGGCAGTGCGCAGAACTGAAAATGACTGTCTCCCAGGCTGAAGCGCAAATGTCTCCTGGATGCCTGACTTATCAGGATGTGATAATAGGCGTCCTTGAGATCTATGGAGCACATCCAAACACCTTTTTCCAGCAGTGGGAGAATGGACTGTAAGGCGACTATTCAGAACTTGGACTTTTTGACAAATCGATTTAGGATGCCGAGATCCAAAATGGGCCTCAAGTCCCCGGTCTTTTTTGGCACCAAAAAGAATCTTGAGTAAGTCCCTAATCTGATCTGGTCTGCGGGGACCGGTTGGATGACTCCTTTTTGAAGCAGCTTTGAGATTTCTAAGGTTGCAATTTCCCGTTGACTGGGTGGTGGGTCCGGGATTTTCTTGGACAGCGGTGGAGTGTGCGAAAAGGGGATGGCGTAACCTCCGGCTATGATTCGAAGCACCCATCGGTCCTGAGTGATACCTTCCCAGGCTTTTAGGTGCCTCGAAAAACGACCCCCGACTGGCTCCGGAGCTGCACAGTCGGGCAATCCTTCAGGGATTGTGGAAGGCTGAAGAGCCACGAAAGGACTCGCAGTCTCCAGTGTTGCGGGGGCCTCTGCCGCCTCTGGGACGGCATCTTCCAGAAAAATTTCCCCCTCCTCTGCCTCTAGAAGGGGGATTGTCCTGCTGCGAGGGATAAGACTTCTGGGATTTACGGAACCACATTTTCCCTCCTCTTTTAGCCTTGGGATAAGGCCGAAAGGGAGTGGAAAATCGTGCCCCTATGGCAGTCAAAGTCTTACCTTCTTGCTCACAGCGGGTCAATGTGTCCTTTACCTTGGGTCCAAACAAGGAGGACCCATCAAAGGGAGCGTCGGCAAAGGAAGACTTAAAGGCTTCCGCAAAATGACACAGGCAGAGCCAGGCTTGCCTCCGTAGAGCAACACCCGTACCCGCCGCTCTACTCGCCCCCTCGGCTGCATATGAAATGAGCCTCATGGACGAGTTTGATATCGATGACAGCGTTGCCAACTGAGAGCCAACCGTCTGGGCCAGCTGCTCAGGTAGGTTACCCAAGAGGGTATCTGAAAGCTCCTTGATCAGATCCCTCTGAAATCCGGTGAAGTGCGTCAAATAGTTCAGGGACATCAAGGTAAAGGCCGCTGTACTGAGGGTGCGCTTCCCGTACCGATCCATGCTCCTAGACTCCTTATTAGGAGGATGGACAGACGTCGAAGCCTTTGCTACATCTTGTTGGGTAGCAGATGCCAACACCAGGGCATCTACAGCCACACCTTTGGTCAGAAACTCCTTCTCTGGGGTTGCTGATAAGAATTTATTTGGGCGAGCAGGCACCGGTTCCACAGAGTCTGGATGCTCCCACGCCCTTCGACAGATCAAATCTAGGAGCTCGTCGAAGGGCGGAGACACCCAGGAGGCGGAGGGCTGAGCCCCGAAGGCCTTGAGGAACACAGACTCGTCAGCGGAAGGGGGTTTGGAATGCCAGCCGCCTCGCTGTTTGAGGGCTTCCAAGATGTCTGCAAAGGAGACATCATCTGAGGACGACTTAGGGGACCCCTCCGCATCATCAAGATCGGTGTCCGACGTGAGAGACTCATCGGGGGAGTCGACGTGCTTCCTCTTGCACAGTCTTTTCCTTGGGGGTTCCTCCGAAGAAGCTTCAGAGGGACCTCCAGGAGGGGGGAAACCCCCACTGGGGGTGACCTCAGGCCCCGGGGCACGGCTGTCTAGCGACAGGGGGACTACCAAAGACCCAGTCTCCGTGTGTAGGGAAGGTGCTGATGAGACTGTGGAGGTAGCCAAAGAGGATTTGGCCAACGCACTCCTCATGGCCCTGAAGGCCGGACCGCCAGAATCCTGGGAAGGTCCAACCCCCGGGGCCACAACAGTAGACGGTACCCCCCACAGCAGACACACTGAGAGGAAGGCTAGGAACCGAAAACATTGGTCCCGAAGTGTCCCCACCGGGGTCGACCGAGGAGGTCCATGTACCGAACTCCGACTCGAGAGCCGGGGTTGGAGTAAGGGTCGGAGCCGACCCAAAAACCTCCATCGGCTCCACCAGCACCGGCTCCAACGGTGCCGAGGCTGTTGGAGGAGGAACCTGAACTACTGGGTGGGCCATCAGCTCCGAAGCCGAATGGGCTGGAGCAGAAACTAATTTCTGGAATACAGGAGACTGAAAAAGTCTTAGGAGCACCCTGTCGATGTCCGAATCCGACATCTTGGAAGATCGGGAGGAGACCGATCGGGTCCGAGCTGACTTCTCCATCGGCTCCGAAGGACTGGGGGACCGGCTCTGAATGGACTCGACCAATATCGGTTCCGAGGGAGATTCCATAGCAATTTCCCTCGGTGCCGATGAGGGCTTCGGCGCCGAAGGGGAAGTGTCTGAGCCGGTAACCCTCATCGGCTCCAAAATCAGTGGAGCCGATGAAGGTGACCCGCCTCTCGAAGCCCCAGCCATCGGTTCCGAAACCAGAGGAGTCGAGGCTGGAGGCATCGAGGCAGACCATTCCGTCCGTGGAGCCGAAGGAGAAGCCGACAATTTCTTTTTCTTAGCTGGAGAGGGAGAGGAAGATAAGGCCTCTTCAAAGGAGGGCTTGATAAGCCCTTTTAAGATCAATTTATTCTTCCTCTCTTGGAGGACCCGAGAGGAAAAGGCGTGACACACGCTGCAGGACTCCTGAAGGTGTTTGGCGCCTAAGCAGTAAACGCATAAGGAGTGATCATCTGTGATGGACATTTTATAGTTGCATCTCGTGCACTTTTTAAACCCAGAGGGTCTATGCTCCTTAGACATAATTGTATATACTTTGCCCAATTATTTGTCTGAGAAAAAACAGTATATATATATATATATATATATATATATATATATATATATAAACGCACAATAATGAAGAACTTTTTTTTTTTTTTTTTTTCTTAAAACAGGAGCGCAAGCCCAACAACTAAAACGTATAACACCACCAAAAGAGAGCCAAGAACCCTCTAACTTAAACAGGTACTTGACCTCTGAAACGACAAAAAAAACTCAATAAGAATGAGGGGAAGGCCTCTCTAACTTAAACGGAAACCTTTCCCTGTCTAACACAAAATTTTACCACAATTTCTCACAAAAAACACACGTATACACAATAATAGCTGTTAAAACAGCTTTTGGATAAAGATTTTGGAAATTTCTGACAGAAACTTTCAGAAAAAACAGCACTTAGCTCAGCCAAGTTTGAGATCACGTCCTAGCTTGTAAGCGGCAAATGAGATCTGGGGAAGTGGTGGTGGTGCATCCTGGGATAGTGAATAGCTCAGCCAATAAGAGGCTTCGCTCTATAGCAAAGCGTGCAGAGTCGGAGCCGAGGATCGGCTCCAAACCCATCAGTACAGAATGTAGGCAAGATAGGATCACATAACATCTATCTGTTTTCAGTCTCATGGGCCTTGAGATAAAAAAAACAGTTTTGAGTTAGGCTTATTAATGGCCTCTTGGACCGCATACATCACTACCTATGAAAGTCAACAGTAACAGTAGGACAAATCGCCCCTCCCGCAGTTCTCCTGAGGGGGACATTACGTTCTGAATCGCCAAGCAGGATACATCATACAAAAGAGCTCAATTTTCAAAATGCAATGAAAAGAACCGTTAAAGCGTTTTTCAGGACACAGATTATAAAATCTGGTAAAGTGGCCAATTCACCAAGCAGACAATACAGCAAGTAACCCATGAGCTTCAACTCATGTTGTAGTAGTATTCTTCACAGGATGGAAGACCCCTTTCAGAAACTGTTTAACTAGTCAGAGCTCACACAGACTTTTGCTTTCATTAGGTCGTGAAAGGCTGAAAGAGCTAAAACATGTACCTTAATCATGGAATTAAGGCCAACATAAAGAATACTTAAATACAGAAAGGTTTGCAAGCTTACAGCGTATCTGAAGAATTCTTTGGAGAACTTCTTCCACTTAATCTTCTAAGCAGCCCTTTTACAGGATTTTCTTGTAATGTCAAGGACTTCTGAAATAAGACAGCTGTAGGGAAGTCCAAAAAGTAGGCCATCACCACTAGAGAAGTCAAGTTTTCTGATGGAGGCAGTTCAACCCACAAAAAAATTGGGGCAATGACTGCCTGAAATGAGACTGGCTCTTCAGCAAGTAAGATTCGCTGCATTTGTTGCAGCTGTGGAACTTTCTGACATGGAAGCTTTAGAATGAGAAATAGCTAAAGTCACCATAGCCCTGGTAGAATGTGCCTTCACTGGCATAGGGCATCTTGGATTCTTTTTCGTGTAAATAAAAGAAATGCAATCCTTTAACCATATTGAAAGGGTACCTTAGAGACCAGTTTGCCCAGGGTTGCTCTTGCAAGAAAAACAAGTAATTGTTCTGACTGCCTAAATTGCTTGGTTCTGTCAAAGTAAAAACATGTGGATGTACACAGAGGTGCAAGCAGTACTCACATTTATTTGAAAAATTTGGGAAGAATACAGGCAAATCTATAGAATGATTGATGTTGGCCTCTGCAATAATGTTAGGAAGAAAGGACAGGTTTGTTCTGAGTGACACTCTGTCTTTATGGAAAACTAGATAAGGGGGTTTAGAACTTATAGCATGTAGTTTGGAAACTTGTCTTGCCGAGGTGATATCAATAGGAAGCAACATTTTCCAAGAAAGAAACTAAGTCACAGGTAGCTGCAGGTTCAAACGGAGGTAATGTAAGAGACTGCAAAACAGTCTAGTCTCATGGTGGTAGAGGTTTCTTGAATGGGGGCTTCAAATGAATGGTGCCCTTAAGAAAAGCCTTACAAAGTCTGTGAGGGATTAAAGGCTGATTACCAAAACCATTATGGTAATTTGAAATAGCTGCTAAAATAACCTTAATAGTGGAAGCAGAAGCTCCTTACCATAAATGGTCACCAGAAACTCTAGAACTTTTTCTACTGGAGCTGAAAAGGGGTCCAGACCATTATCACATGCCCAGACAAGAAATCTCTTGCATTTACTATGATAGAGATTCCTGGTGGATTGCTTATGGAATGCCAACAAAATGTGTTATACAGGGTGATGGAATGTCAAAAAGCCGGGAGGGGCGATTTGTCCTACTGTCACTGTTGACTTTCATAGGTAGTGATGTATGCGGTCCAAGAGGCCATTAATAAGCCTAACTCAAAACTGTTTTTTTTATCTCAAGGCCCATGGGACTGAAAACGGATAGTTTATATACCTTTTTTAATGATAGGTGAGAATATTCTTGTGCTGAACAAATGTTATCTGTGAGAGTTTGCCTAGTGAATTTTCATTTCTAGAAAGTCATTCGCCCTTTGGCAGTTGCACACATTTATTACAGTTGGCTAGTGTAGTGCTTATTTCAGAACTGTATAAACTTTGGACAGTTCTGCTATAGGCATAACTGTTGGAAAATAATTTTGCTATAGTAGTCTTGATCTTCTGAACTTGACTTCTCTGGTGGTGATGGCCTACTTTTTGGACTTCCCTACAGCTGTCTTATTTCAGAGGTCCTTGACATTACAAGAAAATCCTGTAAAATGGCTGCTTAGAAGATTAAGTGGAAGAGGTTCTCCAAAGAATTCTTCAGATACATTGTAAGCTTAACGGAATTTGAGAAACCAAGCAGTCAGCTTGAGAGTCTGTAGACTGCGATGCACTAGTCCCTGAGGAGGAGACAGAAGGTCCGGAACTGAGTCGGGAATCCACGGTCGAAGTAGATGAAGCCAAAGAAACGGAAACCATATTTGTTGAGGTCCATAAGGAGCAATGACCCAGGGGCCAATTGAGGAGAAGAGCATCTCCGGGGACTCCCCCTGAGGGGAATTAGGGCAAAGTATCTTCCACACTTGTTGTTCAGAGGTGAAGCAAACAGGTCGCAGCAAGGCTGGTCCCAGTGGAGAAAGATCTTCTTCAATACTCTGAAGTTTAGAGACCACTTGTAAGGCATGAGAATGCATCTGCTCGGTTTGTCTGCAATCACTCCCCGGGATGTGCATTGCTGTCAGAAAGTGGTTGGAAGTTATGGCCCGTTGCCACACTCAAAGGGCTTCTCGACACAGCAGGTAGGACTTGGTTCTCCCTGGTTTGCTGATGTACCAGACTACAGACATGTTGTCTGACTGAATAGCTATCGCATCTGGAGTTAAGGCAGACAAAACGCTTTCAATGCTAGAAACACTGCTCTCAGCTCTAGAACACTGAAATGCAGATTGGCCTCAGAGGGGGACTAAGGGCCTTGCACTGTATTCTGAGATAATGCCTCTCCCACCTCATCTGGGAAGCATCAGTGGTCACTATGGCCTTGGGCTGTGGAGGGACAGAGGGACGGCCTAGCAGAATCTCTTTGGTCTGCATCCATCAGGATAAGTAGTTTTCACACTGGCTTGACATGAAGACTAGGTGATCCATGGGGTGGGTTAGAACAGACCACTGGTTTGCAAGCAGCACTGAAGAAGTCTCATGTGAAACCTTGCCAGTGGGACTAACGTAATCGCTGCTGCCATGGAGCCCAATGCCTGCAGAATCTACAGAGCAGGTATTTTGCTTGAACGAAGAACAGGATGAACCTGCGATTGTATTTTCTGCAACCTGTGATGGGGTAGTGATGCCACACAGGACAGTGTTGAGATGAGCTCCTATGAATTCCATATCCTGAGAAGGGGATAGCTGAGACTTCCCAAGATTAGCTGTGATGCCCAATTGTTGAAATAGCTCCAAATGAAGTCTGTTTTTTGTAGAAGTACTTGCCTGGTAAAAGTGGTGAGGAGCCAGTCGTCTAGGTAAGAAAACATGCGGAATCTGTGCAGCCTCAAGTGAGCTGTGACTGCTGCCATACATGTGTTGAACACCCTGTGGACTACAGTGAGACCAAAGGGCATTACTCTGAATTGGTAATGACTGGCTCCTAGCCGGAAGTGGAGAAACTTTGAGAGCTTGTCCATCTTTATGTGTTAATACGCGTCTTGAAAGTTGACAGAGCACATCCAATCATTTTACTCTAAGAAGGGAAGTACTGACTGAAACATGACCATCCAGAATTTTGACTGCTGAACAAATTTGTTTAGAATGCTGAGATCCAAAATTGGTCTCCAGTCCCCCGATTTCTTTGGCACTAAAAAGAATTGCGAGTAAAATCCTGATCCTACTTGGTCTGGTGGGACTTCTTGGAGGATTCTTTCTAGCAGCTTTTGTATTTCTAATGGTGCTTGATCTCTCTGCCTGGGTGGAATGTCAGGGAGTTTTGCTTGGGTTCTCGGGTAAAAGGAGAAGTGAATTAAATGACCTCTGGAAATAATCCTAGGCATCAGTAGTTATGCATCGCCAGGTGGTTGGTTGCAAGGAGAATCTTCCCCCGACTACCTTCAGAGGCAAGCAATCGGGCTCCCTTTCAGGAGCGCTGGTAGGGCTGAGTGGAGAAGGACTCCCTGGATCCCTAATTCTGTGGGGACCACCCCTGCCCTCTGGGATGGCATCTTCTACTGTAACCCCCCTGCCCTGAGGGGAGTCCATACCACATGTGTCTTGGAAAAGCTTCTGAGACTTCTTCAACCACATTTTGCCATTCCTCTGATTCCTGCAGTAGGATCGTTGAGGAGTGGAAAAACATACACCCACAGCAGAGTCTTTCCATCCTTCTCACACCTGGACAGAGTTTCTTTAACCTTGGGCCCAAACAAAGAGGATCCATCAAAGGACGCATTGATGAAGGAAGACTTGAATGGTTCCACAAACAGAGGTGCCTCCAAGAATGTTGTCAAACAGCAACACCTGAACCTGTTGACCTGGTTGCCCCTTTGGCTGCATGTGGAATGAGCCTCATGGACGAGTTCAAAACAGACTCCAGGGTAGCTAACTGGGAGGCCACCTTTTCTTGGACCCTGTTAGCCACTGTTCCTGCCAGGGTATCTGAAGGCTCCTTGACCTGATCCCTTTGAAGTCTAGTAGTGTCCCAAAAAGTTAAAGGACTTTATGGAGAAGGGTGATGCATAGAAACGTTTCCCAAATCTGTCCATCACCCTAGACTCTCGGTTAGGGAGATATACAGTAGAACTTTCCTTGTGTAGTTCTTTCTTGGTGGCAGCTGCTACCACTATGGCATCAACTACTAAGCCCTTTTCCCAATGTGGTTGGTCCTCAGGGGCAGAAAGTATTTGATCAGCTCTCCAAGGGACAGGTTCTACATATCCAGGAGCCTTCCACATCCACGGAGTGATCAACTTAATTACGTCAGCCGGCGGGGTCACCCAGGAGGTTCATAGGTTCATACTAGGCTATCTGCCCTAGGGCATTTATAAGCCTAGCCCAAAGTTTTGCGGCTTTCACCACCCCTTAAGTTTGAAGGATACTATGCCCATTATTTTGCCATGCCTCTGTCCAGCAGTGACACTGAGGTGATCCCCGGGGTAAACCTGCGATCTCCCATCCATTGGTCAAGATTTCTCTTGAACAAAGCCAGTGAGGTGCTCTGCCTCACATGTACCGGGATTCTGTTCCACAGCATAGGGAGTCTTCTGGGTGATGAATCTGTCCCTCCAGCACGTCCTATTTATAACTGTGTTAAGGTTTTAAGTCTCTTGTTCTTGTAGTTTTGATGGATTTAGATTTGTTGAGGTGGAGCATGTTCATTAATTCCGGGTTGGACATGGCCTTGTATGTCAGGCACAGGTCACCTCTGAGCAGACGGTATGCGACTGAATAGAGCTGGAGTTCCTTCAGTCGGGCAGCACAAGACATATTTTTGAGACCCTTTATCCTTTTAGTGAAGAACTTTTGGGGCCTTTCCAATTGCTGCAGGTGTCGGGTAAGATACATTCCGAATGGGGCATTGTACTCGATCATTGGTCTGATGAGTGATGAGTATAGGGGAACAATGACCTCCCTTGATCTAGATGTGAATCCCTTCATGATCAGGTGGGCAATGTAGAAGGTCTTCCTAACTACTTTGGCAACGTGAGTGTCAAACGAAAGGTTACTGTCAACCTGGGTCCCCAGATCCCTGATAACCTCTTCTGTGCTTAGTGGATTGCCACCTATATGGTAGCTAGGGGTAACCTTGTTTTTCCCGAAGGATATGACTATGCATTTTTTGGCGTTTAAATTTAGGCCATGGCTCTGGCACCAGTTATCCGTTTCTATGAGACCCTTCTGAAGGATATCTGTGTCTGATGTGTTTTCAACTATGGCGCCCAGTTTGCAGTCATCTGCAAACTTTGTCAGCCATAATCCTCTTGTGTTTGCCTGTACTTCTGAAAAGTAGATGCCGAACAAGAGGGGGCCCAGGACTGAGCCCTGTGGGACACCACTTGTGACCGGCTTGGAGTCTGACATGGCGCCAGCAACTCTGACCCTGTGGGTTCTGTCACTTAGCCAGTTTGCAACCCATCTTGTGATGTATGGGTTTACATTTAAACTGGTGAGTTTTTCAATGATACCCGAGTGGGGTATTGTGTCGAAAGCTTTTGCAAGGTCAAGGTAGGCTGTGTGGACTGCCTTGCCCTCATCAATGGCCTTGGTGACTGTTTCGAAAAAGTCAACCAAGTTTAAAAGGCATGATCTGCCCTTGACAAAGCCAAACTGGGTTGGATCCAATGTCTGTAAGTCCCCTATGTCTTTATTTATGAGTTCCATTATGATCCTCTCCATAGCTTTGCAGACCAGGCTTGTTAAGCTGATGGGGCGGTAATTTCCAGGGTCAGTGGAGGCACCGCCTTTGTGAAGTGGGACCACAGTTGCCGTACGCCACTCCTTGGGTACGTATCCTGAGGTGAGGCTAAGATTAAACAGCTGCCCTAACTGCGGGTTTAATTCCTCATTGAGTTCGTGGAGCACACAACCGGGACACCATCTGGTCCCATAGATGCTGTGTTTTTCGCCTTGGAGAGAGCAGTTTTCACCTGAGCATTTGAGATGTTTGGGGGGCTACAATCCGCTGGTATAGATATCTCTCCTTTTGGGGAATTTGCACTGAACCTGTCAGCCAGTATGTTGGCAATGTCTGTTGGTTCAGTGATTTTTACAACATTTTGAAATAATTCTGAGCATATCTGGGAGTTTCCTCCCAGGTTTCTAACATAGCTAAAAAAGGCCTTATGATTGTCTTTTGAGTCCTTAGCAACTCTTCTCTCAAAATTTGCCTTGGATGATTTTATGAGTGATCGTAGTTTTCTTACTTATAATGATCAAGGGTGTCTTCCCTTTTAAGGATTTTGCTCTATCTTGTAGTAGCTTTCTCCTTTTATTGTAGAGCTTGTTTATGGCTGGGGTTCACCAGACTGGGCGCTTGCCTTTGGTGCAAAGAGTCTTTGTTTTGTTTGGGATTGCCTGATCCATGCAGTCCTGGAGGTGCTGGTAGAAGGCATTTGTAAGTGATTCAGCGGCTTGGGTAATGGTTTCCGCTGGCTCGGGGCCTTGAAGGAAACCACACCAGTCTTAAGAAGTGTGAAGTCGGCTTTTGAGAAGTTCTTCACTGTGGTCTTTTTTATCTGGGGTGGGGACGGGATGTGGACTTCCAGTGAGATTAGTTTATGATCTGATCTCACCAATGAGGGGTATACTTCCGGTGTTGAACATTGTGTCCCCATGTTCGTGATGATGAGATCTAGTATGTTTTCTCCTCTTGTGGGGATGGTGACTAGTTGTTCCATGGCATTAGAGTTTATGAACTCTAGGAACCTTTGGGCTAGAGTGTTGGGGCTTGAGTAATGATCCCAGTCTATATTCGGATAGTTGAAATCACCTAATATGATGGTGTTTGGAGATACATTTATCCCCTCCAGTGTTTTCAGGAAAGCTGTGTGAGGTTCCTGAGTTTGAGAGGGTGGCCTGTAACATGCTACAAATTGCAGAGCAGTCTTGCCTACGGTTAATTGCACCTGGATGGTCTCCGATGCCTCGTGCGTTGCCACCAACCTGGAGGTGTGGGTATCCTTGATGAATATGGATACCCCCCCTCCTTTCTTGGTGTGGTCCGGATTTTGGGGCCGGAACGCATGATAATGAGGTAAAACCTGATAGTGCCGGGGTGCTCTCAGGAGCCTTGAACCAGGTTTCAGTCACAGCACAGACATCGATGTTCTCCATACTGAGAAGGGCTTCGAGTGCGTGCATCTTGAGGTTGAGACTTCTGGCATTGAGCAGCATTACCCTTAGTTTTTTTTCTTTTTTGTGTTCTAGGGTGGTAGGTTTAGAATTTGAGCCTTGCCTAAAAAAGGCACTATGGGGTGGCAAGAGCCTTTGCCAATATCCGGAAGCCTAGGGGTGACAGGTACAAGCTGTCCCTCATGGCAGCGTGGCTTGTCCAGCATGTCATCCCAGGCAGACAGACATTGGATCCCCTTTGAATGACACCAGAGATTAAGCCAATTATTAAAGCTGATCATCTTGTCTCTGTATTGTGGCATCATTCTTGGTGAAGGTAGGATACTGCTCAAGGTCAGGTCATACCTGCCTGGGCTACATAATCAGAGTGCTCCTCTATGTCTCTTTTCATGTAGTCCAGGGAGGTACGTCTCAGGTCATTCACACCAGCATGGACAATGACTGAGTCATACTTGTACTTGCTGTTGAGTGACCTGAGTGTTTGCGTTATGTGGCGGATTCTAGCGCCCGACAGGCAGCTTACTGTGACCTGACAAGACCTGAAGGCCTGCAAGTACTCCTCAGAGGAAGGGTCTTTGAGCTTCCAATCACCCCTCTGTTTTAGGATGTCAAGAATGGCTCCAAAGGAGATGTTTTCTGAGGCTGACCATGGGGAACCCTCCCCCTCATCAAAATCCACGTCCTCCATGACGGATTCTTGAGGAAAATCAAATGGTTCCTCTTACATGATCTATTCCAAAGTGGCTCTTCAGTGGGAACATCTGAAAAAGACTTGGAAGAGGGTAGACAATTAGCGGGCAAGTCTTGCAGCCTTGGGTCTTGCAGTCCAGGGCTAGAGGTTGGTGGTATAGCAGATAAACCTGGGGTCAAAGGGTGAAACTCTAGTAACAGAGGAACCACCTCAGACGAGGAAGTGGCTAAGGCTCTTTTCATGGCTTGAAAGGCAGGACCCCCTGAGAAGGGATGGGAGCCTGGAATCGGGACACAAACTCAGAACCAGGGTCACACCCCGTCCCAAGAGACCCACCTTACAAAACAGAACAGAGGACAAGTCCTCCATCGGTGCAGCCAGAAGAGGCAAGGCCAGCTCCATAGAAAAAATTGGAGTCCACTTGCACCCCTTGAGCCTGACGGCAAAGGCACAGTCCTGAAGGCGGCAGAATTGCACCTGGCAAAGACAAAAAGGTTGTAGGCGCAGAGGTTATTGGAAGCTGTGAAGTTGGGAGTCGAGTGCTCTAGAACTCGTGAAGAAGTCAGAGAAGGACAATAAGACAGAGCTTATACGACAGAAGCCCCCTGCACCGGAAGGGGGCTGAGAAAATGGGGAGAGACTCCTGGCTGTCAGGATCTGATCCACCAAACTTACTATATCCACTTCTGAGAGACTTCTGGTGGAGTGCACAGACAATGCAGAAGGAGACTTGGGATGTTCTATAAAGGGACTAGGGAGCTGACCCAAGGAGGTGTCAGAGGGAGAATAAGTGGTCCTGGGCTGAAGAGAAATATGAATCTTTGTCACCATTAGCGGGGCCATGGGAGGTATAAGGCACCGACATGGTAGCAGCAACAGTCTGTGTCGATGTAGGAAGCGTAGTTGCAGCCATTTCGGGAAGTCTTAATTTGAGTGGACGTTGAAATTGGTGTCAACAGCACCAGTAAGGTTAACGATGCAGAAGGTTCAGTCGGTTCCGAAGACTTCAGTGCCTTAGCTCTTAGATCTGAAGGGGAACCTACAAATGCATGTTCAAGCTTCTCAAAAGTCGGCGCCGTGGGAGATGTCGGCACCAAATGGAAAGATCTGGAACCAGAGGCCGGAAGAGACTGCTCGGCCTTGGACAAGACATCCTCAAAAGGGACTGTAAAGAGCCCTTTGAGAATAAGTTTATTTATTCATTCTACCAGGGCTCTGTTACTGAATCCCTGACAAATAGAACAATCAGTGCTTAAGTGAGGTGCACCCAAACAGTATAAACAACACTCGTGACCATCAGAGTTCGGTATTTTTCTGCTGCACACATTACATTGTTTGAAACAAGTAGTTGAATGCTTAGATTTATCCACCATTGCCCCAAATAAAAAACCTTAGGAGAGGCAGAAGAAAAAGGGGAGAAGAGATAGTCAACACACAATCACAACACAAAGAGCACTACCAGCAATGGTAGAGAAATTACCCAACAGTGTAGGAGAGGGGGAAGGGAACTACCAACAATGGTAAAGGGAATAAAAAATACATTCACACTAAGGGTAGACCAGAAACTTTAGAGACTAAGGATAAGAAGTAAACACCAACAATAGTGGAGGAGAATCAAGTACAAAAAGTAAAGTTTTACTTAGCTATGAGAGAGGAATTGGCTGACATTTTGCTGTAAGAGCGGCAAATGAAATCTGGGTTATGTAGAGAGGGGCATTGTGGATAGACTAGTAGCACAAAAGATTTTTTTTGGCTGATGTGAGCTGTATAATGGCCAAGTCAATTCAGAGGAGTGGAACCGTACCCACAAGTCAAGAATAGATGAAGACTGAAAACATCAGATTGAATATTACAATGGAAAGGCGCTTATTTTACACAAGGAATCAAAAGCCTGGTGAAACTTTTGCAGCATATAACACTGATTTGAGAAAACAGTCTAAAACGTGCAGATTTGGTGATTTAAGGGATGAGATGATAAAGGATAGACCTGCGTGTTGTATTAAAGATAATCCTGTGATTTGTCATGTATGTGAGCTTATAGAAAAGCATACAAATATGCTTACAAATAAGATGTGCATGCTTCCAGTAACTTTGAAAGCCAATGCTGATAGCATGTAGCACGTGGTTAAAAGAAACAAGTCCAAGCACATGACAGCAACTGTAAACCCTGTAACACTCACTGGGAAACCCTGTAGCTTTCTAGCAAGTTCTAAGGTGTGCACTGGAAACTGCACAGTCTCAGTGAAGCATAACAGTGAGTCAGCAAACTCAAAGCATATGTCCCCACCCAGTTTTATAGCCACCTGTAAGTAATTGTGGAGGAAGTCAGCAATGCCACAAAAGCACTAAGTGGAATGATTTCAAAAGTTTTTTTTTTTTTTTTTTAAATCAAAAGGCACACGTTCTTTTATTAAAAGGGAACATTCAAAGAGACAAGATGAGCAGTTAGAAAGCTATGACCCTACTTTTTATGCTGATGGTGTGTCTGTTTCACGCAACAGTCAATGCAGTAGATTTATGGGCAAAGAATGAAGTTTTTTGTACTGTTCGGATAAATGGAAGACCCACAGAGCTCAAAGTTGACACAGGTTCAAAGTGCAATGTTATGTCTGCAGAAACATTTGCTAGAGTACGTGCTGGTGAGAAGCTTGATTTGGCAAAGTGTGCAAAGCTTGTTGTTTATGGTGGTGGAGAGATTCAAACCGAAAGCTCAACAGTACTTTCATGTTACTCTGCTGGAAAAAGCTATGACTTGTTATTTTATGTGGTCAAAAGGCACATACAGTCATTATTAGGGCTCAGAGACCATTTGAAAATGGGACTACTTTCATTTAATAAGGGAGTCTATCAAGTTGATTTGAAAGACCACTGCTCTAATTTCAACCAGTATTTTTCCTCTACCTATGCTGATCTTTTCGAAGACAAACTAGGCACGTATTCAGCTGTATACTCCATGAGGTTAGACCAAGATGTCAGCCCAGTTATCAGGCCAGCCCAGAAAGTTCCAGTAGATATGCAGAACAGAGTCAAAGCAGAACTAGATAAAAAGGTGCAGCAATGTATGATTTGTCCAGTTGAAGAACCAACTGAATAGGTATCTTCCATGGTGGTAGCTCATAAGAAAAGCTCATATGATACCAGAATATGTACTGATCCATGACATTTAAACAAGGCACTGAAAAGACCACATCATCCAGTGTGTACAGTCGAAGAAGTTGCAGCTCTGATGCCAAATGCCACTGTTTTTTCTGTCTCAGATGCAGACAGTTCATTTTGGTAAATTTTGCTCGACAAGAAACCCTCGTTGATAACTATGTTCAGTACTCCTTTTGGCAGGTACAGACGTCTGAGAATGCCATTTGGGATATATTCTGCTACTGAAGACTTATGTGCAATGAAGCAATTTTTTTCTGGGTATCCTTGTGCTATTATATCCAGGTTCATTCCAAGCCAGAGTTTTAGTTATTTTAATAAAGTTTTGCTTTGTTTAATCTACATCAGCTTTGGTGGCAGACATGTTTCTTTGCTTGCTTGTACTATTATAGTAGATGATATTGTAGTAGAAAGTAATGGTGAAGTTGAGCATGACAGAAACCTGGAGAAAGTTCTGGAAAGAGCTTGTCAAGTGAATCTTAAGATGAATCCTCAAAAGTACAAGTTCAGGTTACGAGAGGTCACTTATGTTGGTCATTTGTTTACAACCAGACCCTTCCAAGCAAATAGCCATTCTTGAGATGCCAGCTCCAATGTTCAAGTCCTTCAATGCTTTCTTGGCATGGTTAACTATCTAGGCAAGTTCATTCCAGATTTAAGAAAACTAGCAGTACCACTTAGAGATGCATCCTGGTCATGGTTGTAACACCACCAAAGAGCATTTGATATCCTGAAACAGAGAATTGCTGGTCCACCAACTCTCGGACACTATGATGTTTACAAACCAGTTACTCTTTCCAGTGATGCTTTGAAATTTGGCCTTGGTGCAGTCATTCTTCAAGGCTGTCAATCTGTAGCTTATGCGTCCAGATCTCTAACCCAAACTGAAATGCAGTATGCTCAGATAGCGAAAGAGCTCTTAACAACTGTGTTTGCATGTTCAAAGTTCCATAATTACATTTATGGTAGACCTATCCAGATCGAAACAGACCACTACCCTCTAGTCAATATTTTGAGAAAACCTATGTATTCAGCTCCAACGAGATTGCAATATATGATGTTGAGATCGCAGAAGTATAATTTCAATCTTGTCTACATGAAAGGCAAACTTCTTTATTTTGCTGATACGTTATCCAGATCACCTAGAATTACCACTGAGCAGCATGAGAATGAGAACCTTGATTTTGAAGTCACAGAAGTGAGAAATCTTTCTTCCAAACCTCTCAATGAGCTTAGAAATCATACAGCCTCAGATCCTCTTTTACAAAATCAACCACTTTATCAATCAAGAATGGCTGTCAAAGCAATCTAGTTTACCTCAAGAAGTGCAACCTTATTTTCCTTACACAGATAACATTTTGTCTGGTAATGGCGTTAAGTAAGGTCCGAAAGTAATTGTTCCAAAGTCCTTCCAACAAGAATATATTGCTATCCTGCATCGTGGCCACCCAGGAACAGATTCTAATAAAAGGAGGATGAAAATATTAGTGTTTTGGCCTTCTATGTCACAAGACATTGAGCGAGTACTTTCATCTTGTTCTGTATGTAATAGTACAAAGCCTCATCAACAGAAGGAACCACCTTCAGCTAAACCAGATTTCTGAATTACTACCTTGGTTGACAGTACCCAATGACATAGTCAAGTGGAATGGTTAACGTTACTTGGTATTAGTGGATTCTTATTCCAATTGGCTCAAGACTGACCTACTTCCAAATCTAGCATCCAGTACTCAGTGTCATTACTAAGATGAAGTGTCATTTTGCAGTTCAAGGTAGTCCACACAAAGTTACTTCTGACAATGGTACACAGTTTACCACCCAGCAATTCAAAAGATTTGCCAAAGAGTGGGACTCTACTCATGTTACAAGTAGTCCTGAGTACCTGAAGTCAAATGGTTTGGCAGAACGTGGAGTGCAAAGTACAAAACAGTTACTAGAGAAGTCAAAAACGAGACAATAGTGATGTTTTCCTGAATCTCTTGAATCTCAGAAATATTATTCATAACAAACATTCTGGTTCACCTACCCAGAGACTTCTGTCGAGACAAACCAAAACTACATTACCAATCAGCAGTAGTTTATTGGTTCCAAGTGCTAAGAATAACAGATCAGTGAAAGCCCATCTGTTAAAGAAACACCTATCCTAGCAGTCTTGCTACAAAAGTCTAACAAACAGCTCAATCCATTACATGAACGAGAGAAAGTGAGAATGCAAACATACAAAGGTTACGATCGGACTGGAGTCACGAAAATTATTTGCCCAGAGATGAGATTGCACATTGTAGAATCACAAGCAGTAGAGTTTAGGTGGAATCGGAAATATTTGCTGCCAGTGTCCGTGCCTGTACCACAGCATCTAGCCTTTGAGAAAGACCATCTCAGAGTGAATTGTCCAGCATTTCAGTTCCTGAGGAAGTTCCAGTAAATATCCCTGTTCCCGGGATGAATCCCAAAGTTCCTAATAAAAGTTGTTCACCGAAGACTGTCCCTGTTGCTAAACCCAATTTTGAATACTACGTCACTAGATCAGGTCATAGTGCCAGACCATGTTACAGACACACGGCCACTTGGACATGAACATTGCATTTGTTTCTAATGTCTATATTATTGCATGTCTTATTCTAATGTAATTTCATTGAAGACAATTCTTTAAGAGGCAGGATGTAGACCAGTGTGTGTGCACAGCTTTAAGAAGTTTTCTGGGGACTTGCACAAGTGTATAAATACAGAGCACATGCGAGCCTGGCTGCCATTTTGTAGTATAGTAAGCTGCTGAAATGTAAGCATGTATGTCTGTGTTGTGTGTCTGTTAATTAGCTATGTTTATATTTTGAAATGCTGCTATCCATCCTGATGTGTTTCTATGTAATAAAGCATATAAACGAATTACCCCACCTGTTTGTCATCTATACTAGAGAAGGATGAGCAACAAACACTAAGGCAGAAAGGGAAGCTTTAAAAAGGAAACCAATACCCTAAAAGAAAAATGCAAAATAATCAAACAGGTCACCTCTCCGTCTCTCCAGGAATCTGTTTAGGCTGCCAACATCACCCAGTGGAGATCGTAAACACATCAAATGCAAGACAGCCTGAAAACTATGCTATGACAAGAACAGTGGCAACTTTACTAGTGAAGGAGCATGCACAGTCCACAGAGCTTCTGGACAGTCAGCCTAATGGCAGCAGCAGCAGAGTAAGTGATAGAGAAAATCTCAATGTAAAGAATGTCTGCTTTCCTACAGGAAAGCAATATTGAGGGTAATAACAAATTTGAGTTTGTGGCTGGAAGGAGCTGTCTCCTGAAATTAATCCAGTTTTTACTACTGGACTATAGCTGACCTTGGCCAGTGGAGTACACCAGTTTGGTCTGTGTGGACATAAAAGCAAAGCATACAAAATGGTTCAAAACAGGTGTCTGCTAGGGAAAAGTGCAGGGCCTGAAGGTGGGATCACACTTGTGGAGCTGGCCTGTAGCACAGTTGGGAAGAAAGGACACAGCGTATTTTGGTGAATGCTTTGTAAGGAAAAAGGGAAATGGCTAGTGGAGTACACTGCCGGGGTTTGCCCTGGATCCAGTACTCATACACTACTACAGAAAAATCTGAAGGACCAACCAACAGAATGTTAAGGTGCAGGAGGACAGACTCCAAACCTGAAGTAATTCTCTCAGCTCTGCTGGTCCCTTTGTAAGCCACACCCTTAACACTGCATACAGATCTGAAGGCCATAGGGTGAGGGAGAACAAGCAGGTATAAGGACAGGCAGAAAGTCACCAGAATGACATGGCCTGGCATTAGAGGTACCATGGCCCTTCTCAATAAAACAGAGCAGGACAGGGAAATGGATAAAAAAACATGAGATTGTAACAGGAAGGTGTTAAAGCGTGTCCCTAAACAGGAGGGACAGTGATGCTAAAAGCAGCAAAGACAACAACATGCAAAGACTAATTATCCTCTAGACCTGGCAAAATACTTAATAGACAGAAACAAGGATCCATGGAATGTGCTACCGCAACAGGTGATGCTGGAATTTTTGGAGACATCAGAGAAGGTCTATACTAGATGAAGAAAATGAAAGTGGCACAAAGATAAGAAGGGAATCCAGAATACTGAAATAATAAAAGACAAAGGCTAAATGCCTCCTTCTGCCATCAGACAAATTTAAAGGCAATGTCCAGAGTAGTTAAGTTGTATGATCTTGCAAACATGAAAGCATTCTTTGGATCTCCATTACTGTTTTTTGTTTCGTTAGGAAACTTTTAGGTGCTGACTACTAGAAAACTGAAAAATGCAAATGCCAGCAACGATGTTGGGGCCATTTGAGTGTAAAAGTCCCCTAACTCAAGAGGAAGGATACAGGCATGGATGAAATGGAATGTGCCCCTGTGACTCTAGGATGAAGTCTAAAAAGCATTGTGCAATGTACAGAAGGGATATTGTCAGCAACTGTGCTGGACTCTTCAAAGAACAGGCCCATGTCTGGGAATCTATTCATATGATACTATCCAGGAAAAGTTGAGCCATTACTGATTGCTACTACTTTACTCATGCAGGAAGTACTTGGAAAGGCTCGCTGCTGGACACATTGTGTGTACTGCAGTGCAACACTGTAAAATATACCTTCAGGGCATATGTAGTGCACACTATCAACTACTGAAAACTTTCAGGTGACCTTCCATGACTTTGCCTCTCAACTTCCTTTGTGCGTGAAAATGAAGAGCAACATGGATCAATATTTTAAACAAAATCAAAATATTGTTAATCCTGAATGTAATTCAGAACATTTTCACCTTAACTCGAAAACTAACATTTAAAGATGTCCCCTGAGTACATCTGTCAAGTTTTTTTTTTTTAAATCTTGTCCCCAAGTATACAAGTGAAGATCCATCCATCTACAACCCAATTTTTGCACAGTGCCAATTGTCTAAAGCCAGTCTTCACACTGCTGAGTGGCTAGCCCTGCTGTAGATGTTCAAAGATGAGTGTTGGAAAAGTTTAAAAGGTGAAGGCTTGCCTAACTTTAGCTCTAGAGATACAGGAAAAAAATAGGCAGTAATCGCTCCATCTGGGGTACGATTATGAACTCAGGATGTTCTAATCAGTGAATCAGTACTGCCTCTTGTCCAGAGGCTGCATGAGAAAATAATTAAAACATAAATGAAAACTTTTTGGAAAGGGCAATGAATGCAAATGGGAAAAGGCTTGGCCCAAAATTAAAGCCCTGTATTTTTACAAATAAGGGCATACATAAACACTGAAGTGAACTCCTTCCTTCTTTAAACTGCAGTTCACTCCTCTGTGTCACTTTTCCTCCAGTACACTAATTCCAAAAAAAGGACAAGTTATTTATTTATTTATTGACATTTGTTAACCGGGTTTGTCCAACTGGGCTTGTGGCCCATTTTCAGTGGAGACACGAGGAGAAAAGCTCCAGTAATACATTTTAAAATAAGTACAATTTTAAACAATACTGATACAATAGCAGTTATAGCAAAACGACTGACATATGTTGGGTTACATGCATAAAGTTAAAGTTGCATTAAAAAGAAGCTAAGTAACAATTTTACATTGATATAGTTCAATAGGTCAACAATAAACATTTTTTGTTTGTATAAAATTGTGCAAATGCATAGTAGACACATTGGAGAGAGAGGTGTAATGAGGTACTAAGTATGGTCCTTTTGAGGGTACATAAAGGGAAGGAAGACTAGGTAGGGTCATGGCAAGGGCAGGTTCTGGAATTGAGAAAATAAGCTTTTAGTTCATTTTTAAAGTGTGAGGTGTGGGAGACTAAACGCAAGTCAAGGGGAAGTCTGTCCCAAGCATGGGCAAGGGAGTGTTTGTAGAGTAGTTTGCCTACTGACCTTTTTGGGTGGTAGATATCAAGTAATTGTTGGTTAGAAGTATGGAGGGTCTGGAATGGGATGTAGATGGAGACTAAGGAAGATAGAGATGGACAGGAGGAGGGTTTATAAAGAATAGAGTGTAGCATATGAAATTGATAAGATAGCAGAAACTGGGGAAGTTCAAGCCATTGAAGATAGTTTAAAGAAATGCAGTGGTGTGAGTTGTATGGGGAGTTAGTAATGAATCTGGCTATTTTATGGTAAGTCTGCTGCAGCTTGTTTAGAGTGGAGGCCTGGATACTGGTAAGAACTGGGGTGACGTATAAGAGGGAGGGGAGGAGGAGTGCCTGGCCCAGGGTAAGTCTAGATTCAGGGGTTAGGAATTTTTTGTTCTTTTATAGCAGACCTAGTTTCTGGTTTGTTTTTTTTATACATTGGAGTATGTGTAGGTTGAAATTGAGTTTGTCATCGATAATGACCCCTAGGAGTTTTGTGTGGGTGTCAGGTTGGATGTTTGTATTGTTAGAAAATGTAATAAAAAAGGAGGCTTTGTGATGAGAAAGAGAACGGGGAAGGAAAAGTAGGAGTTTGGTCTTTTTGGGATTTAGGATCAACAGGTTGTGAGAGCCATTGTTCAGTGGATAGTATGGCCTGTTGGGTCAGGGAGTGTAGTCCAGGAATGTTATTTGAGATGGATATAAGTGTGGAGTCATCGGCATACTGAATAAGGGAGGATTCTTTGCATGAGGTGTAAAGATCATTGATGAAGATGTTAAACAAAAGGGGTCCCAAGATGGAGCCTTGGGGAACACCAGTGGAGATGGGAAGGAAAGGTGAGGAGGATGAGAGCCATTTGACAGATTGCTCCCTGCCAGATAGTTAACTATTAAACTAGGCAAGTGTGGAGGGGGATAGGTGGAGATTTGTGAATTTGGATAGCAGTAGAGGATGAGACAGTATTGAAGGTTTTGGAGAGATCAAGGAAGAGACAGCAAATGAGTTTACTGTTGTCTAGGGCCTCTGCAATGACATACGTGAAGGAGAGGAGGGCAGTGGTGGTGCTGTGGTGAGGACAAAATCCATGTTGGGTAGGGGTAAGTGGTGTGTGAGGAGGTGATTGCGAAGCTATGAGTGAATACATTTTTCTAATATCTTGGAGAGGGGGGGACACAGAATGGCAATGGGTCGGTAGTTTGAGGGGTCAGTGGAGTTTCCACTTTTATGAAGAGGGATAGTGAAGAAAGATTTCCAAAGGGTGGGGACAGTTGATCCCAGAATAGATCAATTAATTAGTATAGATACAGGATAGGCAATTGAGTCAGCAGCAAGTTTGAGGAATGTAGGAGATAGATTGTCAGTGGAAGGAGAGCACGGTTTTAGCTTGAGTAGTAGAGATTTGATGTAAGTAATGGG
Source organism: Protopterus annectens (assembly GCF_019279795.1). Classification (NCBI taxonomy): domain Eukaryota; kingdom Metazoa; phylum Chordata; order Ceratodontiformes; family Protopteridae; genus Protopterus; species Protopterus annectens. The sequence goes on from NC_056733.1 coordinate 231,319,251, forward strand.
AACTGGCTCAAAAGAAAACAAAGTTGTGTTAGTGGGACTTGGAGAAGTGGGTGTCGAAGTAGAGTTTGGCTTAGAGGTTACCAGATTTTGGATGAAAAAGAAAGTGTTTATTCAGGAGGGTAGCTGTTTCCTGAGAGGAAGAGTTAGGGTATGGGGAGGGATTAGAGAGCTTTCCAGGATAGAGGATGTTGTTGAGAGTTTACCAAAATTTTCGAGGACTGGATTTGTTGTTAAGCTGAACAGAGCTATAGTATAACTTTTTGTCATTAGTTGTATGTTTTTTTGCAAGGTTCCTCAGTTGCCTGTATTTTTGAAGAAAAGGTGGTTGTTTAGTTTTAGTCCAGGTTTTCCAAGCATGATCTCTTTGTTTCATAAGAAACCTAGTCTCTTTGGAGAGCCAGGGAGCATGGTTTGATTTTACTCTGACCTTCCTAGAGGGTGCTAAGGAATTAGAGTATTCATGAAGATGCTATTGAAAGTGCTTACAGCATCGTTTAGGGGGAGGTGTTTTAGGATGGACCAATCTATGTTGTGGAGAATGGAGTTAAATTGGGATGAATTGAAAGTTGATAGTTTTAGACAGTCTCTGATAAGGTGGGGTTTAGGAATATGGGAGTAGTGTCTTAAGATGGTGGTAGGGAGATGAGCACTGAGGGAGTCATGTAAGGTGGTGGGATTGTGGTACTGGTGGGGGGAATTGGAAAGGATCCAGTCTATGATGGAGCTGGAAGTGGAATTTTTATGGAAGCGAGTGGGAGATGTTATAAGTTGGTGGAAGCCGTGTAGGTGGATACTGAGTTGGGGGGAGTCAGTTGTGAGTTTGGAGCAATCAATGTTGACATCACCAAGGATAAATGTCTCATATGGTATGCTGTGGGAGAACCAGGATAGGATGTTTTCAAGAATGGCCAGATTTGTTACCAGGAGGAAGGTAGACAGAGGCAATTGCAAGTTTTTTGTGGGGATTCAGATGACAGTTAAGGATGATGACTTCAGCTGGGAGGTAGTCAGGAATTGGGAAAGGGTATGGTGAGAGGTTAAGAATGTTTGAGTAGAGGATGGCCACGTCACCACCTTTTTTTACAGGTCTATCAGATTGAAAGATGATATAACCTGGTGGAAGTATTTCACTATTTGAGATTTGTGGCTTCAGCCAGGTTTAAGATAGGGAGAGGATGTGAGGGGTATTGAGAGCTATCCATGAGTGCAGCTCAGTGACTTTATTTGCTAGACTCTGAATATTCAATGAGTAAAGAGTTAAGTATTTGGATGGAGATGATTGTTGTGACTGAGGTTGGTGACTGTTAGAGGAGTAAGATGGGGGCAGTGTAGAGGTAGTTTTCGGGAGAGAAGAGGGACCAGGGTTGGGATGGATATCTCCAGAACAAAGTAGGTTTTTAGTGAGGAGAGTGTGTGTAGTAGATGCTAGATGGAGTTTGCATAGTTTTGACTTAGCTTTGTGGGCAGGTTTAAAAACCTGTATTATGGATAGTTTATATAGACTTGAGATAGAGGTAGTAAAGAGATCAGGGGAGATAGTAAAAGATGAAGTAATTAATTGGATGTATGTTATATGAGTCAGAAGTTGGTGAACATAGGAGTGGGTCAGAGAGACTGGAGTGGTAAGAGGTGGAGATAGAGAGAATAAGGAGTAGTGCAGAAGATATTAGAAAATAATACATGTTGGAATAAAATATTGTCAGATAGAGTAGGTAGAGAGACAGTAGTATAGAGGAAGTGGTGTTGACAAGATTGACAGATTAGTAAAGTGGTTGTGGCAATAGGCAGGAAGTGGAATTGTAGTGGCTAGTGGGACAGGAAGGGGAGGGATAGTTACGTATAAAGGTAATTGTAATGGGGTGGGTGGGAATGGGGGTAGGGTAGAGGAGCGAACGGAGCGGGGCTAGCACCCTGGTCAAGATGAAGTCATAGAAACAATCAGAAAAAGATAGTGAAAACTAGCTTGAGAGACAATGTTATGCTAAATGTTAAGAAAGCAGAAAAGGCAAAGACATCCTTAACAATTCAAAAAGCTTAAGAATAAAGCTACTCACTTTACTTGGTTTTATACTAAAAATCATCTTACCTAATTTTTTCGGCATCAAACAGTCTCTGAGGGGGCCTTTTAAACTTTTTTCTCTTGGCAAACCAGTCTTTCTGCAAAGTAAATTTATGACGAATTAAAAATTGGATTACAAAAACGGCAAAACATCAAATGAGAAATTACCAGCAAAAAGGCAAAGAAAAAGTAATGCACAAAAAAATGTTTTTCTAGCTGTTTCAACAGTGTTGAAGGTCACTACTATGACTGTAGCTCAAGTGAACCAATTTCACCTTCTAGACCTATATAACCTGCAGGGCAGAGCAATAAGGGTATTAGTAAGCTACTAAAAGCCAGCCTGCTCCTCCTGTAGAGAGGTGGTTTGGTCCAGCTGGGATGTTGACACAGAATGGTTGTGCAAAATCTTACCATAACAATTGCTGTCCCTCTCTTCAGTGTTGCAGTATTCATTACATGGATACTAATTCAATTCTTGAAGCAGCTACATGGACCACAGTCTGTACCTTCATCAAACACTTCACATTAGATGGAATCTCGAAATTTAGAGCAGAATTTGCCAGAGCCATACTGCATGGCTTCCTGGAAAGCTCCCTCGGCTACACTTTCCTCCCTTACTTCATGAGCTTTGGTATTCTCCCTCATGTAATGAATACTGTAACAGATGAATAGGAGAACACAGAATATTTGTTAAAATTCTTACCATAACAATAGATGTCCTTCTCTTCTCTGTTGCAGTATTCCTCTCCCTCCCCCTAGCTTTGCTTCTTCTTAGGTGATTCTTACCCTACTTCCTTAGGTTGGCATTCCTCCTGGGCCGTCAGTTCTGAGGATGGAGCATGTGTACATCACATTTATGGCAGACATCTGATCACAGCCTACATGTAATTTACCAATCTATAACAGTAAAAGTCTTTTGTATAATGGCTGATGCTGGATCACCTATGGCGGGGAAATCTCTCATATAATGAATACTGCAACAGATGAACAGGAGGACACATCTACAAGAGCAGATGTAGCATGGCACCCAGAGGAGGGAGAAAACCAAAAACAAGCATTTGGACTGCAAAGCAGTTCTTTATGCTGCAGCTTAAAATCGGCATTTGGAAGCAGAGACAGACCAAGAGGCCAGCATTGGAAACTTCATTTTCAAAAGCACATAAAGCGGCTAAAGGAGTACAGGAAAATATAAAAAAAAAGCCACTATCACTGGCCCTTACTCCTCTTTCTCTCAACTCTGCTGACAAGGGTGGAAAGATGGATGGGTCACTGGTAGGGGATAATAAAAAGATCTTGGAAAAAAACATTACTTTGGGAAAGGTAAATGGCTCACATTGGTACAGAAACAGTTAAAAAAAACAAAACAAAAAAAAAACCTCACCCGATAAAAGAAAATTTTAAAGCAAACCTTCTTCCACTAGCTAAATCCTGCCCCAGTGGGCTCTAAGCTAGACATTTTGGTTGTTTCTTAAAGTTATGTGATGCCCTATGTTTTCCTATTACAAACTACGTGGCTTGTTTTGGGGATTTCCATTATATTTACAAATTTTAATGTACATCAGTGAATTAATTATTCTCCAGAGAAATTTCAACTAGATCAAACATATTTGTATTGTACATTTAAAAGTAATGCTCGTTTTCTACAGCACCTCCTATAAAGATAGCCTGAGAGGACTGACAAAGTCCTCATTTCCATTTTCCAAATTTAATACTCCAATATCATTTTCTGTATCCAGTAATTACAGAATGATCACAGGTAGAGAACAATACTGATGACTGTTAGTGTGAGGTTCAAAATGCTCCCACAGAAGGGTTTTTTTACTACTTGTTCCAAGTTACTTTGATTCATCAACTCTAGTTACATCTGGAGTCCTCACTTGTATAGTAATTTACCCAACAATGTTGGGAAACTGAAATCTTCCATTAGTGAAGTATCCCTAGTTTTACTTAGAAGATACACATCATACATGTCAAATTTTATTTACCATAACGTGAGAGACCGTGTGCAGCATAGGTTCATAGAAGGTTACTAGGCTAGCGGCCCTAAAGAACTTACAAGCCTAGCCATGTTAATCTCGACTTGCCTCAACTGTCCTTGGTTAGACAGATGTAATTCACACAGCGAGTCTATGATAAACATTGACTACCCCTTTTCCATGAGGGACATGGGTGCCACCCCCCGGGTGAATTTGCAGTCTCCCATCCACTTGTTCAGGTTGTGCTTGAATAGGGGTCAGTGAGGAGCTCTGCTTCACATGAATTGGAAGTTTATTCCAGAGCAGCTGCAATCTTTGGGAGACATACATGTCTCTTCAGCATGTTCTGCTAATGTCACAGGCTGGGTTAAGACCCCTAGCGCAAGTGACTCTTGGGACATTTGACTTGCAGATGTGCAGCATATACACCAGAGCAGGGTCAAACTGTCCTGTAGGCCAGAACAAGTCACCTTTCAGTTGCCTATATGAAACAGAATACAGTGACAGGGCTTTCAGTCTATCCACATAAATCATGGTTTGGAGGCCTGCATTTTCTTGGTAAGAAACCTCTGTGGTCTCTCCAGCTGCTGCAGGTGTCTAGTGAGGTACATGCAGAAGGGAGCACTGTAGTCTGTTAATGGTCAGAAGGCTTTCCTTACTGCTGTGAAAACTTGGTGGTTTAAGTTCAGATTGTTATCTACCTATATTCCCAGATCTTGCACAATTGGGTTTTCACTTGGGGGTGGGTTGCTGTCAATATTGTAATTAGCAGGGAAGTCCGCTTTGCCAAAGGGGGATAATAATGCATTTTTTGCTTTTAGTTTTACACCATGGCTTTGACACCAGTCATTTGTCTGTGTTAGCTCCTCCTGTAACACGTTAACATCGTTGGGGGACTCTATTGCACCCAAATTATATCATCAGCAAACTTGTCAAGCCAAAGGCCATCTACTTAAACATGGACCTCTGAATAATAGATTCCAAACAGTAAACACCTCAGTACAGAACCTTGCAGTATGTCACTGGTGACAGGTCTACTAGTAGTGGTGGAGTCACCAACTCTGACAGTATGTATTCTGTCGGCGAGCCTATTGGCTACCCATCTAGTGATGCAAGTGTTAATCCCCAGCAGGGAAAGTTTCTCAACGATACCAGAGTGGAGGATTGTGTCAAAAGCCTTGGCTATGTGAAGCTAGGTAGTAGAAACGGTCTTACCTTCAACCAGGGCTTTGGTAACTTTCCCGAAGTCTACTAAGTTTAATAAACATGATCTACCATTAAATAAGCCAAAATGGGTTGCATCTAGAGTTTGAAAGTCACCTATGTCTTGGTTGATAAGGTCCAAGATGATTCTTTCCATGGCCTTGCAGATGAGGCTGGTTAGACTTATGGGTCTATAATTCCCAGGGTCGGTTGACACCCCCCCCCTTGTGCAAAAAGATTATTGTTGCTGTTCGCCACTCTGCTGGAACAAAGCCAGTTCTCAGGCTATGGTTAAAGAGAATGCCAAGTGGGTCCGCTAGGTCCTGTACTAGATTGCTTAATAAGCAAACAGGAATGTTTATCTGGTCGCTTTGAGGACACATTTTTGGCCTTAGAGAGAGCAGATATGACCTGATATCTACAGATACGAGGCAGAGAACTGGTGTCAGGTATGCACTGGGGTATGGCTGGTGGGGATGGGGGGGTCAAGTTTGTGCCAATTTGTCAGCTAGCAGGTTGGCAATTTCCTACAGTGTCATACGAACTGTACCATCTGTGATGTCCCCTCGCTGGCCAGTAAACAAGAAGCCTTAATCCTCAACGTCTGGAGAGAGATGTTCACTTGAAACAAAAATAGATATCTCAGTACTTCCAGATGTAGCTCTATGCATCAAGCACAATTTCCTTTGAGAGCACACACGGAACACAAACAGTCCGGGGGATGGATTTCCCTCTCTCTCTCTCCAGGCCCCCGAATAATACTCCCACTGGTACAGATGTAGAGTAGAGTCCTCAGCCGAGTGTCCAAGCAAGGCCCTCCAGCACTCTCTCTGTGAAACCAGTGCTCTGTGTCCCCATTCCAAGCAGCTGACACACACACACACACACACAGATTTGATTTCCACACACACACACCTGGGAAAGCCTGGCACAGATTTGCTAGCTATGCTCCCTTCCGCCCAGACTATAAGGTAGTTACTGTCACCAGACACTCCAAAGCCAGCTACTCTAAGGTTCTTACAACAGTACCCAATTATACTGAGTGAAATTAATACTAATACAAATGACAGTGCTTGACCAAAGCAGCAAGGCTTTCAGGAGTGGACACAGTGTCACCAAATAAATACAAGTACGCTCAAAGGTTACAACATTCTCTAAATGACCAGCCACAATGAAAAGTTTAAATATAGTTAATAATGAATAAAAGAACATGGTACAATGCCTCATTTGGCATGTACCTCACTAGACACCTGCAACAACTGGAGAGGCCGCAAAAGTACCTCACAAAGAGGATCCTAGGCCTTAAACACTTGTCCTATAAGGGCAGACTCAAAAAAACTCCAGCTATTCTCTGTCTCATATCACCTACTTAGAGGCGATCTCTGCTTGACTTACAAAGCCATGTTTGACCCAGCTCTGTTAGAAATGCTACATCTGAAGAAATCCCAATCCCTCTGCACCACACACTCCAGACACCTCAACCTCATTACCACAATCAACAGAACATGCTGGAGGGACAGGTTCATAACCCAGAGACTGCCCAGGCTATGGAACAGACTTCTCATACATGTCAAGCAGAGCACCTCATTGGCCCTCTTCAAGAGAAACCATGATGAGTGGATGGGAAATAGAAAATTCACCCCAGGGATCACTCCAGTGGCTCTACTCGACAGAGATACTAGGAATTAAGGTTGGGTGGCACGATGCCAGGGTAATCTTATAGGCTAGACTTGTAAAGGCTCCAGGGCCATTAGCCTAGTACACACCTATGAACCTATGAAAATACTAAATATATATTTACAATAAACACTGGAGTTTCATATCACAAGAAATATTATAAATAACACAGATGAAAAGATCAATACAGACACAGAAAAACAGTACTTAACTATCCTCACTATATTTTCCTGACCGATCTAAAGAATTACTTATTCCCTGGTTATTTACTAAAGTAAGGCAAGATGAAGTAGGTAAGTGATCCCTCCATGCCAGGTTTCAAAAGCAGACTGCTCTGAGAAGTCAATCTCATTAGTATTAAAACATCATTTTTGTACAGGGTTACAGAATGGCATTACATACATCTGGTTTCTAACAATGTAAGGCAACTCACCTCTGCCCTGCAGTCACTCTGTCAAGGGAACGTTAGAATTTAGCACAGATGTTTTACCTTACACACCCATAGATTTGCAAAGATTTTGTGCAGCTTCTAGAAGTCATAAAACAATTTCAAAGTTCCACCCTTCCAGAGAAGCAATAAGTTCACCCTAAGGACAATACAAAAAGGCTTCCTAGTACAGACTTTTTATGGTACAGACTGTCTCTGGCTGCATTGAGACCTGTGAGATACAATATTTACGTCCCAGATTAAGTAATTTATTTTCAAATTATTTTTCAAAGTTAGCTGCACTGAGATTAACCTCTTCTATTCCAGTATTCTTTGTTACAATATATTAATTTCCACAGTTACAATACAATCTGACATACAGCTGCAATTTTCTCTCTGTGGACCTACTGTTGGTGCATTATTTTTCTTTTAACACAAGCAGCTTTACAAATATATTTTTCAACACAAGCATCTGTACAAATCAGTTTGATACACAATGACATACAATTCTTTATAAAACTCCAACTAGCTATGCTGGCATATGTTGCACATCAACTACCCTTCTGGCATAACTGGCAATACCTCACATGACCATACCATCTATTACCAGTTTGGCACATAACTGGGCATTTCCTTTTAGGTTTCGGACATAGTTAAAGAATGCTTTATGATTATTCTTAGCTAAAGATGCCACTTTAGCTTCGTAATTAGCTTTAGAGGAATTTACAAGATTTCCAATTTGCTTGTTCAAGCTGTGAAGAGAATTATTCGTCTGCTCAGTCAGTTCCCTCTTGTACTTAGACATCAGTGTCTTCTCTTTTGACATATAAGCTATTTATACTTGGAGGTCCACCAGGGTGACTTGTTTTTTCAGGAGGACCTGGTTTTACTCCGGTCAGGTACAGCAGATTCTACACAGTTGCTTAAGTGTTTATACAAGGCATTTGTATACACCTCTGCATAGGAGTCATTGTTGTCTGTGATTGCTAGTGAGTATAAAACTTTTTATCCTATTATTTAGTATGCTGTAGTTTGCTTTGGTAATTTTTTTTTTTTATTTCTTTTGCTTCTGTAGTGGTGGCAGTTTCAACAGTTACTTCGAATGAGACTGATTTATGGTTCGACCGTACCAGGATGGGCATCACACAGGAGGGAGCAGTGTGACCCCCCATTGTTGGAGAGTACTGTGTGTAGGACATTTGGGCCCCTTGTGAGGGGTACAGATCATCTGTTCCACAGCATTTGCATTGACAAAGTCCAAGAACCTCAGAGCGAGCATGCTCGTGCTTATGTAGATAACCCAGTCAATGGAAGGATAGGTGAAATCTCCTATGAGTAAGCTGTTGGGCTGTATGGCGACTGACTCCAGTAAATCCAGGTAGGCAGTGTGCTTTTCTTGGTTCACGGTGGGAGACCTATGGCTAGCAATGATGTGGTAGGGTATATTGCCTATAGTTAATTGGACATAGAGTACTTTGAAACAGTCATACTGTTTGACCAGTCTCGGGGTGTACTTGGCTTAAATGAAGATGAATACACCTCCACCTCTGGGAAGACATGGCCTGTTGACCATGTCTTCCAAGGCTGACAGATACTGGACCCCTCTGGACTGACACCACAAGCTAAGCCAATTGTTGAAGTCAATCATTTTTTGTTTATATTGTGGCATCATCCTAGGTGAAGGTAGAATGCTGCTTAGGGCTAGGGTCATACCTGCCTAGGATACATAATGTTAGAGTTCAGTCATGTCTCTGTTCATATAGTTCAGAGAGGTACATCTCAGGTCATTCACCCAAACATGGACTATGACAGAGTCATAATGGTATTTTTTAAGTGGCTTGAGTGCATGTGTGATTTGACAGATCCTGGCACCTGACAAGTGGCTTACCGTGACCTTCTCCTTGTCCAGCCAGATGAGGGGGGGCATGTGCGTCTCACTAGAGAGTTGCCCATGACCAGGACATTAGGTTTTGAGGTGTTTTGCCTTTGTGGCTCATTTGCTGACACACTGGTGTATGTGTTATTATGCAGAGTAGTTTCTATTTGCATAGCAGTGTGTGAAGCGGTTTACATTTGGAAGGTCTCTGATTTGGTAGACTTCTAGTGAGTACCTCCGCATATGTGTCATGGCCTTATTTTGTGTGAGAGGTTAAGTGTGTGCGCTGACAATCTATTTGAGATCATTTGTTGTTACGGGGAGAAGGGATTCCAATTTCACAATAATTACATCTCTCAAATAGGGTATTTATTTTAGGAGTAAGTGGTTGTCAGTATACATGAGGCAATTACTACACTGCCTAAGGATGCTCTTGTCAATAAGGCTGGCCGGTGAAATGACGGGAAACTGCCCATCCATTATAGCAGGGTTACACCCTATGTACTATTTGGGAAGGGAAAGGGCTAGTTTGACCAGTTTTGTCCTAGGACTAACAAAAGGAGCTTGTTCTATTGAATGGATAAGCGTGGCAATGCTGCTCAGTGCGCCTGTGTAGTGCAGCAGGTAAGTTTGGGAGGGTTCCACTAACAGATGACTAAAGAAAAATTGAGTTTTAAGGCATTTACATCTATACAGGGCACTGCTAATCCTTGTTGTATGGTGCATTGCAATGCTTAAATATAGGAGAAATTAAAACATTTTTAAGCTAATCTATCAATAGGAAAGTACACAATAAACCTTCCTCCAGCAATCCCCAGCTCAGAGAAGGCTGGATCCACACTTTTCTTCAGGGTGCAGGGGAGCCCTTCTTAATGTGAGGTGGCTGGTTTAGTGCTCAAGTTAATCAACAGGCTAGATATTCAGCAGGACTGAATCTAGTCTATGCTATCTAAGTATCAGAACAGTGCAAATCAAGTGCAAACAATACATAGAGCCCCTTTGTGGGTTTCCCAGCTCAGATAAACCAGGTAAACACAGACTACACAGACTGCCACCAGAAGAACAATCCCAGTCCTCTCAGACTTAAAGATACAGATACAGCAGTGCACTTTAAACAGCTTATAAAAGTATGACTATTTAATAAAAGTACTTCCTTATGAGCTGCCAAGAGCCATGCAATTGTACAGAATTTTTAAAGGCACTAAAAACAAGATAAGCTGATTAATAATCCCTCCAGCCAATAAAACTACATTTAGAATTCTCAGGTGTTTCCACAACCAAAACAGACCAGGCTACCTCCCAGTGTACTAGATGAAAGATCAACTGACCCCTTTTGATGTAAAAACAATTGTTTGATGAGTGCAAAAAGCGTTACTTGTAATCAAACAAACAAATTAACTACGATAAATATTTCAGTGTTAGCACATTACAGAGTACCATGAAGCATTATGCAATTTTTGCTTCTAAATTTTGATAGATCGTGTGTGCATAAAACTAGCACTTCCTTACAGAAAATGATCAAAATGTGTAGCATAAAACAGTTATGAAGTGGACTTCACTTTTCCCACTAGGCTGAATACAATAATTCATTCACTTTCAAGTATATGCTTTATCCTGTTAAAGGTCCTGAACAGCCATGGCCTAACCTAGTATAAAAGTTGCAAGACAAATAACCAATCCTGGACAGGACACCACACTCCTGCAGGATGCACATACTTTAACACAACGTACCAACAATGGGCAACATAACAAGGCTTTCCAATTTTTACCTACCAGCATGATTTCAAATGTGGGTACTTAATGGATCATCACAAACCCCAATGAACATAAGAAGAACATACAGACTCATTAAAATACTGTAACCCTTTCATGTGCCTTGAAAAATGTACTCACCAAGCTCATACGAGCTTTAATTCTATCATAATCGATACGAGGAATCATCTTCAGTGAAATGGTGTTCTGGCTTGGTTCTACATAATCCACCTAAAATTGAGGAAAAAAAAACATTAAATAAAAAGTTCCCAATTTACAGTAATCATCAATACACAAAAAACATTTTATGACATTTTTACAAGAACAAACCACAAAGTTTCTAGTTAGGCAAAGATCACAGGGAATTAAAAATGCTCTGATACATAAAAAGGTACTGTTTCACCAATGACACAAATAAATGGTTGCTTATCATACCGTATGCTAGTTTAAGAATTTAATGTTTTAATGCATTCAAACTATCAGTGTATGCATAAACTGAATCTGTAATTTTAAATTTGGTCACTAGATGTCAAGCTAAGACCTGTAAACTGCATTCTTAGGTATCTGCCTTTTCAACAGATTAATTTTAACCAACATCACAAGGACAAGTACAGGGTAGTGCCATATGTTAAGCTCGAAGATGCAAGCATATCAAGAAGCCTTCCTTAACCCTACCTCCTACTTCATTCTACTAATACATTTGTGGAATAAACTAGGATGTCTTGACAACAACTTAAGAAGCAAACACAGCTATGGAAGTTAAGCTTCCGATTTAAACCTGATAAACAGTTATTCTTTTATCAACCACAATTATTAGATTTAAACAAATACAAAAGAAAAAATGTGTGCAGATTCTAAATTTAATATGATAAACGGTATGTATAACAAAACCAAATTATCACTCATGGTGGCTGAAATTTTTCAGTTACCTACTTCCACAGCATATTCAGGTTGTGTATACTGAAACTGATAAAATGAGATATAAACAAATAGGCTGGAAAAAAAACATCAGTAATTAAGGAACAGATGTGGATTGTACAACTGGGTGGCCTTTTCAGACCAAGTCTAAATGACTATTTAGAATTCTTTTTTTTCACTTGAATCTGTAATTTTAAATTTGGTCACTAGATGTCCCTAAATCTCTTTGTAATAAATTTGGTGTAAATTTCTGTTGTGCATGGAATGTGCTGATATTGCTCCAGTATTTGGAAAAAGACAGACCATTTAAGCGCCAGAGTAAGGCGTGACCCAACCTTAACAAATATTAAGCACCCCATGCTTATGTTGTTAAGGTCAGGTCAAGCGCCAAGTAATAAACTATGCAAGTACTGACTAGCAAACGAGAGCAGCAGAGAAAAAGACATGTTTCTGCTTGCTCTCCATACCTTTAATGTGTCCCTAACTTCCTGCAATAAAAAGAAAAGTTGGCAGAATAACAGTTTGCGTTCATCTACATAATTTGAAGGATACAAGCCCTGAAACCCAAATGATTGTCACTATTCAGTGACTTCAATCCTTGGTGGTTTGTCTATATAAAAAAAAAAAAAAAAAAAAAAAAAGAAGTTGTGCACTCAGCATAACGTTCCATCTGAGTAGTTGTATTTCATTTGTCTTCAACCTGTGGGTTTCGGATCCACATCGGATCAGACACGGCCGCATTTTCCAATTACGGATCTGAGCTCCAGACTCCTCCCCTTACCCATAATGCCCCCGTCTCCCCTCTCACTTCAGATCGAGTTTGCTGCCTAAAAGGTATCATCTACCCAACCCAACATCATCATAACAAGGATCTCCCTTCACACTCCTTGACCTGGACAGAGTCAAGGGCCAAACACTTTATACAAGGTAGAAACACAGCCTGCATCCATGACAAGGTTAGGGGGGGGGGGTTAAGACAAATGAAGTAAAACTACTCAGATGGAACATTATGGTGAGTACATAACTTCATCTGTAGTTTTACTTCATTTGATCTTCAACCTATGGGACAGAGTCCCCAGCTACCATAAGCCCCTGGGTGGCCTTATGGAAGGATATTCCGGAGCACCACAGAACCAAAGGATGCTCTATATTCCAAGACAGAATATCCAACTTGTAATGAGAAATGAAGGTATCGGATGAGGACCAAGTAGCTGCTGAGCAAATATTATCCAGAGACACCCTAGACCAGAAGGCAGCTGATGTAGCCATTCATATGTCCTGGCAAGAACCTACCTTTCACCTCATAGGCTCGAGCAATGCAGAAGGAAATCCATCTAGCAATTGTTACCTTGGAAACTGACGTGCCTAAAAAGGGTTTAGCATAAGACATGAATAACTGATGAGATTTGCAGAAGGACTTCTTTCTATACAAGTAAAATCTCAGTTGCCTATGAACATCAAGCAGATGCAATTTGTATTACCCTTTGTTCTGGAAGTTGGGGAAAAAAATGGTAAATGTATCATTTGGTTAATATTGGCTTTCTTAGGAAGAAAGGATGGGTTAGTATGCAACAACACTCTATTCTTCTGAAAGATCATGCAAGGCACTTTGGTAGAAAGCATGAAGCTCCCAACACTCTTCTGGCTGAACTAACAGCCACCAAGAATACAGTTTTCCATATCAAAAACTGAAGATCAACCGATTATGCCCATTCGAGGGGTGCAGAAACCAATGCCTGTAACACTAAGGTAAGATCCCACGGAAGCGTAGGGTCCTTAACCAGAGGTCTAAGTAGAAAGGTCCCTTTAAGGAAAGTTTTACACAATTTGGAAGAAACTAGGTAAGACATTCACCCCCACATGGAAATTAGAGATAGCTGCCAGCTGCACCTTAACTGTGGAAGAACTAGCACTCTGATGGAAGACGCTAGCCAAAAACTCTAACACCGCTGAAAGAGTTGTGAAACGGTCCAAAGCTCACTGATTAGCCCATATGGAAAAATGTCTCCATTTGCTATGATACAACTTTCTGGTGGAGGATTTGTGAGCTGCCACCAAAATGAACTTTATGGGGGATGACAATCCGGGAGTCCTGATAATCATGGGAACTGGAGCAGCCAAGCCGTGAGCTTCAGACTGTCCAGATCTGGGTGAGGGATTGCTGAGTGATGAGAAAGAAGATCCAGGACCGGATCCAATGTCCATGGAGGAACAACTAGGTGAGACCAGAGTGAGGGGAACCAAACCCGGTGAGGCCAGAATGGGGCTATGAGAATAACTGTGCTCCCCACCCTTCGAGCTTTCTGAAGAACTTGGACATAAGCAGGAGTGGGGGATAAGCACAAAGGAGTCTGGGAGGCCAAGCATGAACCAGTGCGTCTCTGGGGGTTTCCTCCTCCAGGGGGTTCAAAGTGAAAAACTTGCTGCATTTCGTGTTGAAAGGAGATGCGAAGAGATCACAGCAAGGCTGACCCCACTTTAAAAAGATCTGTTCTGCTACTGACTGAATCAGAGACCACTCGTAAGGGATCAGAATTGATCTGCTGAGCATGTCCACTAGAATGCTGGACCCCACCCCCCGCCTGGAATGTGCATTGCTACTAGAAAGCGGCTGGTGGAGATCGCCCATTCCCACACTCTCATGGTTTCTCGACCGAGGGGATAAGATCTGGTTCCCCACTGTTTATTGATGAAGCAGACTACTGACATGCTGTCTGTCTGAATGTCAATCATCCCTAGAGGAAGATGGGCATGATGTGCCTGCAATGCCAAAAGAACTGCCCTGATCTCTAGAATGTTGAAATGCAACTCCGTCTCAGAGGGGAACAACGTGCCTTGGATCGTCCTTCCCGAGCAGTTCACCCCCGACCCTAGCTGGGAGGTGTCCATGGTCACCTTGGTTCGTCCTTTGAGGATATCTGGAGATTGAATCCACCATTGTAGGGAGTCACTGCATGCCCTCGAGATTCTCACTTGAAAGGTGAGAGGAAGGTCTAACAGGGACCACTGGACAGCAAGTTTCCATTGAAGAACTCATATGCACGGGAGCCAACGGCAGGAGATTGATTGTGGCTGCCATGGAACCTAACGCCCTGAGCAGTGCTGCAGCTGTGGTGACTTGGGCATGAAGTATTTGTAAGACATGCGTTCTTAAACTGCATATCCTGTCTGGGGTGCTGCTGCAGCTGTGGGGACTTGGGAGTAAAGAATTTGTAAGACTTGTTCTTAAACTGGGTATCCTGTCTGGGTTGAGAAAAACTTTCATTTGAGGAGTGTCCAAATGTGCCCCAATAAAGTCCAGAATCTGAACCATCTCTAGAGAAGATTTGTTCAGGCTGATTATAATCCCTGTTTGCTAAGTGGATGAAGTAATCCCTGGCCTGACAGAGTAGATGCTCTGAGGGGGGCAACAAAGAGCCAATCATCCAGGTATGGGAAGACCTGAATAACCTGGAGCATCAGGTGAGCTGCTACAACCATCACCTTGGTAAACACCTGTGGTGAGACCAAAGGGGAGGGCTCTGAACTGGTAGTGATTGGCTCCCAGCCGGAAGTGAAGAAATCTCCAGGAGTCTGTCCATTTTGATGTGGTAGTAAGCATCCTGGAGATCGATCGAGCACATCCAGTCTGTGGCCTGCAGAAAAGGCAGGAACGATTGAAGCGTGACTATCCGGAATTTTGTCTTGGTTACTGACAGGTTCAATGTGGACAGATCCAAGATGGATGTGGGGGGGGGGTCTCCGGTTTTCTTTGACACTAGAAAGAACCTGGAGTAAACACCGGATCCGGACTGGCCTGGGGAGACCAGTTGGATGACTCGTTTGTTCAGCAGCTTTCCTATTTCTAGCACTGCCTCCTCCCGTTGCACGGGTGGAATGTCTGGGAGGAGTTTGTTTGGATGGGGATGTTCCTTAAATGGAATGAAATGTCCTCTGGATATGATTTGCAACACCCAGTGATCTTTCGTAATGGACTCCCATGCCTTCAAGTGTAGTGACAGGTGACCCCTGACTGCCTCCACACATGAGCAGTTGGGCAATCCCTCAGGGCTGCTGCCCAGGTCCCTCCGAAAAGGGAACTCGGGACACAAAATTCCTAGGATTCCCTCTGCCTCTCAGGCGGCGTCTGTTCTGGCCCACTCTGCCTCTGGGGGGGGGGGATCCTGAGCATCCCAGGAAAATGCCAGAGACTTCCGCAACCACATCTTCTTCGCTCCTCGTTGATTCCTGGAAAAGGATCTTTGAGGAAAGGATCATGACGGCAGTGTCTTCCCATCCTTCTTGCTCTGGACCAAAGTCTCTTTCACAGACTTCCTGAATAGGGAAGAACCATCATAAGGGGGCACTGGTGAAAGACGCCTTGAAGGGCTCCGAAAATTGACACAACCAGAGCCAGGCATGACCCCTGATAGCAACACCCGTCCTGGCTACCATTGCAGCTCCCTCCGTAGCACGAGAAAGCAGTCACATGGACATGTTGGCAACCACTTTTAGAGTGGCTATTTGAGCGGAGAAGGTCTTCTTGTCCTCCGCCGACAAGGACTCTGGGGTAGACTCCGTGATCTCCTTCACTAAGTCTCTCTGGAGTCTAATGACATGTGCCACAGAGTTCAGTGCCCTCACCAAGAAGGTCACTGAAACATATACTCCCTTCCCAAAATGGTCCATCGCTCGATTCTCGATCAGGGGGATGGACCGCAGAGCTCGCCTGAGCGAGCTCCTCCTTGGTGGCAGCTGGCACCATCATAGCATCTACCATTGATCCCTTGCTTAAATGTGTCCTGTCTGGTGGGGGCTCACCACTTTGTCAGGGCACTTAGGGATGGGCTCTAGGGTGTCCGGCTCCTTCCCTGCCCTACATGTTTTTAAATCCATGAGTGGATCAACAGGAGGGGACACCCAAGAGGTAGACTGGCCTGAGCCGAATACCTCCATGAACACTGACTAGTCCAAGGTCAGTTTGGGGGCTGACCACCTTTGGAAACATCCTCGGGCAGTGACCTTGGGAAACCTTCCCTTTCATCCAAGTCCGTGTCTTCTGTGAGGGACTCTGGTGGAGAGTCCAAGTGCCTCCTCTTACACTTAACATTTGCGGGGTGCCTCTTGGGGCAACTCTCCAAGGACAACTCACAAACCTCTTGATATTCCACCAGAACTTCCTGGGCCATCGCTGCCACGGGCTGTCCCTGAGATGGCAAGATGGTTGGAACTGCACTCAGGACCAGGGGGGGTCTGGGTGGAGCAGAGGACGAAATGGTCAGAGGCCTCAACAGAGAGAGAAAACTCTTCACCACATCAAATGCAGAGGGGGAGAGAACCTCTTGGGACATATTGGCAGGGCCTGTCCCCCTCTGAGCCAATATGGGAGTTGATGCCACCTCTAGGAGCCGAGATGCCGAGAGGGATGCTCTGCTCTGAACTGCTCAGAGCAGACAGCACCCCTTCGGATCCAACTGTGAGGCTATGGCTCCGAGAGCCTGGATCCAATCCTGTCAGATCCAACAAGCTCAAGACAATGGCTGGCTTTGAGGTACATGATACCATCAGCGCCAACCACTTGACCCCGAGTGTTCTCTGATCCAAGAACTCCAAAACTGCTGGTCGAATCGGAGAAGGAGATATTGTTCAGAACAAAGGTTGCAAGGAGCCCCCTCCAGAGGGAGAGGGGGCTGGCAAGACCCCCATCTGGATCTGAGTGCAGATGAATCGCTGCATCATCTTGTCCACCTTCGCTTCGTTTAAACTTCGGGTGGAGCGAGAGGAAGCCACTGAAACTGGATGGGAGAGCCAGTGGGGAGAAGTCCTTACTGGGGACCAGTTGAGTCTCCTCTGGCTCGGGGGAGAACCTGGGGGAGCGAAGGCGAGGAGACCCAGCCCTAGTCACTGTCCTGATTTTTGGTGGCAGAGTCACCTCAGACAAGTGGTCGGGGGACCGCTTGTGGCAATGGTCCTTCTTGGTCTTGTCCCCTTCCCTGGACTTCTTGGTGGGAATTTGAGTCCCAGAGGCAAGGGAAGAGGAAGTAGAAGCAGCAGCCACTGCTATCCCTGCTGGGGAGGAAAAGACGGTAGTCCCTGAAGAAGGGAGTAATCCCTTCAAAATCAGTTTGTCCCATCTGTGCTTAAGTGCTCTGGGGTTGAAACCAGCGCAAATAGGACAGGACAACTTGAGGTGAACTGCACCAAGGCAAACCATGCACAGAGTGTGGCCATCCACCGAGGACAAGCTTATAGCCATACACTGTGCATTTTCTAAATCCTGCATTAGGAGCTTCAGCCATACCCACACAGGCCAAAAAGTCTCACACACACACACACACACACACACACACACACACACACACACACACACGTGTCTGTGCGCTCTGTGATAGAAAAGGAGAGGAGAGAAGAGGTTTTTTTATATCCAACACAGTCGTGCGTGAGATAAAGGATGTCAGAAAGAAAATAGAAGCAGTCAGAGAGAGAAAACCCAGAGAAAAGTTCACTTACGTGACCCACTAACTAGAGCTCAGAAACCATGCTTCTAACTTACATGGCGGCAAATGAGATCTGGGGGAGAAGGGAGATGGGGCATTATGGGTAGGGGGAGGAGTCTGTAGCTCGGATCCATAGCTGGAAAATGTGGCCATGGCAGATCCAATATGGATCTGAAACCCACAGATTGAAAATCAAATGAAGTAAACTACTTTAGATCCACAGATTGCAAGAGGAACAAGCAAAAAATATGGAGCAATAATCTGGACTTTCTGTGAATATTTATACATTAGAGAGTTACTAAAGGCAAGTGTAAATGTGACAGATAGCATTACACAATCTTTCTGATAATGTCTGCCAAGTGTTTTATGGCTTTGAAAGCCAAAACAAACAGCATTATTTCCCCTTGTAACTAATAGTACATGGGGAAAATTAAACTGCATGCACTACAAAGAATTATGACCATCTCTATGACCATAACCCTGTATTATGTCTTCGATATGGATGCCAAGATTTACCTCTCTAGCTTCTCTCGAGATGAATTTCTTGGCATCCATGTTTCGAACACAAGCGGGTTATGATTAGAGAGCTGCTCATAATCTATATCATGTCTGCCTTTCCTTTTTAAGATGCTATTAATATTGACACTTTGTTCTATGGATATATATATAACATTTACTTAAAACAATATATGATAATTAATGTTGACTGTTTATTTTAGGTATGTACAATGAAAACTTTTCCGAAAAAATTTTTGTATAAATTTTGCATGTTCATGATAACAGGTATACGTTACTGATGTTTTTAACATTATAACCAGTTTAACTACAGTTATCAATTTCTTTGTTCTATCTGAATGTGACTAAATGATTTCTACCAGTCAATCTCCTGCTTTATGTTGTGTTCTGAATGATGCTAAGCATTATGTACTTTTTGACAAAAGGACAGATTTTGTTGAATGTATCTGCTAGGTAGCGGACACTCTAAGGAATGTACATTACCACTAGAAAGCAATGCAATTACAATACTCACTGAAATACCCTTGTAGCCTCTCAGTAAGGGGAACCGGATATGGACCCCCACCCACCCATTTTTTTTTAAATAGAAATAACTCCCTGGGGAAGGAGGTCCTGAAATTCCTGCAAAACTAGGATGATCACGCTCATCTCCAGTATATTAATGTGAAGGCAACCTCTTTTAGTGTCCATACTTCCTGGACTATCCTCCTCTCGAGATGCTCCATTCTACCACCTCAGAAAGGAGGCATCCACTGTAACTACTGCTGCTGGTGGAGATAAAGTTCTGGCTAGACGATATGAAGAGTGCAACCACCAGTTCAACTGGGTCTGCATGTTGGTTTCAGATAAATGAGGAGAGAGAGGATCAAACAACATAGGACAATGTACAGAATGTATCCACTAGTGACGTCTCGTGTGAACAGGAGCATAGAAGGCCATTACCAGATAAGCTTCAGTGAGACTTAAAACTTTAAGAATCAGAGCTGGAGTAACACTGTAGTATTAAAAGCACAGTCTCTTGTTGGAGAGCATTTTTTCTAAGGGAAGACTTTTGAGAAGTTTCCTGTGTTTAGACAGCACCCAGTAAAACTTCATGTGCCATGTAGAATGGAGGTATAATTTTTGGACACTGATGGAAATACCCAAGGACAGGCACAGATGCAAAATGTATCTGGCAGAGTATAAGAACTCAATTTTTTTTTTTTTTTTTTTTACAAGGACCCAGTTGTCCAGATATGGAAAATGCATATTTCTTTGAGCCAAGCATGGGCTGTGACTACCACAGCATGCACTTTCCAGGGGGAGCCATGTTGAGGCTTAAAGACAAGGCTTTGAACTGACAGTGACTGGATCCCAGCTGGAAATGCAAGTACCTCCTGGATTATTTTGGAAGAAAGTTGAGGCAAGCATCCTGGATTTTTACTGCACACATTTAGTCATTCACCCTTAGACACGGCAAAACACTAGCACCATGACCATTCTGAATGAGGTCTTTTTGATGTATTGGCTTACGGCCACAGAGATCCAGAATTGGCCTGAGGACCTTGTTTTTCTTGAATACTAAAAAGAATATGGAATTATTTCTTCACACCAAATAACTGTCATGATGTCAGAGTGAATGGCTATCACACCATGGCACAGAAAGTCCTGCAAGGCTTGAAGCATAAACCTTGTCTCTCCATCTACAGAACACGGACGTTCAATCTGACTGCACAGTATGAAGTGACACCTTAGACAGTGTGCCCTTGACAATTCCTCTCCACCCTCACCCTACAGCAGGAGCATCCTTGGGTTATTCTCCTCCAGTGGAACAGGGATTTACATGGGCTACTTATTATCTTCAGATCTGGCATATATATCTACCATTTCAGATGTGTCCTGTAGGCTGTGGAAAGACTTGGGGCCATTTACACTTGCAACTTTCACTGAAGAACTCATACGATTTTGCAAATAAAGGGGAACTGCTGCTGCTGCCATCAACCTCAAAGTCCCCAAAGACAGGCTGTGGAAAATAGCTTTTGATACTTGACAGACCAGCTTTTCAATGCAGAAGCATAGCTGGCTCAACCAATTACCTGTTCTGGTACAATGAACCAAAACCCCACCCCTACAGCTCTTTAGGTGGACCAGCAACCCTGCACCCCCCCCCCCCCACACCAAGGCACAAAAAAGGAACACTATCGACTGGCACATGAATCAGGTGGCCAGATGCAAGACATACCCTCACCTATATCCCAGCTACAAGGTTCAGTTTCTATACCCTGCCCATGACCCCTCCTTCAACCCATTTTATTAAAAAAAAAAAATTATTTTAAATTGGGAGCAAATGGTTGCTACAATTTAAACCATGCACAGAGTTATAGTGCTCAGGGTTTGACCACAAATGCAATACAGACTTTTAAAAGATGGTACTGCATTAAACAGAGATCAGGATCAGCTGACTTTGCATGCGGGGCAGTTGCCCCCTCACTACACTATTACATACGTAAGAGAGCTCTGCATGGCATAGTGTCCAGGCTGCCGCCACTAAATATGAGCAAGTGAGACGGCTTCATCTAAGATTGTGGGGTTTACTGGGATCCCAAAAGACAAAAAGGTCATCACTGACTTCATGACTCAAGATCAGCCTGCTTGATGAGACAGCAGCTAGGAAATGCTCTTCTGCAGAAAGAATCACTTTTACCCTTGTAACCTCTGCTTCACTACACATGTTGGGGAATGATATGAAACTGAAGAGTCCTGAATTGATACTGACAGGTTGCTACCGTAAGTGTAGGTACTTCAAGGACTCCCTGGCTCTTGTGTTATTATATTACTGCAAAAATTCTCTGTTTCACCTTTCGGTAAGTCAGAAGCCTCAATGTCTGAAATTATATATATTCGCAAATTAAATTTGAAATTATGCATATTCACAAACAGTCATTTAAAGTATAGCATGCGTAATCAGATGATGGTTCTAAATATCATGGCTATAGTATTATCATAATGCTGACATTTGCAAGTATACAGGTTTTTAAAAGCTAAGCATGTCAGCCGTTGCATTTCTTCTCTACTCTTCTCTTCTTCTATGGGACTGTTTCACAAACATTGGCATTCACATACATAAAGAATGTGAAGCAGGTTAAGTCCAGGACGAGAGAACTCCTAATATACCCTGAAAATATATTCGGGGGGGGGGGGGGGTGAACTGAGTTCAAACAGAAGCTTGGACACTTTACTGCACTGGCAAGGAGGATGGGTGTGCCACCCTGTGGTGGGAGTTGGCAGCACAGGTTTAGGGAACACTCATGCAGGCAGATTTCTTTTAAGATTAGGAAAACTACATGATGGTGATGTTGCTGTCTCAGTGGGTAGGACATCAGCCGCTTGTGTAAGTGACAGGTGGTGCAATGCTGTCACCTACTGCACACCCTATCCATGGGGAAAATCCTCAAACCACTGCTTGGGGCAGCCTAAATATCATCCTCCCTCAGCCACCTCACTACCCTTGGTGCTGAGGAAACAAATGGGTGAGTAGTACAGAACAGAGCTGATGACTGGCAGACAGTGGGGCAAAAAATAGTGTTCTGCTATAAAGTAAACAAAAAATCAGCTGTATGCATGAAAAGTGAATGGTTAAAAAATACAGATCTACAAACTAGTTGTTTTGGTTCATACCCTTTCATAAAAGCAAAAAACAGCCATGGAGCACTCATCATGCAATGTCCTAGTGGGGGAGCATTGCAGACTACAAAGTGAGGCCACTCTATGTTGTCACTGTTGCAGCATTTCAACACTATTTGGTTATTTCGCAAATAGCATGGACAACTGATTAGGATACCAAAGCCAAAATCTTCCACACAGCCATATGTCTGGCATACGATCCAAGTCCCTGGGTCAGTCTAAGAAAATAGAGGGCAATACACTGACAAGAGAAAAAAAGGAGGGGGGAGGAAGGGTGGGACAAAATCCTGCAACAGTGATCTTTAAGACAACTACTGTAATGTTAAAGTTCTTACACAACTGCAACATGTCCTTCCATAGATCACCACTGCATTACTCCAGTACTTGTGAGTGATTCCCAAAGCTTAATGCTTGGAACTGTCAATCCAGAGTGAACAAACTGGGCAAATGAGGCTATGGACCTTAAGAAAGCAGTTAACTTATGTTTGATGAAAGTGTGCACAGACAGCCAAGTGGCTGCTTCTAGAATAGCCCTGGAATCAATTCCTTTGTAAAAGGTAACACAGAAGCAACTACTCTAGTGAAGTGGGCTTTAACAAGCAAATGAAGGATTAACCATGGTAGATGTAACAGGAAATAGACTTGGAGATCCAGGTACCAATAGTTTGCTTAGAGACAGGGTTGCCCAACTTGGCTTACTGGAAGGAAATAAACATCTGTTCCATTTTCTGAATGTTTTTAGTTCTGTCCAAAAAATCTATACATCCAGGGAATGAAGAATTCCTTCACCACATTTTGAGGGTTTAGAAAGAAAGTGGGAAGGTAGATGGCCTGGTTGAGGGGCAACTCACTGGCCACTTTAGGCATAAAGGAAGGAAGGACTAAGAAACCCCGTCATTATGAAAAATAAGGGAGGAGCGTCCATAAGGACTTGAAATTTAAAAACCCAGGGCTACTAGTATTTTTTTTTTTTTTTTTTTTATGTATAGAATTTCAGAGAAGTGGAAGCCACTGCCCTCAAAAGAGGGCTCAAGTGAGTTTTTCCAAGACAGAATTCAAGTCTCATGAAGGGGAACAGTCCCTCTTAGATGGATTCCAATGAAGGACTCCCCTAAGGAACTGTTATCTCAACACCACAAAGCAGTGGTGGATCTAGAGGCAAACGTGTAGAGAAGCAGATAAATGGGTATTAACAGGAGTTAGCTATACTGGCTCTTAACTCACTCCCTTCAATGGAGATCTGGAAGTTTGCACCACAACTTCCAACGGGCAGAACATAAGCGTTTTGCTAGAATCAAATTATGTCCTCACATTTCAAACAAATGTTCGTGTCTCAGGAATCACAGATGTTACTAAAGAAATGTAAATGGCAATCTCTTCAGCACATACTGTTTATATAGTGGTAGCATTATGTAGTTCTGGGTTTTAAACTGGATTCTATATGTTACAGTAAACAGTAACTGTTAAATTTGTATTATTTTTGTAAACAACTTAAAATATCTCAGCCACCACTCAAGTTACATAACTACTATTCGCATTTTACTCATCCAGCTGAGAGCTTTCATACGAAGTTAAGTTCTGTCTGTACTACATGGTTGTTAAGATATTTAGAAAAGCATGACATTTATGACAATATACACAAATATTAGATGAATGGCAATTAATATCTCTTTACCTGCACTAAACAGACGTCAGACAGCAATATGGTTTTGTTTGCCATTGTGTAAGCTTTCAGATGAAATATTTAAGTACTTTGTATGTAGCAAATATGAACAAGCTGTATTTGATGCATAGAGTCGTCAGCAGGATAGAAGTGTAGAAACACCTACAGGCGTCACCTGGCTGTAAGGAGTTAATAACTCATACAAATATGTAGTAGTACAAGAATTCTAGTCAGAGTAGGACACCATGCAGAAAATCTTTTCCATTTGGATATACAAGATTTTTGAGTGGCATATTTTCTCACCTCCTTTAGAGCCTGTAGCACGCCCTCAGAAAATTGGTGTCCGAGGGAGATCAGGATTCTATCATCCACACTGTCAGACAGAGGCAGGAGGCTGGAATAAAGTAAAGAGCTCTTGCTTTGTGTTAGCAAGTCCACTCTGTGGGGTAACTTGTGATGATGACCCTCTAATCAGATGACAAAAGGGGGGAACCAATGCAGCCTGGGGCAAAGGGGAGTCACCAGCACAATTTTTGATTTGTTCCTTTGGACCTTTAACAGAAACTTTGTATATAGAGGGGGAAGGAGGCATAAAGAAACCTCCCGTTCCAAGGAAAATACATGGTGTCCATCTCCCAAGCCTGGGGATAAGGAGTCCTGGAGTAAAACAGTTTGAGCTACTTGTAAATGGAGCCAAAGAGGTCTATCTGAGGAATACCCCCATGCGTTGAATATGTCTAAGAAGACTTCCATTGGAAAACATCTATTTGTGAGGGTCTTCCTTGGATCGGTTTAGAAAGTCTGTCAAGTCATTGTCTTAGAATGGAATGTAAACTGCTTGTGGGGACAGGTTTGCTTTTATCGCCTGTTCCCATGTTGGAAGAGCCAGTCTGCATGGTTGCTAAGACCTGGTTCTCTCTCCTTGTTTGTTTATATGTCACACAACAGTTGTGTTGTCCATGAAGATCCTGAGGGGACCTGGATTCCATAAGAAGGTGAAAAGCTGCAAGGCTTGAATGACTCACCCAATTTCCTTCATTTTGATGTGTTCCTTCCTTTGCTATGAGGTCCGCTGGACTGGACTCTTGGGTAACCACCCATGTCCCTCAAGCTAGGTCTGACGCACTTGTGTGCAGTTCCAGAAAGTGAGACACTGGTTTGAATGGAAGGCCTGGAAACAACTGAACCTGAACCACCACTGTAGTTCTTTCTTCAGAGTGCCCAAAGGGTGACAATGTTGAAACCAGAAAGATTTTAGGTACACTAAATCTTTCTCATAAGTAGTTCTGTACAAGGAAACACGGGTGTGGGTGCAGCTGTATGAGCCCCAGAACTCTGAGAATCTACCTTGCATGGAGAGGAATTGGACCTTTTCTTACAGGAGAAAAGCCAGCATGAGACATGTGTCTAGCCTACAGCCTAGAAAGACTAGGTCCTGTATAGGGGGGGGGGGTCAATACACACATTTTTAGATTTATCACAAACCGCAGACTCCGTAGAAGGGAAATACTGTAGCTGCAATGCCTTAAAAGAACTTCTTGACAGGATGCTTGTATTAGCAGGTTGTGGAGGTATGGAAATGTATGAATTCTCGAAGTTCTGCAAAAGGCAATATCAACGGCATGGCATTTTGCAAAGACCCTGGGGGCTGCAGAAAACCCAAAGGACAAAGCAAAGAAATGACAGTGTGATGAACAAGCAGAAAACCTTAGTAATTTCCTGTAAGAAAGATGAATGGGAAAGCATCTTTCAAATCAAAGACACTAGAAAAGCTTGTAGAAGAATGCAAGGAAGGAGAATCAGAGAAAGCAATTTGAAACAGGGCACCTTCAGAAAAGTGTTGAGATGGGACAAATCTAGAACGGGCCTCCATTCTCCTCTTTTCCTAGGTACCAGAAAGCCTGGAATAAAACTTTTCCTAAAAGCTGTGGGGGTATAAATTCTCTTGTGCCTTGTTCATGAAAACCCTGCAAGATAAGAAGCAACAGGTGCATCTGGTTGGGAGGGGAGAGTGGGATACTTCTGAAAGTTGAACTATCCCTCCAAGTCAATTTGCAGCCTTGCTGAATAATGGACATGGCCCATTTGTTCGAAGTTACGACCTGCCAAGCAGAAAGGGGTGAGGTTTCTGACAGACAGACATAGAGAGAGAGAGAGAGAGAGAGATGGAACGGAGGGCAACAGGAAGTGGCAGAAAATAAGCTGATCTGCATGGAAAAGTATTACCAGACTTGCAGTCTCTAGAAGGTTTATCCTGAAATCAATTTCTTGACATTTGTCTGCCCTTCTGTGCGGATCTAGGATTTGTACAAGAAAAAGGAATTGTGAGTAGCTGGGTAGACCCTCTGATACCTAGGAACAAAGGTAAAGAAGATTTGCTTGAAACCTTGCATCACCTTCCTTTGTTTTTGCAAGGAATTCACTAAGTATGCAGCCTCAGGACCAAATAATAGATCTCTACTAAGAGGGAATCCTATAAGACACTAAGAATGAAGTCATGCAGAATTTCTAATAAGAGATCCAGTAGCAGCTGCTCTGACTGAAGTTTCTACTGTCTCATAACTGCACTTTACAGTATGCCTTGCAACCTGGGTAGCTTGACTCGCCATTTAAATATTATGCTGGTTTATTTCAGACACTTCAAGGCTAGATATGATTTTGTTCAATTCATTCAAACTGGTCACCCCATATTTAGTGATTTGTGTTTGGTAATTTAAAGCTCTGAACGCCAGGGTAGTGGAGGTGAAAGCCTTCTTTCGATATCTGTCAATGGCCTTACTATCTCCGTCTGAGGGTAACGTATTAGCTGAAGGCTTGTCTGTGGAAACAAAAAAAGGCACAGGATCTGCGTCAAAGGATTTTATAAAAGAATTTTAGGCCTTTGGGCACTTTTATAGAATGTATCCGGTCACTTACTTTCCTCAATTGCTTAGAGAAAAACAGGTCTTGTACTCACTTTCCTCACTTATCTAGAGGAAAATATTTTTTTATTCAGGCATGTCCAAGGGTCAGCTCCCAGTGTTCTCTCCTGTCTATCTGATGAATCTGGGCATCTTGGGGCAATGGAGAAATTGCCTCATGTACAAAGATAACCCTCTCCTCCTACCACCCAACACTACAACCTGTGAGAGATGCACTTATCTAGCCAAACTGGAGGTAAACCTCTCTTCAACCAAGACTGAACATGGCATTCAAGAGGAGAAGGTAAACACTTGCACCACTCCACACTTATCACATACTCTCACTAAATCTACACCACCAAAATCCACACATAGAAACACAAAAAGATTTACGGAGGCTCTCAATAATAATCTGCCCAACAACAGAGACCTCCAAAGCTGAAACGCAAGCAACTTCCACCCCCCCAACACAACTCAAATGACACATAGCCCACAGACTCAGTGTGCCACTCAACCACAGCCAATAAGGCAAAACAACGTATCCAACACACTAGTCATATGTAACTCTAATTAGGCACACCAATGTCCCACTCACCAGGCTAAACAAGGAGAAGGTTACTGTCAGCTGCCAGTCGGGTGCCAGGATCCGCCACATAACCCACGCACTCAAGTCACTACACAAGTACAAATATGACACTGTCATTGTCCATGTTGGTGTGAACGACCGGAGATGTACCTCCCTGGACTACATGAGAAGAGACATGGAAGAGCTTTCCAATCTTGTAGCCCAGGCAGGTAGGACCCTAGCCCAGAGTAGCATTCTGCCATCACCCAGAATGATACCGCAGTACAAAGACAAAATGATTGACTTCAACAATTGGCTAAGCTTCTGGTGTCATTCTAAGGGGATGATCCAGTATCTGTCTGCTTGGGATGACATGGTCAATAGACCACGATGCTTTGCCACAGATGGCCTGCACCTGTCGTCCCTGGGATTCCGGATACTGGCTAAGGCTCTTGCCGCCCCTATAGTGCCTTTTTTAGGCAAGGTTCAAATGACAAATTCACCACCGTAACAGGAACAGGCAAGCAAAACATGAGGGTAATGCTACTCAATGTTAGAAGTCTAAATTTCAAAAAGCACTCACTCGAGGCACTCCTTAAAATGGAGATCATCAATATCTGTGCAGTGACTGAGACCTGGTTCAAGGCTCTAGAGAGCACCCCTGCACTACCAGGCTATAACTCATACCAAACTTTTCGGCCATGTAACCTGGACCGGATCACCAAAGGCGGAGGTGTGTCCATATTCATTAAGAATATCCACACCTCCAGGCTAGTTGCTCTGCATAATGCATTTGAGGTTATCCAAGTGCAACTAACTCTGGGCAAAACTGCAATCCAAATTGTAGCTTGGTACAGATCCCCCAACATGCCCCAGGATTCCCACTCCTCTTTTCTTGATGTACTGGAAAATATTAGAGTTCAACGAAACACCCTAATAATGGGCGATTTCAACTACTCCCCCATTAACTGGGAAAACTACTCATGTACCAACTCCTTCACACAACGCTTTCTGGATCATAAACTCAAATGCCCTGGATCAACTTATCCACACCCCCACCAGGGGCAACAATATCCTAGACCTAGTCATTACCAACATGAGTGACCGGTGTTCCACACCTGAAGTCAACTCCTCATTGGTCCGATTTGACCATAAGCTAATCACCCTTGATATCCACATCCCACCCCCCATTAAGGAAACCACGGTAAAAAAATTCTCCAAAGCCAACTTCATGCTTCTTAAGACAGAAGTGGTGAACTTTATGACACCCATGCAGATGGACAATACAGTTACAACTGCTGAATCCTACACAAATGCACTCTATAAGCACTTGCACAAGTGCATGGATTGTGCTATTCCAAACAGAACCAAGACGCTATCCTCCAAAAAAAGTAAGCCAATCTGATGGTCCCCTGCCACAAACAAACTCTACAACAGAAGG
Organism: Protopterus annectens; assembly: GCF_019279795.1. Taxonomy (NCBI): domain Eukaryota; kingdom Metazoa; phylum Chordata; order Ceratodontiformes; family Protopteridae; genus Protopterus; species Protopterus annectens. The sequence goes on from NC_056733.1 coordinate 231,348,363, forward strand.
AAGAAATTGTTGCAAGAGAGAGTAAAATGCCATGAATGGAGGAGCTCCCTTGTCAGCCTCAGTAAGAAGCTGAGATCATTTATAAGATCCTCCAAAGCTAGCTACGAAAACAAAATTGCCACTGATTCTAAGGACACCCACAAAGCATTCTATAGCTATGCCAAGAAACTCAATAGCAACACCCAGACCTGCTCTGAGTTACAGCACAATGGCACGAAAATTACAGAACCAACTGATATTGACAACATCCTGGCAGATAGGTTCAGTGCTAACTTCACTCCCCCACCCCCTAAAGGGCCCATATCTATACAGGAAGAATGCAGTGTCCCTGTAATCACAACTACGTAGATAAAAGCTGCATTGTCTAAAGCCAAAAACACAGCATCCATGGGACCGGACAACACCCCAGGCTGCATTTTACACAAACTTCAGAACGAACTGGTTCCTCACCTAAGCACCATGTTCAATCATAGTCTCACATCAGGCTTTGTGCCCACAGAATGGCGTACACCAGTTATCCCACTCCACAAAGGGGGAGCCACCACTGATCCCGGGAACTATCGCCCTATTAGCCTGACTAGCCTGGCCTGCAAGGCCATGGAACTCATCATCATGGAACTCATAAACAAAGACATCGTTAACCTCCAAACTCTGGATCCCACCCAGTTCGGGTTTGTGAAAGGCAGATCATGCCTCCTAAACCTGATTGACTTCTTTGAAGCAGTCACCAAAGCCGTAGATAAGGGTAAGGTGGTTCACACAGCCTATCTTGACCTCGCCAAGGCTTTCGACACCATCCCCCATTCTGGATTATAGCTAAACTCACTAAACTAGCTATAAATCCCTACGTCACAAGATGGGTTGCCAACTGGCTCACTGACAGAACCCACACTGTAAAGGTTGCACACTCCAAATATGACCTCAAACCAATGACAAGTGGAGTACCACAGGGTTCAGTCCTGGGACCTCTCCTGTTTAGTATCTACTTCTCTGAAGTACAGGCTAACACAGAAGGCCTCTGGCTAACTAAGTTTGCAGATGACTGCAAACTAGGAACCATAGTTGAGTCCCCAAATGATGTGGGAATCCTACAGAAGGGCCTCGCTGAGACAGATGTCTAGCGTCAGAGCCATGGCCTCAAGATCAATGCCAAAAAGTGCATTGTCATCCCCTTTGGTAAAAACTCTGTACCCATGAACTACTACAGAGACAGCAGTCTACTTAACACAGAATGTGTGATGAGACCTAGGGACCCAGGTGGACAGTAGTCTGTCCTTTGATAGTTACATCAGCACAGTAGTCAGGAAGTCCTTCTACGTGGCACACCTCATCATAAAAGGGTTCTCATCCAGGAAAAAAGAGGTCATTGTTCCCCTCAACTCGACACTCATTAGAACGCCCCTTTTGGAATGTACCTCACAAGACATCTTCAGCAGCTGGAAAGGTCACAGAAGTACCTCACAAAGATGATTACTGGCCTCAAACAGATGCCCTACACTGACCGTCTCAAAAAACTCCAGCTTTACTCCATAGCATATCGACTACTCCAAGGTGATCTCTCACGAACATATAAAGCTATGTCAAACCCAGAGCTGTTGGGCATGCTACACCTAAAGAAATCCCAATCCGTCCAAGCTACACGCTCTAGGGGACCTAAACCTTGTCACCACAATAAACAGGACATGACGGAAGACACATTCCTGTCCCAGAGACTTCCCATACTCTGGAACAGGCTACCCATTTATGTCAAGCAAAGTTCTTCATTAGCACTCTAAGAAAAATCTTGATGAGTGGATGGGAAATAGGAAATACACCCCGGTGATCACTTCTGTGTCTCTGCTCGACAGTGGCACAGGAAAATAACTTTCTTGGGTGGCATAAGCCAGGGAACCTTGTTGGCTAGGCTTACGTAGGCCCTCGGGCCAATAGCCTAGTACCTACCTATGAACGTACAGGATGAATATGCATCCAGAAAAATCACCTAAAACCAGGGGAAATGCTAAATGGTTCAGAACTCCAGTAAAAAGTAATATCTTCTGCACACTGGAACCATGTCTGGATTCTCACTCAAAATGCTGCATCATTTTTGCGACAGTTTCCACAAAGGAGATTTCCTCAACAGGCGAGTCAGGGGATAATGTATCCTAATCATCAGAAGATAGGCCTGGTAATGTCCATAAGAATCAGAATCTGCCTCATCCTCCTCAGAGGAGGACTTATGCTGAATCTTCTGAGAGAAAAAAGGTGAAGGTGCAGTGGACAGAAAAGGAGGTTTGATAGCCAAATGACCTTCAACGGGCCTTGAGAAAACCAAATCCATTTTTCTTCCTGGGACACCCGGGATGGAGAAAAACTTTTAGTTTTTTTTCTTCTTCTTTCAGTAGTTATATCCATTTTAATTAAACATGGTGGAGCCAAACCTTGGCGCACTTCTATCAAAGCCCCAGGCACCTCTTACCAAACCAAGATTTGAAGGATGCCTTCTGGTCCTTTTGAAATTATAAGCCTGTGTTTCCCCTTCTCCACCATATTAGTTACGTCTGTCACATTTGCACATGTATGAGTCAGATGCCATACCAACCTCTGGCAGGGTCATGGTAGCAGGAGACTGAGAAATGTTCAAATGTACAGTGGACTCTTGGAAAGCCTCAACAGGTACGTCAGAGTCCAACTGGTCAGATGATGGTTCAGGCCTGTGTTGTTTTAATTTCTTTTTCAGAATGAGCAAGGTTCTTCTATTTCATACTGAGTGAGGCTCAAAGCACAGTCCCTAAACAGGTTTTAACATGAAAGATGCATACGTAGGGCTTTTGGTACAAACTAACAAATTTCACAATTCTTATAGCTTCAAGACAAAAGACTCCTGGATTGGAGATTCTTATAAGGAATTTGTTTACCACAATTAGACTTCCCCTCTTATCTGACATCTAACAGATTACAATACCAATTTACAAAGAAAACCAGGTAGGTTCCCCAACAGGGTACTCATCTGAATAAGAGTAGGTGTTGATACTAAAGACCAGAGAAGAACAAACAGATGAATGTGAAGCCTGTGTTCAGACTGGCAGCAAGATAGTGTTTAAATCTCACACTCCTACATCCACATATGTCCATGGGCTTATATCATACGCTGGACAACTGGTTTTATGCAAGGTTTTGCCTTTGGTACCCCAGCTGGACTTCCAGGTTACTTGGCAAGATACAAAGAGTACATACCAAGAGTATGTACTTACCATAGCTTGGCATCTGTGTTATCCTATGTCATTATTCAACATCGTAGGGGCCTTGCATCAGACATTGGATCCGAACAGGCAACATTTGCATAGACAGATCCAAGGCTCAAGCCCCTCCAGCTCCCATAATGCCCTGCTGCCCTCTAACCCTCAGACTGAGTTTGCTAACATATCCATTAACGCTACTCCTTCAGAAAAAAAGAAGAGAGAATCCAGAACCCAGTATACTCCAACTTCCTCCAAGATCCAACTAGGAAGGGGATGGAGAGACGGAAATTTGATGAATAATGAAACAGGATGACACAGATGCAAAGTTATGGTAAGTGCATAATTCTTTATCAGATGTTATCCAGGTCATTATTCATCACCTAAGGGTCAGACTCCCCAGCTACAATTTATCCTGGGAGGCCTCAAGGAAGGACATGCCAGAGCATTGTGGAGCCAAAGGAAGTCCTGCTCCTGGAAATCAAATCCAGCTTGTAATGAGATACAACGGTGTGAGGATTAGACCAAGTGGCAGCAACGCAATCATCAATAGAAAGTCTGGCCAAGAACGCTGAGGAAGTAGCCACAGACCTCGAGGAATGACCCTTGATTCTTCCCGGAACTTCAAGATGTGAAATGTCGTAGACTATAGAGATACAGCTAGAAATCCATCTAGAAATAGTCACCTTAGAAACCAGAAGACTATGTCAGTTCGAGGAAAAGGCCACAGAGAGTCTATCTGACTTGCGAAATACTTTGGTCCTATGCAGACAGGAACGCAGTTGTCTGTGTACATCCAAAGTATGAAGAATTTACTCTGCTTTGTTAGAATAATTAGAAAAGAACACTGGCAACTGAATACACTGGATCAGGTTGGATTCAGAAGCAACCTTGGGCAAGAAAGAGAGATTCATACCAAGAGATGCTCTGTCCTTGTGAAAGACCATGGGCAGAGGAGCAATGGAAAGAGCTTGCAGTTCGGAAACCCTCCTAGCCGAAGTTAAGGCAACCAGGAGAGCTGTTTTCCATGACAAGTATTTGAGATCGCATCAACTATCAGGCTCAAAAGGACTTCTAGTCAGAGACTGCAGTACTAAGGTCAGGTCCCAAGGAGGCGGGAGATCCTTAATAGGTGGTTTTAGCAGTAAGACCCACCTTCATGAATGCTTTGCAAAGCCTGGAAGAAAACCTAGGCTCACTGTTCTCATGAAAATTAGAAATCACCGCCAACTGAAGCTTAACAGTAGAAAGACTTGCTTCTGCTTGAAAAAGTGATGACAAAAACAAAAGGATATCTGAAGCAGAGGCAGGAAAAGAATCCTGCTCTTGGCCCAGATAGAAATTTTTTCCCACTTACTACTACTACAAACCTTTCTGGTGGAAGGTTTCTGGGAGGCTAGAATAATATGCTTGATGGGGGAACACCAGTCTGGACTGTTTCAAGATCACTGGAATTAGAGAAACCATGTCTGTCTGAAGATTTGAAAGAGGACAACCTGAAGGATGGGAGATCAGATCCTGAAGAGGATCCAGTACTCAGGGAGGATACTTCAGATGAGACCTGATGAAGGGGAACCGCGTCTGACGAGTCCAGAAACAGGCAATAAGGATCAGGGATGTCCTCAGGCACTGTTAGAGGATCAGGAGGATAAGCATAAAGGAGACCCGAAGGCCAATCATGGACTACAGCATCCCTCGGTGACTCCCCCGGAGGGGGGGATGAGGGTGAAGTACATGCTGCACTTGTGGTTGGCTAAGGAGGCAAACAGGTCGCAGCATGACTGACCCCTAGCAGTCAAAAATCTGCCACGCCACTGTGGGATTGAGGGACCACTCGTGAGGACTCGAGATGAACCTGCTGAGTCTGCTGGCCAACAGGTTGGAGTCCACAGGAACATGCGTTCTAAGAAGAAAGTTCCTGGAGGACATCGCCCATTCCCACACTCTCACAGACTCTGCACAACATGTAAGATCGTGTTCCCCCCTGGTTGACGACATACCAGATCACAGCCATGTTCTCTCTGAATGGCAATCATCCCCAGACGGAGACAGTCCTGAAAGGCGTGCAACATTAGTAGAACTGCTCTCATCTCTAGGATGTTTATGTGCAACTTCTCTACGAGGAACCACGTGCCTTGAACCATTCTCCCCTGGAAATACCCCACCCCCACCCCAACAGGGAAGCATCCGTAGTCACTACGGCCTTCAGCAGAGGAAAAGAAAAGGGCCTGCTTAGGAGGAGATCCTGAGACTGAAGACACCAAATAAGGTGTCATCTGTACAAGGGGGTCAATTTTATCGACAAGGACATGGGTTGAGACAGAACAGACCATTAAACCGCCAGAGTCCACTACAAAACCCACATATAATACCTTGCCGGGGGAACAAGATGAATGGCCACTGTCTTGGATCCTATGGTACAAAGTATCAAATGAACCTGGGGATATGAAAAATCTAAGATTTGAATGACCTGCTCCTGGATCAATTGAGCTCTGTGCAGAGGCAATGCTGCAATCTTTGAGACGGAGTCAAGTTGGACTCCTATGAACTCCAACCGTTGTGTGGGGACCAGATTTGATTTCGAAAGACTGACAATAATCCCCAACTGACTGATAATGATAAGAACATGATGAAATGCTTGTGACCGTCGATGCCTCAAAGGTACCGTGAGGAGCCAATCGTCAAGGTATGGGAGACCTGAGGTCCCTGCAGCCGCAGGTAAGCTGCTACCACTGCCATATATTTGGTAAATACCTGGGGAGCTGTTGTGAGACCAAAGGGTAGGGGGCTCTGAACTGGTAATCATCGGCTCCTAATCAAAAGCAAAGATATCTCCTGAAATGCCTGTCTATCTTGATGTGATAGTAGGTGTCCTGGAGATCCATGGACCACATCCAATCACTGCTGCGTAAGAGAGGCAGAATGGACTGAGCAGTGACCATCCGCAACTTGGACTTTTTGACTGATAGATTGAGTTCGCTGAGGTCCAAAATAAGATGCAGGTCTCCCGTCTTTTTTGGCACTAGAAAGAAAAGTACAGTTGTGTACACTTACCATAAATGTAGATGTTCGAGTGTCTTCACTGTTGCAGTCATGACTGTAGGGTTCTCCCCTGCCGGCAGGCAATCCTCGGTCGGCCAGAATCCCAAAGTCTGGGTCCGGCGTCGGCTGTTCAGCCACGCTCCCTGACGTCAGAGCGCCAGGAGTACAAAGCTGACAGCCGACGCCATGTTCTCCAGTTTTTCTTGCCCCAGATGTCAGAAGTTCCAAAATGAGTAAGGTCCCATACCCTTTGCAAATACACCTCAGAAGAAGGGTGAAAAAAGGAACCACACAAAAGAAAAAATAAGAGGGGACTGGAGGGAGGGAAACCCAGACTGCAACAGTGAAGACACTCGAACATCTACATTTATGGTAAGTGTACACAACTGTACTATGTTCATCGTGTTTCACTGTTGCAGTCATGACTGTAGGGTAGAGTCCCAAGCAGAATGAAAGGAAGGTGGTCATAAAGTAGAGGGGGCAGCTATAAGGCCCTGCAAGACTGCAGAAGCAAAGCCTGCCCTAGACTTAGAGTAGAGAGGTAGATTGTAGTGCTTGGAAAAAGTATGCACTGAACTCCAAGTTGCAGCTTCCAAAATGTCTTTGGTAGGAACTCCCCTGAGGAAGGTAGCAGCTCTGGTAGAGCGAGTCCTTATACTCCCTGGGATTTGCTTTCCATGGTGTGAATAGCAAAATCTGATTCCATGAGCAATCCATTTAGAAATGGTCTGTTTTGAAATGGCTTTACCTTGGGAACTTGAAGCATAAGAAACAAACAATTGCTCTGATTTCCTGGTGACCTTGGATCTGTCCAGGTAAAAACGTAGTTGTCTGTGTACGTCCAAGGAATGTAAGATCTTTTCCCCTTTATTTTGAGGAGTGGGGAAAAAAGACGGCAAGTGAATAGTTTGATTTAAAGCCACTTTGGAAACCACCTTAGGCATGAAAGTAGGATTAGTCCTTAAAGACACCCTGTCTTGATGAAAAATAATATAAGGTTCTACAGCCATAAGAGCTTGCAACTCTGAAACTCTCCTGGCAGAGGTCAGAGCTAACAGGATGGCTGTCTTCCAAGATAAAAACTTGATGTCAGATGTGGCAGCAGGCTCAAAAGGAGGTAAGGTGAGCTTTTCCAAAACATAGTTGAGATCCCAAGCAGGAATGGGAGGAGATCTAGGGGGCCTTAAGTTCTTAGCTCCTCTGAGAAACTGTCTCATGAGCTGGTGGGAAAAGATTGGAGGGTCTGTATTATAATGAGCAGAAATAGCAGAGGCATGAATCTTTACGGAAGAGAAAGAAAGACCCTTATGCAAGAGGTCTGTCAGGTAAAGTAAAATCTGAGGAATGTTAGGAATAAGAGGATCAGAATCCTGAGCCTGCATCCAGGAACAAAATCTTTTCCATTTGCCTGCATAAGATTTTCTAGTGCTAGGACGTCTGGCTTCTAAAATGACATCCATAACCTGCTTGGGTAGGAGGGAATGATTTAAAGACCCTGGATTAACCAGGCCGCCAGGCTGAGAGTTTTGACATGGGAGTGCAGAACCTGACCCTGGTGTTGGGACAGAAGTTTCGGAGTCTGTGGTAAAACCCAAGGGGGCTCCAGACAAAGGTTTTTCAGAGTTGGGTACCAGAACTGTCGAGGCCAATTTGGGGCCAGCAAGATTATCATCTTGGGCTTGTCCTGTTTGATCTTTAATAATACTCGTGGAAGAAGAGGAAGAGACGGAAAGGCATATCCCGAGAGGTTTCTCCAACTGAATGATAGTGCATCCACTTTCCAAGCTTGTTCGTGGAAAGTCCTGGTGCAAAAAATCTGTAGTTGATGATTGAGGTGGGATGCAAAGAGGTCTATGTGAGGACATCCCCAGACTGCAGTAATCTTCTTGAAAATTTCGGTGTCCAGCATCCATTCGTGTGGGTCCGAAAGGTTTCTGCTCAGACTGTCTGCCAGGAAGTTTTGCTTCCCTGGTAGAAACTGTGCTTGAAGGTCCAGATTGCAAGCTACAGCTGTGTTCCAAAGATCCATGGCTAGTCTGCAAAGTGGGTAGGAATGAGACCCCCCTTGCTTGTTTATGTACCACATAACTGTGGTGTTGTCTGTCCATATCAGTAGTTGTCCTGGTTGTAGAAGATTCCTGAAGGCCAATAGAGCTTTCTGAACGGCTAACATTTCCTTTAAATTGATATGCAGGTGCTTCTGATCCTTTGTCCAAAGGCCCTGCAGACAGTTGCCCTGAAAATGGGCTCCCCATGCATAATCTGAGGCGTCCGTGGTCAGTATCTGAGTGGCAGGAGGCAGACAGAAGGGTTTTCCTTTGTTTAGAGTACATAACTTGGACCACCAAAGGAATTCCTTTTGAAGACAAGGCAGGACGGAGATCAGTATGTCTAAATTGTGGCAATGCTGAGACCATACACTTTTTAGGTACCACTGTATTTTCCTCATATGTAGTCTTGCATATGGTACAAGGATGCAGGAGGCCATGTAACCCAAAGCCTGCAGGAATCTCCTTGCAGATAGCAGAGTTAAAGTTGCCAAGGTTTTGAAAGTTGAGGCCAGCTGTAATTGTTTTTCGCATGTCAGAAATGCAATCTGGGTTGTTGTGTTTAGAGAAGTGCCCAGAAAAATTATCTGTTGTGAGGGTGTCAAATTTGACTTTTTTATGTTTACAGTGAATCCCAGGAACTTGAGAAGATTCTGAACAAACTCTAGATGCTGGAGTAAGACATCCTTGCTGTCTGCCTGAATAAGACAGTCATCCAGATAAGGGTAAATTTGAATTCCCTTGAGTCTGCAATAAGCTACTACTGGAGCCAGGCATTTGGTGAAGACCCTGGGCGCAGTAGACAATCCAAAGGGCAGCGCAGAGAATTGATAGCGTCTCGATCCGGGATTGAACCTGAGGTATTTTCTGCGTTCCTGCCTGATGGGAATGTGTAAATATGGCTCCTTTAAATCCAAAGTTGCCATCCATGCATTTTTGGTCAGCACTGGAAGTAGCTGCTGTAGAGTAAGCATCCTGAATTTTATCTCTAGAAAAGTGTTCAAGACTGACAGATCCAGAATGGGTCTCCATGAATTTTGCTTCCTGGGGACTAGAAAGAGCCTTGAGTAAAAACCTTGTCCCATCTCTGAAAGTGGAACTAGTTCTATGGTTTCATAGCCAAGAGAGCTTCCACCTGGTTTAAGGCCTCTGACCACTGATGTTTTGGAAGATCTGGCCATTCGCTTGGCCTTGGTAGGGTATGAAAATGGAATTTGTAACCTCTTGAAACTACATCCAGAACCCACTTGTCTTGGGTTATACGAGTCCAATTTAGGTGAAAAAGAGAAAGTTTTCCTCCGAGAGGGGCTTCCAGGCAAGAAGTTCCTGCAGCCCAACAGAGGGAGTCATTGAGTCGGTTTCCGATGAGCTTGCGGACCTGTCCTCTCCTCCCCTAGGGGTGGAAGGAGTCCACTGTCTTGGTCTATAAGAGGCTTGCGTTTGAGGCCTTCCTCGGGAGCGTCTGTATCTAACCCTCTGAGGCCTGTCTGAATTGGGAAAGAACCAATTTTTTGTAGGCCAATTCCTACTAAATCTAGGTGGCTGTACTTGTAAGAAATCTTTAACTGTTTGCATGGATTTTGCTTTGTCCTCCATCTTTTTAATCACCTCTTCAGCTTTAGATCCAAACAAAACATTATGCTGAACAGGAGCATCCAATAATTTAGCTTTTACTTGATCTGGCAAATTTTGTTCCTTTAACCATGCATGCCTTCTAATTACTGCACCAGAGGCAGCAGCCCTACAAGAAACCTCCAAGGCATCAAATCCACAGTGTAAACCATGCTTCCCAACTTGTTCAGTGGCATGCATTAAGTCATGTAAGCTCCTTATCATCTGCACAGGCGGAAATGGAAGTTAGCTTTTGTTTTAGAACAGACAGGAGAAATTGCTGGTATTTCAGCATATGAAACTGACAGTTTAAAGCCCTAATAGATAAAGTAGCAGAAGTGTATACTTTTTTGCCCCATCTTTCTAAAGATATGGAATCCTTCTCAGTGGGAATGGGGTTTTTAGCAGAAGCGGCCTTTATGCCCTTAGGACCCTGAGAAATGGTTTCAGGGTCAGCAGTAGGGTTCTTGTATAAAAACTGGTGGGAAACAGGAACCCTATAGTATCTGTTCTGGCTTAACAGGAGCTGGAGGAAAAGAATCAGGACTTAAGTTAGCCTCCGAAAAAGCATCATCCACAATATCCAAAATAGGAGGAATAGCCAGGGGTATATGTTGAAGAAGAAGAATCTCTTAGTCTTTTCTTAGATTCTGAATACTCCTGTCCTTCCTAGTGGAAATGTTCGCTCATTTCATGCAAAGTTTCCCCAAAAGAGAAATCCTCAGGGGGAGAAGCTGAAGGAATGGATTCCTCAGCATCAGAATCCTCATAAGGAGGGAAAGAATATTCCTGGTCAGAAGAAGAAACTGAAGAAACAGAAGCCTGATCAGAGGAATCATAATAAACTTCCTGCCTTGGCCTTTTATCTGGAGGGGGATGTGAACCCCTAATCATAGTAAGTAAGTCCTCCGCCATCTTAAGTAACTGTTTCTGAGACTTGGGAGCCGGATCAGAAGAGGCCTGGGCTGCAGTCTTTGATTTGGAAGGAGCCTTTGCCTTTGTCTTTGCCTTTATTAGAAGCTGAGTAGGCCTGAAAACCCCTTCGGAAGCCGGTACCTGCACAGCGGCTCCGGACCCATCTGAAGGAACATTGTCCGAAGGTCCTGCAACAGAAATATTCAAAGGCCTAGTTGGCTCCTCATGGGAGTCCATTTCGACTATCGGTTCCGAAAAGGCCGACGACAGGGGCTGCAAAAGCGCCTCACTGACGACGGCTGAACCTGAAGCTGGCTCTGCTTGTGCGATATCGTCTGATTTGGACCTCGGAGGCCTGTCTTTGTCCTTGCGTCGTTTGTGAACTCCGGTAGCCGGAACCGTATCAGACGACATTTTGTAATTAAAACGCCTACCGAAGTAATGAAATGCAAAATCGTACCTTCGTTTAATAGTACAATGATTGAATCTAGCACAAAACCGACAACTAGCTTCGTCGTGGTCAGGGCCTAAGCAAGGAATACAGTAAGAATGAAAATCATTATGAGGTATTTGCTTCCCACATGAAATACAATTATTAACTTTTTCTGACATTGGACTGGAGCAAGAAAAAAGTTTCCCCAACGGGGTACTTGGCTTTGAGTAGGAGAAGAAAGTCTTCGGACTGAAGATTTAGAAAAAATTGTCAGGAGTCAGCCGACCGGCACTTGCGAACTGCTATCACCGCATGGCAAGAAAGATTGGAGAACATGGCGTCGGCTGTCAGCTTTGTACTCCTGGTGCTCTGATGTCAGGGAGCATGGCTGAACAGCCGACGCCGGACCCAGACTTTGGGATTCTGGCCGACCGAGGACTGCCTGCTGGCAGGGGAGAACCCTACAATCATGACTGCAACAGTGAAACACGATGAACAAGAGCAAGTACCGGACCCTTTTTGCCCTGCTGGGACCTCTTGGATGGCTCTTTTTTGAAGAGGTTGTTGAACTTCCTTGAACGCCAACTCCCTCTGACTGGGTGGAACATCGGAGAGGTATTTATGTGTGGGAGAGGATTCCGAAAAGGGAATGAAATAGCCCCTGGAAACGATGTTAACACCCACTGATCAGATTTAATGTTTGTCCAAGCTAGTGGGTAAAGGGAAATGCAACTCCCGACTGCCTCCAGGGTACAGCAGTAGGGCAACACCTCAGGCTCACTGATAGGGCTGTTCAGAGAAGGGCTCCCTGAAGCCCTCATTTTGCGGACCCCCTTACCTCTAAGATGGCGGTGGCCATTGAAACCTCTCTCCCTGCCTCTGGAAGAGTAGTCTTCAAGAGTGTTCTGAAAGGGAGACTGTGCTTTCCAGAACCACATCTTCCTAGTTCCTCACTGGATCTTGGAGAAGGACCTCCGAAGAGTAGAAAGCTTGATCCCAACCGCAAACAAAGTCTTCCCTTCCTGCCCACTATGGGTCAGTATCCTTTACGGAGGATGCAAAAGAGGGTGGACCCATCAAACAGGGCATTGGTAAAAGACGCTTGGAAGAGTTCCGCAAACCTGCATAAACATAACCAGACATGATGCCTTACAGCTATGCTGGTAACTGCCGCTGAAGGAGTTTCCACAGCACTGGAAATTAGCTCATCAAGGAATTGGTGAGGGATATCAAGAGTAGAAAGCTTGGCAGACAACGTTTTGAAGTCCTCCGCCAGCAGTAGCTCTAAGGGAAGTAGAGAATTCTTTGATCAATCCCTTTGGAGGTGGGTAGTGTGCCAAGTAATTGACTGCCCTTAGTCCAAAGGTAGCTGAGGCACACACTTTCTATGATGGTCTATGGCCTGAGACTCCCTGTTCAGGGGATGGACCATAAAGCTCTGCTCTGTCAGCTCCTTTTTAGTGGCAAAGGCAACCATGATGGCATTGACCCTAACTCCTTTGCTCCAGAAGGGGAGGTCCACAGGAGGGGGTTGGGGAGACCATCCATCCTTCTGCTTCAAATCCTCAAGAATGTCCCCAAAGAAGACATCATCGGGCAGAGATCTGGCGTACCAGTCTCCTTCATCAAGGTCCATGTCCTCAGTGAGGGACTCCGAAGGGGAGTCCAAGTGCCACCTCTTGCACTTTCTCTTACAAGGTACCTCCTTCATGGGCTGCTCCAGGGAAGACTCGGAAGAAAGAGGAACCCCTTGAGGGGAAGAAGCCCCCTGAAGGCTCAAATGGGAGGGCTTACCTAGGACAGGATGAGATGCTTCACCACCCAAAGCTGGCAGTGAGGGAAGGATGGACCCAGAGGGGCGGAAAATTAAACTCTGGCCCTGACTAAGGTCCTCTCTACCACCTGGGAAGGCCAAGGGGCTGGAAGTGGTCCCGTCCCCAATCTCGGAAGGCAAAGTCCCCCAGAAACAAGAAACGAGCCCTGATAGAGCATTATGGCCCCCGGATGATATTGGTCCGAAGCTACTGAAGACAGAGGCCCCTAGCGGGACGAGACTGGTCCAAAAAGAAGGGACCTGATCCTGCCTCAGTGAAACTGGCACTGACCACTCTGGCATGGGGACCACTCTGGTCCGAAGATGGAAGAACAGAGCAAGCCAGGGACCCTGATGAGTCGAGAAAGGGGGGGAATTACTCAGTCCTGCTGGGATCCGACTGCGGGAGTCTGGGTTTGGAGGTTCCAAAGACCCTGGGGTTGGAAGAGGAGAATGGCTAAATGAAATAAGCGAAGCCACCCTGGCCGGATGGGCTGAGAAAGCAAAAAGCCCCAACTCTATATGGGCTTTGAGGAAACTCCTCATCAAACTGTTCATGTCAGAAGGCAGACTCTTCGACAATCTGGAGGAAGAGGAGGAGTGGGTAGACTGAGCCGGAGACCTTAAAGACCTACGCCAGTGTTTTGAAGTTCAGCTCCGAGGCCCAGGAGCCAAATAGAATACATGCCTGGAAGTAGAGGTTGAAGCTGTCTGTTCAATAATTGTTGGATCCAACAAACCTGTCGGATCTGATGGCAGAGGAGATTTAGCAATCGGATCAAATGGACTGGTCAGATCAGAGGCTGGCCTGACCCTGGTCACATCCAAAGAGGTCTTGGATCTGGAAGAAGAATCCGCAGATCTTGGATCCGAAGACCTCGGATCAGAGATGGTCCGGGCTGGGGTCAGATCCAGGGAACTAGGCTCAGGCAGCTGTGGTTACTTGGAAGGCATTGTAGGCAAGGAAGGGGTCTTACTCTTTAGATCTGAGCCATGCCTTTCAGTAGAAGTTTATTGTGGCGCTCTGCCAAGGACTTGAGATTGAATGCAACACAAATGTCGCATTCAGCCTTCAGGTTCACAGCCCCTAAACAATAAGCACTCCTCATGCGAGTCAGAATTGGGCACCTTCCGACTGCATGAGGAGCACTTTTTAAAAATGGACAGCTTTTCAGACATAATTGAGACAAAAAACACACTACAACTACCGAAACACTAACTACCAAAGCCCTAATGGCTAAGAGAAAAAGGGCACAGAAAAAAAAAATACAAACAACCTCTCGACCAGCAACAAACAAACTAGCTAAACTAAGGGAGGGGAGGGAATTACTATACAAAAAACAAACAACAAACCATCTAAAGGGAGTTAAAGCCAAAAAAACTGAACTAAACACTTAACTGGATGTAAGGGCCAAGGGATTGCGTCCATACTGAATAGTGTCAAATGAGATCTGAGGGTTAGTGGACAGAAAGGCATTACAGGAGAGGGAGGAGTTTGAGCCTTGGATCTATGTACACGTTGCCATTCGGATCCGATGTTGGATTCAAGACCCTATGGTGATGAATAATGACATGGATAACATCAGATCTCAACAGTACTGGATCACTGTTACAGTATCCAAATAGTATCAGAATAATGCAACAGTGATCAAAGGGAGGACATCAGTTAAATATTTAAGTAAGAGGTTCAGCAATAAAGGAGGAACATATGAATAATTATGGCTATAGACCATCAGCGCATGAGTGTCTGCCGGGGAAAGTCTATATATGAGAATCTCTCTCTCTCAGGGGAAGTTAAGTGGAAAAGGGACATAGAAGGACTTGTAATTGATAAAAGCTTAAAAGTTTTACTGAATTTGTCAGTACGGCAGAAAACGTCCTCATTATGTTATTCAAGTACTTAAGAAGATAGTCAACTAGCTAGTAGATTTTAACATGCAGAAACGAAGGATCATTTCCTAGCAGACACCAAATGTATTTCATACCAGAAACTCCTGAAATTTCCAAATGTTTCCAAACACTGCGTTCTAGGACAGTGCTTCAAGTCTTTTAATGGATTTCTTACCAAGGTTAACTAGTTTGATAAATTAATCAAAGTTCTGGGCATTTACAGTCCCCCACCCCCCAAATCCTTCTAAGCTACATCAGGGGTTGCTTTTAGTTTACTAATCAGACACACAGACCATCTCTTTAATGATGACTGAAGTATTTTCCAAGGCCAGCCAAAACTCTCTCTGAAAAAGTCAGAGTAGGAAGACTATTTCAGAGCAGTGAGAACACACAACCAGCTTAAGTTCAATATAAGCTTCATAGTCTATTTGACCACAGGAAAAAGGCATAAATGTCAAAGTTGTAGGAAGCAGTCAGGGTTTTTATACTCCAGATGAAAATAGTGAGACAATAAACATTCAACACTGAGAATGTCTTCAGCCAAAAAACTGTAGTGGGCTGACTGACAGCAATTATATCTAACAAGACACTCACTCATTTGCCAGGGTGACATGACAGAGAAACAAGTTGGGTTAGGCTATCATGGATGCAGGGTACTTTTTACCATGTCACTGAACACTTCTAAAACTATCTGCATTAAGGCTGCCCCTTAAAATGGTCTTGCTGGAAATACAGAAATATATGACTGATGACACAAAGTCACTACGGAGGATAACAGGTGAACAGAAGTAGCCAAACATGACCCCTCCTATGATGATCTCAGCACAGAGAAAGCTAGGGTGAAAAGTATCACTACAGAAGCAGATAGTGATCACTACAAAGACTTGCCTTCATTGCAAAAGGATCTCTGGCTGACAAAGGCATATCTGGTCTGGACTGCTGGTTCAGTAGGACATGTCAAAATGGAAGCATGGCTGCCTGTGTAAAGTACCCGCCATACACTTCAGCCTCAATGGATTCAGCAACTGAGGTCTGCAAAAGCAACTCTGCTACTTCAGAATCACTTGACTTCTGAAACCTAGGGATACCAGGGATGCAGTCATTTTACTTGCACTTCCTCCTCCTCTTCTTGGATTTATTCTGGTTAAGGTGTTTGCCTTACAAACAGAAGGTGCAGGGTTTGATTCTCACATGAGGTAAGTGGCTAGGCTTAAAATGGCCTGCAAAGGCAGCTAGCCTAGTACCAGCCTATGAACCTATGAACCTAAGTCTTAGACAACACTACATCTCTACACGAGGCTCACACCCCATTTTGTGCAGTGAACTCTTGGAAGGAATGTTGATGGGGACAGGCTGTCCTCAGCTAAACAATGTACAACAGACACCCACACCACTCTCTGGTCACAGACAAAAAGGACACTTGCTAAGAAAAAGTATTTTTATGTTATCTGCTTACTGCAGACTAAACCTTAGCAGTAAATTCCTCAGAGCTAAATTCTAGGTCAGACATTAGCTACACGGATTATCAAACAAAAAGAAAAGACAACCCCTATGAGGTACTTGTATGTTCCTTTCAGAAGACTTCATTTGGCCAACAAATTGATACACATGGGGCCGGGATGTGGATGCAAATGCATGGCAAAATAAAAATCTGCACCCTTCACACCACCAGTATCCTTGCTCCAGGAAGAGAGTTATGGCTGAAGACCTGGATGAGGGAACAGCTTTGGAAGACTGAGGACTGCAACAGTGATTACTGCAATGAACACACAGATGTCAACCTCAGATCTACCACAAGAGATGAAGTCTTTTAAAGCAATTGACAAGATCTCAAGTGGGAAAGCCAGGACTTGAAAATATCCCACACAGGGCCCTGAAATAAAATGATGGCATCACTATGGATGTCGTGTCCTAATTACTGCAGCCTGCACAGGAAGAGAAGGTACCACTGGAATGGAAGGTGAGCTACAACAGTAATCACTCACATCTCCTCCATTAGGCAGCTTAGCAGAAAGGACGAGGAATACAGCTTTTACAACTGCTAAGCAGGAGAGTTAGCAAGTGCTCCTAGAAAAAAGATCAAAACAGTTGCTAATATCAAATACAGATGAACAACCTGTTTAGCATTCTGAGAAGTTTAGTATGGACTATTCCATGACCTTAGTCATCATTACTGAACAGCCACAGGAATGGCAGTTCTGTCAGCTTTTTGAATTTTAGGATGACATTCAACATGGTAGATAGAATAGTCAAGTGGAGAAACCGGAGATACAATGGCATCCCATAAAAGACCACATATGCTCAGTGTATAAATGAAGACATATCATGTAATGTTAATCAAAAGTAAATATTGTGGGAAGAAATAGCCAGGGAATTGTTATGGCTAGGATTGTATAGGCCCAAGGGCCGATAGCCTAGTACCAACCTATGAGCGTATAACTCTGAACTATCAAAGCCATTCAAAATCAATACAGGGGTCAATAAAGCTGTCCGTCACAGCCTGTGAATTTTTTACTTATTTCATGGGTAACAAAGATAGCCATGGAACAGCCTAAAAAACAGAGCAGACCTAGATCCAGATGCTGGAAGATTTAGATTTGGCTAGCTGTATCTAAATTCTCCAACAAAGCTAAAAGGAAGAAGGACTACACTGTCAAGTCAACAGGACTAGAAACTAAGCGCACCAAGGCCAACAACCTGCAAATAAATAGCACATGTGAAGCTACAAAATATTTTCTGCTCACTGCTTACCTGGGTATTACTGCTGTAAAATGGCTGCTACATACAATGTTAAGGCCACTATCAAAATATGACATGCTTTTGTTATTCTGAAGCCACTGCAGAGAAATTACAACCTCATCGGATACACTAAAGAGTTAATACCAATGATACATTTGTATTGCTGTTTAGACCA
The DNA here is from genome assembly GCF_019279795.1 of Protopterus annectens. Lineage (NCBI taxonomy): Eukaryota > Metazoa > Chordata > Ceratodontiformes > Protopteridae > Protopterus > Protopterus annectens. The sequence goes on from NC_056733.1 coordinate 231,366,247, forward strand.
CAGACCTGGCATTATATATACAGCATTGCCCACAAAATGCATGTCTTAACACCTGCCTTCAACAGATGTTGCACATCTGCTAACATGGAAAATAAATCGGGACCATGAGCTCTGGAGAGGAGCAAAACAAGAGCCCATCATAAATAACCAAAACTAGAAAATAGGAATTTTCTGGACACACCTTGTGTAGAATTAAACAATATCCCACATCATGCTTTGGACAAAAATCTACAAATAAATCATAAAAGAGGAAGGCCATCTACAATGTGGTGGCAAACACTTGACAAAGTATTAAAAATGGTCAGCACACATTATGAGTAGAAGCACAAAAAACACAGAAAGATGCCAACATGCAGTAGGCTGCATGTCCCAAAAGGAGCAAAAAAGAATATGTATTGTGCATTCATCCAAGTACTTTGCAAAATATCTTATAAAGCATCCCCTTTGAGGTTAAGATCCTAACCTTTTGTACTGTCATTCATCAGAGCCAAAGGGATTATGTCCAACAGTTTCCAAAACATTGCTACTTTTGTTAAATGTGGGTAGTTTTACAGTGATGCATGCTGAAGAACTGGTGGCAAGAAAGCTGCAGCCCCAGCAGATCAAAGGAACAAGCTACCAACAAATGCTACAGCATAGGAAAAAAAAAAAAAACGTTTGGAAATCTTTGGACCATGCACTTGCGTTCAGAAGTCACTGACTGTGTGAGTATGTAATGTATACAACCAAACAGAGCAGAAATTCCTGGAAATAGAGGCATTATTCACTAGTAAGAAAATGACCTTGGGAAATATTTCCATTCAAATAATGCTTCTTTATATCAATGGAAACCAGGAACATCAGAAGTTGTCAGGTTTTCCAATACCCTGGATAAGCACCACTGCTATATATTACACATCATATATTTATCTGTACTATTATCTACGTATCTGCTTACACACACACACACACACACACACATGATGTCTAGTTGCCTAGAAGACTATAGATGGTGGCTGCTGATGGGGTTTCTACAGGAGCCACATGCGAATTACAACCATGTACGGACGGGATGCTGACACCTTTTATATGTAGGCAACCACACATGCGCACACACGCGTGCATGCATACATACTCAATTTTCGTCAACTTATGAAAGCCCAAAACACCTTACAAAGGTTCTAGCATACAAACATTTCTGTTTCAAGAAACTACATTTAAAACGTACAGGAATAATGGATTCTAGGTAATGAATATTAACTGTTCCACATGAAAAAAAAGTGCTCAGTCCTCTACTTCTGCTTGCTTCCAAAACTATATAAATTAAATGTCAGTGTTCTGTATCAAACCTGCATGTAAAACTTAATTTTTCATTAATCTGGGAACAATGCAGTGGAAAACATTATCAAGCTGAACAAACAAGAAAAACACACACAATAATCAACTTTTACCTTTTTTGTGTATATGGTTTACCTTTGGAAAATGATAGGATGCAATGAATTACTTGACTACAGTTACCTACCTGAGCAATGTCGTCTTTGTAGAGGCCTCTTTTCAGACGAACCCATGACTTGGCCTTAAGATTTGAGACTTCTTTCACTACTTTTAAAACATCTGTCATTTCCTTGATGGGGACCATCTGCTGGTTCCAGAACCCCATTCTTAGATTTCCCACACCCTCGATAGCCTGCTTCAAGTGAGTTTGCTTGTAAGCTTCAATATAAACATAACCCTTTACATGCTCAGGAGCAACAACAGCCTTTATCATTAGAGGCTAGAAGGAAGAGACAAAAATAAGTGTCAAAATATTCCATTCCTGAAAAATTTTCATAAATACTTTGGTGACTACTGCTCTATAAACATTAGCCTTAATAATGAAAACTTGTGAACTACAATTAAGCAAAGTAAGCCTAGTTTGTGCCTGTTTTACTCTGTTAACCGTACAAGTGGCCTGTTCTGAGGACCATTATCAGCTATTAACAGGGCACAAGGCAAGGACACAAACACACAATCAGTAACAAAAGAACAAAAATCTACTAACAAGGCATGATGTTTTCAAGCAAGCAAATAAGTTAAAGTAAAAAAACCTAAATGAAAGGTTACTGTAGTGTCCCAACCAAAAAGAACAGCAAGAGTTAGAAAATTACAGAACATATTCTTAAAAGTTATCAGTTGATCTAAAGAGAGACCCTCCCTGGTGGGCTCTGTGATTAACCATATTATCTCTTATTTATCGGATAATTAGATAAGTGGGATGGTCCAAAAACCCTTCTCAGCAATGACCTTGGCACTGTGGCAGGTACAACTGTTTAGCAAATAAAATACTTGACTACAGACATAAGCAAGTGAGCTGCAGCATCCTGAAAATGAGAAATGAGATCAAGTAGAAATGCATGCAACCACACAGAGAAAACAGTCTAAAAAAAGCAAACACCTTTTTGAAAAAAAAAAATGAACATGTACAAGTTATGTATATGTAAATAAGAAAGTCAGATAAATACAAAAAAGGAAGCTGCAACTGTAGATGTATTTAATAATGCCATGAAGCAATCTAGCCATTGCTACCCACTACCAAAAGAAGAGAAGCAGCAGTAGTCTTTAGGTGCTTAATAATTACTTTCCTAAATTCTAACTAAGAGTGTTTCTCAATTCAAGGGTGGGGGTGTTCCAATTATATGGGACAACTCTGCAGAAGTTTATTTCATCAAATAATTATAAAAAGACTGGACTAGAGATAGCAGGAAGATTACCCAATTCTTAGTTTTTGTAAAGGAGGTTGAATGTGAAGTTTGACAGAAGTAAGATGGCAAATTCTATTACTCTGGGAGACAGCTAACCTCCTGCACGAAGGTACAGTGCATCTGTGCTGATATAAGAGGTAACTGAATCCGTAGAGACTATTAAACATTGTTTGAATTAAACAGGTATTATGGAATGACTAAGTATCAGAACTAAAAGGTTATATTCCAGTCTTTGGAAAAAGGCACACACATGGTGAGGACTCATCAAGCCTAATATACAAGATGACGGAAAACAGGATGTTGTACGTTGGACATAACTTTGTTATTTTCTTAATATGGGTCTTGATGGATAGGTTGGGATATAAAGTTAGTCTAAGGTAAGTGTACTGTCAGACTTCGGTTATATAAACTTTATTAGGAATGCTGATTACTAGTCTGGAATTTGATCAAAATAACACAAAGGCTGGTTTGGACATCGGTTCTAGGTGATGACTGGGAAGAATGGTGTTGATGCCAGATACTGACAAACTGTTGAAGTGTGCCTGCCGTTCCTGATGTACAACTCCTGTCACTGGGTCAAGATCTGTAAAGTATTAGAATGTTATTGTAAAAAGAAATCAATGAAGGGTGCATAGCTGTGGTTACATCGCAATGAACAGGGGTAACAGTACCGTCTGAAATACAGAGATCTGCGGTACTCTGGAACAGAAGGTCCTTTCAAAGGATGGCAGAACAGCTGCCTATTAAAACTTCTTTGGGAAAGGTAAATGGCAAACCATTGCATGGTTGACTGCTGCTAAAATCACTGCATTTTTAGTTTGCTTAAATGGAGTTGGTCACCTGAAATCTTCACAAAAGTCACTTAAGGTTGACAACTGTTTCCTGTAAACTAATCCTTTTCAGTGGAACAGTATATTTTTTCAGTTACAGAACAAGCAGCAGTTAGGGTGTTACCACCAGTCCAGAAACCATGATGTGAGAAAGGAGATCACATTTATTAACATGTTAAACTACCTGAGTGTGTGCAATTCCTTCACAGATTTTGGTAATGGGAAACTGAACAGACAGTCTTGTAGCCCTTGGGTGAGCTGTGGGACTTTTTTTTTTTTTTTTGAGAAGGGAATGACTGCCAAGTATACTGAGGATGGGCAAGTGGTCAAAAATAACATGAAGATGTAAGCAGGGGTCATAATTTGGCATTTGTTTCTAAGATGCATTCAGGTGCATGGTATGCCCCTGCCCAGCATAACTCTACATACCAGTTTTATTACACTTGTCCACAGAGCCTGCCAGTTCATCATCAGACAGTGAGTCAGCATGCTCTATGTAAATAAAGAATAAGGAATATTTGAGAGTCTAATGTTGAGACGTAAAAGAATGCTTACATTTCTCCAGCTGAGGATGAATGGAAGGGCTTTCTAAGCAGAGAGAAAAGGCAAGATGATATTTGTGAAACAAAAAGCAAGGTATCCTCGTATATCAATTGATATGGAATAAAATGTATCTGGTACATCAATACAGGGGATATTCCACTATGAATTCTAAAACATGCACCCACAACAGTGGAAAAAGCAAGAACAGACCATCAAAATTTGTCTCGAAGTGCAGATGTGCAGACCCGATTCCAGAAGTTACAGTTGAAAGACATGACTAAAACACAGCTGTGTGTAATGAAGATGCTTCTGAAATAGGCATTAGAAGCTGTGACTCCTCTACTGGACAGATATTTTGAGAGCAGTATTTTCAAAGGGGCAGTGAAAGTACAGCTGTGTAAAATCTTAAAATAACAGTAGATGTCCTTCTCTTCACTGTTGCAATATTCTTCACTGAAGGGCTCTTTTGCTAAGGAGAGGCCCACTTCCGTCCAGTATAACAAAGTCTTTAGATCTTATAGGTGCCATACATCATAAGTATGCTCCCTGCATATGGCACAGGGCATAAAAGGTGATGTACTGATAAAAGTACTCAGAAATTAACTGCCCCAGGAAGAACAAAATACCCTCAGGGACAAAGGAGAACATGCACATCCAGAAGAAAAAAGTTAAAGAGAAGAGAAAGGAATTCTCTAGGAAGCTTTCTAGCTTATCAGTGGGAGTGGTAAGCACTAGGTAACCTGTCTACCACATAAGTAGTGGTTCTGGCCCAGAATTTGTAGTTATTGGCCGTTTGGGCACTCTCTTCCATCTCTCTCAACTTTCTGATTTGAAAGCCTGTATTTGCACTTGTTTCTGTCCTGTAACTCATCTAGTGCAGATGCAGATTCTTAGTTTTAGCACTTAAATTTGCTTGTTCATGCTAAGCACTTGTTCAGAACTTGTAAGCACTAAATAAGCTACTAATTACTATAGCACTCTATCTTCCTCATTACCTAGAGGAAAACAGTTTTTGTACTTACTTTTCTCACTTGCTTAGAGAAAAACAGCTCTTGTACTCGCACTTTCCTCACTTATCTAGAGGAAAAACCCTGCAACTCTCTTTTTGCGCGGTCTTGCGCACAGAGCAGCGTCGGGCAGTTGGGGTATACTATTCCCGGCCCCACAAAGTCTGTGCTGTAAATTTTCCCTTAGAACTAGGCAAGCCTCAACTCAAGTGCTTCAGATCAGCTGTTCTTATTGCAGCACTTGCAAAACAGAAATCGGCACTTGTCCTAATCTCCTAGACAGCACTATTATTCTCCAAATTTCCTAGACAGCACTATTATAATATAGCATAAGAACCCCGATCGTCCACAGGACTTAAGTTCAATTTACTCTTCAAAGCATACCCAGAGGTCAGCTTCAGGTGTACTCTCCAGTTCATCTGGTGGAATTGGGCATCCTGAGGCAATGTCACAACTGCCTCATGTATACAGACAACCCTCTCCTCTTACCTCTAGACACAAACACTTGTGAGAGATGCAAATACACAGCCAGAATGGAGGCTAAGTGCTCTCAACCCATGACTGTAGCAGACAGTCAAGAGGATAAGGGACACACTTGGCATCACACCACCTGTCACACATGAATCTACAAAACAAGCACCGACAAAACAGACGCATAAATACACAAAAGCATATTCAGAGGCATTAGGTACCAATCTGAAAAAGAAACAGTGCCCTCAAAAGCAGACATGCAAGCAACCTGCACCCCCAAATACAAGCCAGAAAACACATACTTCACCTCAGCGGTGTGCCTCACAACAGCCCTTAAGGCAAAACACCATACCTAACACGCTAGTAATAGGAGACTCTATAGTAAGGCACACGGAAGTTCCACTCACCAGGCTGAACAAGGAGAAGGTTACTGTCAACTGCCTGTCGGGTGCTCGGATCCGCCACATAACACAAGCACTTAGGTCACTCCAGAACAAGTACAAGTATGACGCTGTCATTGTACATGTTGGTGTGAATGATCTAAGACGTACCTCCCTGGACTACATGAAAAGAGACATTGAGGAGCTCTCTGATCATGTAGCCCAAGCTGGTATGACCCTGACCTTGACCTTGAGTAGCATACTACCTTCACCTAGAATGATACCACAATACAAAGACAAAATGATCAATTTCAACAATTGGCTAAGCTTCTGGTGTCATTCTAAGGGGATCCAGTGTCCGTCTGCCTGGGATGACATGATAGACAAGCCTCGCTGTTTTGCCAGAGATGGGTTGCACCTGTCACACCTAGGTTTTCAAATACTGGCCAAGGCTCTTGCCATCCCCATAGTGCCTTTTTTAGGCAAGGCTCAAAGGACAAACCAACCACCGTAACCAGCACAGGTAACCAAAAACTAAGGGCAATGCTACTCAATGCCAGAAGTCTCAACCTCAAAATGCACACACTTGAGGCTCTCCTCAGCATGGAGAAAATCAATGTTTGTGCAGTGATGGAAACCTGGTTCAAGGCTCAAGAGAGCACCCCAGCACTGCCAGGTTACAATTCATATCATACCTTCCGGCCTCAGTTACCGGATCGCAGTACAAAGGGCGGAGGTGTATCCATATTCATCAAGGATACCCATATCTCCAGGTTAGTAGCGCAGCATGACGCCCCAGAGATCATTCATGCGCAACTATCAGCAGTCAAAACCACATTTCAAGTCGTAGCCGGTTATAGATCACCCATTGCCTTATTAGGAAGGAGGGAAGTTTCTTTGCTTACCAGTGGGAGTGGGAAGCACTGCCTTTTGTCTGATTTGGTGAAGTTTCAGCCAGAAACTAGTAGTCCATTCGCTTTGGGCCAATTCCTAGCTCCCTTCAGCCCCTGCTATAAAACACGCTTAAACGCAAAAGTAGCGCATTTAGCGGAGTTACCACTGTTGCACTCTAGACCAGTCGCGCTTAAACAAGGTTAAACTATTTGTGCCATCTAAATTCCACTCTTCGAATTTTCCCTTAAAAGTACCTTCCTCGAGCTGTACTGCTGATCTAACCAGCATATCCTATAACTGAAAGTTCATCTCTACTTGATTCCCAAGTAGACTATTCTCTATCTGTAAAGCCTAGCACTTACTCCTACAGTACTTGCACCTTGATAAAGCACTCTTATTATAGATAGTACCCCACCAGCCTAAAACCCACTTCGAGTCCTTTGAAAGTCTCTTTATCTACTACTTAGTATGTCGAGGATCAGTTGCTAGTGTACTCTCCAGCTCAACTGGTGAACCTGGGAATATTGAGGCAATGTTACAACTGCCTCATGTACACAGACAATCCTCTCCTTCTCCCACAAAACACAAATACATGCGAGAGATGCAACTATCCAGACTGGAGGCTGAGCTCTCTCAACATAGGACTGGCAAGACCAGACAGGAGGAGAAGGTAACCACACACAATACATACCCAGTCACACATGGTACCATCACAACTTCAAATCATACACATACTCACACAAAGACATACTGGAGGCTCTGATCAAAATTTTCCAAAACAGCAGAGGCCACCAAAGCAGACACCCAAACAACTACCACCTCACGACCCAACACATGCAACACATAGACCACACAGTCAGAGTGTCAAACAGTCACAGCCCTTAAGGCCAAACAAAATGCCAGACACACTTGTCATTGGTGATTCCATAGTCAGACACACTGACGCCCCGCTCACCAGACTGAGTAAAGAGAAGGTCACAGTAAGCTGCCTGTCAGGCGCTAGAATCCGCCACATAACGCAAGCACTCAGGTCTCTCAACAGCAGGACTCAGTCATTGTCCACGCTGGTGTCCTCCTTGGACTACATGAAAAGGGACATCGAGGAGCTCTCTGATTATGTAGCCCAGGCAGGTATGACCCTGACCTTGAGCAGTATCCTACCTTCACCTAGAATGATGCCACAATACAGTGATAAGATGATCAGCTTTAATAATTGGCTTAAATTCTGGTGTCATTCAAAGGGGATCCAATGTCTGTCTGCCTGGGATGACATGCTGGACAAGCCACGCTCTCGCAAAAGGGACGGCTTGCACCTGTCACCCTGGGCTTCCGGATATTGGCAAAGGCTCTTGCCACCCCATAGTGCCTTTTTAGACAAGGCTCAAATTCTAAACCTACCACCCTAGAACACCAAAAGGAAAAAACTAAGGGTAATGCTGCTCAATGCCAGAAGTCTCAATCTCAAGATGCGAGGCCCTTCTCAATATGGAGAACATCGATGTCTGTGCTGTGACAGAAACCTGGTTCAAGGCTCCTGAGAGCACCCCAGCACTAACAGGTTTCACCTCATATCATGCCCCAAAAGGACAACACCAAGAAAGGAGGGGTGTCCATATTCATAAAGGACACCCACACCTCAAGGTTGGTGGCAACGCATGATGCATCGGAGACCATCCAGGTGCAATTAACCATAGGCAAGACTGCTCTGCAATTTGTAGCATGTTACAGGCCACCCTCTCAAACTCAGGAACCTCACATGGCCTTCCTGAAAACATTGGAGGATAAATGTATCTCCAAACACCATCATACTAGGTGACTTTAACTACCCTAATATAGACTGGGAACACTACTCAAGCCCGAACACTCTAACCCAAAGATTCCTGGAGTTCATAAACTCAAATGCCATGGAACAACTAGTCACCATCCCCACAAGAGGAGAAAACATACTTGATCTCATCATCACGAACATGGGATCAAAATGTTCAACACCGAAGTATACCCTCACTGGTGAGATCAGATCATAAACTAATCTCGCTGGAGGTCCTCATCCCGCCCACCTGAAACAAAAAGACCACAGTGAAAAACTTCTCAAAAGCCGATTTCACACTTCTAAAACTAGTGTGGTCTCCTTTAAGGCCCCTGAGCCAGTGGTAAACATTACTCAAACCGCTGAATCACTTACAAATGCCTTCTACCAGCACCTACAGGACTGCATGGATCAGGCAATCCCAAACAAAACTAAGACTCTCTGTACCAAAGGCAAGCGTCCAGTCTGGTGGACCCCAGCCATAAACAAGCTCTACAACAAAAGGAGGAAGCTACTACAAGATAGAGCAAAATCCTTGAAAGGTAAGACACCTTTGATCATTATAAGTAAAAACTAAGAGCTCTCATAAAATCATCCAAGGCAAATTTTGAGAGAAAAATCGCCAAGGACTCTAAAGAGAATCATAAGGCCTTCTTTAGCTATGTTAGAAACCTAGGAGGAAACTCCCAGATATGCTCAGAATTAGTTCAAAATGATGTGAAAATTACTGAACCTACACACATTGCCAACATACTGGCTGACAGGTTCAGTGCAAACTTCCCCTCCCCAAAAGGAGAGATCTATTCCAGAGGATTGTAGCCCCAAACATCTCCAACGCCCAGGTGAGAACTGCCCTCACTAAGGCAAAACACAGCATCCATGGGACCGGATGGTGTCCCCGCTGTGTGCTTCATGAACTCAATGAGGAATTAAACCCACAGTTAGGACAGCTGTTTAATCTTAGCCTCACCTCAGGATACTGTGGTCCTGCCTCCACAGACCCTGGAAATTACCGCCCATTAGCTTGACAAGCCTTATCTGCAAAGCCATGGAGAGGATCATAATGGAACTCATAAATAAAGACATAGGGAACTTGCAGACTTTGGATCCAACTCAGTTTGGCTTTGTCAAAGGCAGATCCTGCCTCTTAAACTTGGTTGACTTTTGAGACAGTCACCAAGGCCATTGATGAGGGAAAGGCAGTCCATACAGCCTACCTCGACCTGGCAAAGGCCTTCACACAATACCCCACTCAGGTATCATCGAAAAACTCATCAGCTTGAATGTAAACCCATACATCACAAGATGGGTTGCAAACTGGCTAAGTGACAGAACCCACAGGGTCAGAGTTGCTGGAGCCATGTCAGACTCAAAGCCTGTCACAAGTGGTGTCCCACAGGGCTCAGTCCTGGGTCCACTCTTGTTCGGCATCTACTTTTCTGAAGTACAAGCAAACACAGGAGGGTATGGCTGACAAAGTTTGCAGATGACTGCAACACATCTGACACAGATATCCTCCAGAAGGGCCTCACAGAAATGGATAACTGGTGCCAGAGCCATGGCCTGAAGTTAAACGCCAAAAATGCATAGTCATACCCTTTGGGAAAAACAAGGCTACCCCTAGCTACCATATAGGTGGCAATCCACTGAGCACAGAAAAGTCATCAGAGATCTGGGGACCCAGGTTGACAGTAGCCTTCGCTTGACACTCATGTTGCTAAAGTAGTTAGGAAAACCTTCTATATCACCCACCTGATCATGAAGGGATTCACATCTAGATCAAGGGAGGTCATCGCCCCTGTACTCATCACTTATTAGACCTATGATTGAGTACAATGCCGCTCGAATGCATCTGACCAGACACCTGCTGCAGCTTGAAAGGCCCCAAAAGTTCCTCACCAAAAGGATAAAGGGTCTCAAAATATGTCTTATGCTGCCCGACTGAAAGAACTCCAGCTCTATTCAGTCTCATACCGCTTGCTCAGAGGTGACCTGTGCCTGACATATAAGGCCATGTCAAACCCAGATTTGATGAATATGCTTCACCTCAAAATCTAGATCCCTCAGAACCACAAGGAGACTTAAACCTTGACACGGTTATAAATAGAACGTGCTGGAGGGACAGATTCATCACCCAGAGACTCCCTATGCTGTGGAACAATATCCCGGTACATGTGAGGCAGAGCACCTCTCTGGTCTTGTTCAAGAGGAATCTTGACCAATGGATGGGAGATTGCAGATATACCCCAGGGATTACTCACTGCTTGACAGAGGCACAGCAAAATGATAGGCATAGTTTTTATTCAAACTAAAGGGCCACATAACTATGGGCTAGGCTTATAAATGCCCTTGGGCAGATAGCCTAGTATGAACCTATGAACCTATGAACCTATGAACCATTTCCCAAGATGCTCACTCTGCATTCCTTGAGACATTGGCAAATATAAAGGTCCTACCCAACACCATAATCTTGGGTGATTTCAACTTCCCTGGTATAGACTGGGCAAACTACCAATGTTCCAACTCCTATGCTCAGCGATTCATAGAATTTATAAATTCAAATGCCCTTGAACAACTAGTATGTTCCCCCACTAGAGGGGACAACATATTGGATTCAATCATCACAAATATGGGCACCCATTGTACCACACCCGTTATCACTCCCTCCTTGGTCAGATCCGACCACAAACCGATAACTCTGGACATCCTCACCCCTCCACCTCCCCCAGTCAAAAAAAACAGTCAAAAACCTTTCCAAAGCAAACTTCACACTACTTGCATCCGAAGTGGAAAGCTTCACTATTCCCTTGCAGAAGGATAATGATATCCAGAATGCGGAATCCTACACCAAGGCACTCTATATGCATCTTCAGGATTGCATGGACCGTGTTATCCCAAATAAAACCAAGACTCCTTCCTCAAGCAAGAAGAAACCAGTCTGGTGGACCCCAGCCTTAAACAAACTTTACAATAAAAGGAGGAGACTTATACCAAAAAAGGCCAAATCTCAAGTAGAAAAATCATCCCTGATCAGCATTAGTAAGAAATTGAGGGCCCTCATCAAGTCAACTAAAGCTAATTTTGAAAAGAAAGTTGCCAAGGATAACCATAAGGCCTTCTATGGCTATGTCAAAAACCTAAATGGCAACGCTCAGGTCTGTTCTGAGCTAGTACAAAATGGAACAAAATACACTGACCCTTCTGACATTGCCAACATCTTGGCTGACAAGTTCAGTGCAAATCCCGCTCCCCCCCCCTCACCACCTACAGGTCCTATTACCATTCCAGGGGATTATGTAAGTCCAATTATTATGGATACGTTGGTTAACAAGGCTCTATCTAAAGCTAAAAACACTGCCTCCATGGGACCAGATGGTGTCCCAGGCTGTGTCATATGCGAGCTCCAAAAGGAATTAACCCTGCATCTTAATACCCTGTTCAGTCTCAGCCTCTCCACAGGATATGTGCCCAGAGAATGGCGCACGGCAATGGTGGTCCCGCTACACAAGGGTGGGGCCCACAACTGACCCTGGGAACTACCGACCAATAAGCCTGACCAGTCTGATCTGTAAGGCTATGGAGCGAATCATTATGGAACTCAAATGGAGAGATTGGGAACCTCCAGTCACTGGACCCCACACAGTTCGGCTTTGTCAAGTGCAGATCATGCCTCCTGAACCTGGTGGATTTCTTTGAGACAGTTACTCAGGATATAGATAAGGGAAAGGAGGTACACATGGCTTACCTTGACCTTGCTAAAGCATTTGACACCATTCCCCATTCGGGTATTATTGATAAGCTCACCAGCCTGGGCATAAACAGTTACGTCACAAGATGGATCGCAAACTGACTCTCAGACAGATCCCATAAAGTAAGAGTAGCGGGATCTATGTCCGAATCCAGACCAGTAACGAGTGGTGTGCCTCAGGGCTTTGTCCTGGGGCCCCTCCTGTTTGGCATATACTTCTCAGAAGTATATGCAAGCACGGAAGGGCTGTGGCTGACTAAGTTTGCGGACGACTGCAAACTGGGTGCTATAACAGAGTCTCCGGCCGACATGGAGATCCTCCAGAAGGGCCTAAATGAGACTGATGCATGGTGTCAAAGCCATGGTCTCAAGCTAAATGCAAAAAAAGGGTAGTAATCCCCTTTGGAAAAAACAGAGTTCCCGCAAACTACAACATAGGAGGTAATCCCCTGAAATCTGAAGAAGAAATAAGGGATCTAGGGACCCAAGTAGATGGCCAGCTTTCCTTTGATAAAGTCCAGTTTTGTACCTACCATAAATGTAGATGTCCGATAGGAATGCATCTGCAGTCCTTACAAATGGGTTGTCCTGTCGTCAGGCAGCCCTTCAGTCGGCCGGATTCCAAAGTCTGGGTCTGGCCTCGGCTGGTGTCGCACTTCACCCGACGTCATAGCTGCAGTTATTCGGGTATAAAGGCATCAGCCGACGCCATTTTCCTCAGTGTTTCTTGCCCCAGATGCCAGGTGCCCTCTTGGAAGGCTAAATTTGGATAAATGCCAATGATTCCAAATAGTAGAGAGCAAACACAAAAATAAGCATGTATGTACATATATACAAACAAATACACCATAATAGATCCCCAAGCTAGCTGAAGGCTGGCAAATACCCTAGGAGTACCTCAGAGGGAAGGTGGGTGTAATCTGACTGCAGATGCATTCCTATCGGACATCTACATTTATGGTAGGTACAAAACTGTACTATGTCCTTCAAGGATGCATCTGCAGTCCTTACAAATGGGTAGAATACCATAGCTAAACAAGGGAGGAGGAAAGAGTAGAGATTATGGTGTAGCTAGGATCCCTTGCAAAACAGCAGTGGCAAAACCTGCTCGGGATCTAGAGTATAAAGGTAAATTGTAATGCTTGGCAAATGTATGCACGGAGGTCCAAGTAGCAGCCTCTATAATGTCCTTGGTAGCCACTCCTTGAAGAAAGCTGTGGTAGTGGCTGTAGCCCTTGTGGAGTGAGGCCTGATGTTCTCTGGAGTTTTCTTTCCATGGTAGGAGTAACAAAATCTAATGCAATTTCCTATCCATTTGGAGATTGTCTGTTTTGAAATTGGTTTTCCTTCCTTTTCTGTGGCATATGCTACCAGAAGCTGGTCAGTTTTTCTATTGGACTTAGTCCTGTCCAGGTAGTAGCGTAACTGTCTGTGTACATCCAAGGTATGCAAAAGTCTTTCTCCCCTGTTTTGTGGGTTTGGAAAGAATGTAGGTAGGTGGATAGCCTGATTTAATGACACTCTGGATACCACCATAGGCATAAATGTAGGATTTGTTCTCATGGACACTCTATCTTGATGGAAGATCAGGAAGGGTTGCACTGCCATTAATGCCTGTAGTTCAGAGACCCTTCTTGTTGAAGTTATTGCCAGCAGGAAAGCAGTCTTCCAGGATAAGTATTGTAATTCTGCTGTTGCTGCTGGCTCGAAAGGAGGAAGTGTCAATTTTTCTAGCACAAAGTTCAAGTCCCATGCTGGCAATGGTGGTTTCCTGGGAGGTTTTTCATTTTTAATTCCTCTCAGAAACTGTCTGAGCAGGGGATGAGAGAAGACAGGAGGATCCAAGCTGTATTGTGCTGAAATAGCTGATGCATGTATCTTGATGGAAGAATAGGACAGGCCTGTGTGGAAGAGCTCTGCCAAGTACTCCAAGATGTTGGCCATGTTTACCAGAGTCACATCTTCTCCCCTTGCAGTACTCCAAATGAGATATCTTTTCCATTTTGCTGCATAATTCTTTCTTGTTGAACGTCTGCGAGCCTCCAGGATTATGTCTTTAACCCTTTGGGATAAATTTGGGTTAATTGCTGTTATATAATGTTCCAGGCAGTCAGCTGCAGAGTTTTCAGGTTTGGATGCAGGATGTTGTAGTTGTTCTGTGTTAACAGTAATGGGATCAGGGGCAGTGTCCATATTTGTTCCCGAGACATGCTCCTCAGCAATGGGTACCAATGTTGTCTTGGCCAGTCTGGAGCTATCAGAATGATCCTTGGACGGTCCTCTTTGATCTTCAGAAGCACCTTGTGCAACAGAGGGAGTGGTGGAAATGCGTATGCTGTCAGGTTTTTCCAACTGAAAGATAGGGAGTCCACCTTCCAAGCAAGTGGGTGGTACGTCCTTGTGCAGAATTTCTTTAGCTGGTGATTGAATGGGGATGCAAACAAGTCTATTTGTGGTAATCCCCATTCCCTTGTGATGGCTTTGAAGATGTCCGGATGAAGCATCCATTCGTGGGCATCTGTGGTTGTTCTGCTTAATATGTCTGCTAGAATGTTTTCTTTTCCCGGTACAAAAATTGCTTGTAACTGAATGTTGTAGCTCAGGGCCACGTCCCATAGGTCCAGTGCCAGCCAGCATAGAGGATATGAATGGGTGCCTCCCTGTTTGTTGATGTACCACATAACTGTGGTGCTGTCTGTCCTTATCATCAACTGACCTTCTTGGAGAAATGGTCTGAATGACTGGGTTGACAATTTTACTGCCAGCATTTCCTTTAGATTTATGTGTAGACGCAGCTGGTCTTGAGTCCATAAGCCTTGTATGCACTTGCCCTTCATGTGTGCCCCCCAACCGAGGTCTGAGGCATCTGTCATGATGGTTTGGCTTGGTTGGCTGTTGCAGAAGGGCAATCCTGTGTTTGATTGACAGGCCTGAGCCCACCATAGGAACTCTTGTTTCAGGCATGGGATTATTGGGATTTTGGTTTCTAGGCTGTGCTTGTGTTGGGACCACAAATTCCTTAGGTACCACTGTAGCTTTCTCATATGCAGTCTGGCATGAGGGACCAGAATTATGCAGGATGCCATGAAGCCTAGAGCTTGCAGTACTTTTCTTGCAGTTAGGTGGTTCTGCTTTGTTAGTGCCAAGAAGTAGAGAGGTAGTTGCTCTTTCTTTTCTGCAGTTAGGAATGGCATTTGTTTTGATGTGTCCAGCTCTGCACCCAGAAAGGTTATTCTTTGGGATGGAATCAGCCTTGACTTTTTTATATTGACTGTATATCCCAAGGCTTGCAGCAGGTAAATGACTCTTTGTAAGTCTTCTGCTAGCTTGCTTTTGTTGTCCGCTTGAATCAGGCAGTCGTCCAGGTAGGGATAAATTTGGATTCCCTGAAGTCTGCAATGAGCAATTACTGATGCCAGGCATTTCGTGAACACTCTGGTGCAGTAGATAAGCCAAAGGGCAATGCTGAAAATTGATAATGCTCTGATCCTGCAAGAAATCTGAGGTATCTTCTGCAAATTGGTCTTATGGGGACGTGCAGGTATGCCTCCTTGAGATCTAGAGTTACCAGCCAAGACTCCTTGCCCAGCATGGGAAGAAGCTGCTGTAGGGTCAGCATTTTGAATTTTGGAACAATAAGGAAAGTGTTTAAAGCGGACAGGTCTAGAATGGGTCTCCATTTGTTTTCTTTTCTTGGTACCAGGAAGAGTCTGGAGTAAAATCCCTTTCCTTGCTCCATAGATGGTACCTTTTCCACAGCTTGAAACACTGAGATAGAGCAAAAGGTTCTCAAACACAACAAAAAGTCACAGAAACGCCAGTAATTTTAATGAAGCTTTCGGGCTCTCAACCCTTCATCAGCATACATAGTACCAAATACTTTACATTTAAATAGAGGTGAACAGTTAAGAACTCATGACCAAACCAACCAATAAAATTCACTCAATAATATTAAAAAAAAATTCAAAAAAATTCATAAAACACGTACAACATAAACACTTTTTAAAAAACAGGAAGAAGTTTCATTAAAAGATGTAAAAATATATAAATATAGTATAATATCACAATTTATAACATTTCATGTCCATAATAGCCTATTTATTTCTTTATTCTGTATATAACTATTATGTTCTATAAATTACTCATTTGTTGTCTCAATAAAATAGGCTTTATACTAATGGCGTTATTTAAACCAGGAGTGGTGTCCGTGATGTAGCCTTATTATCCACTCTAGTTCCTTTATTTCTAAAAGATTATTAATGTCACCCCCCCTCATACCCACTTGTACAGTCTCAATACATCTAAATTTAAAGCTGTGTTTATTGTGTTGTGATATATGTTTAAATAAGGCATTGGTCTGTATCTGTCTATTAATTTCAGACCTGTGCTCTATAATACGGTCTTTCAGCCTTCGCGTAGTCTTACCTACATAGAAAGCATCACACATCATGCACGTAGCGAGGTATACTAGTTTCATAGTGTTACAATTCGCAGTACAATTAAAACGAAACAGCTTAAAGGTGACAGGGTGCTTAAAATGAGGATCTGCTGATAAAATATCACCACAACATGTACAGCTATAGCATTTTTGTGTACCCAACATTTTATGTAGTGAAACTGATTGTTTTACAAAATCCTTATAACACAACATACTCTTTAAAGCCTGATGATTTCTATATGCAAATCGTGGTTTAGGGCCTGCTAACTGGCTTAATTCTGGCATAGCCATCAAAATTGGCCAGTTCTTTTCAATTATTTTACTTATCTGTTTTGTATGGGCAGAGTATGTGGTTACATATCTCAGCAGTACATTTTTTCTATACATAGGGGTGTGTAACTCATCGCTATTGTCTTTCTTATTGCTCAAAAATATTGGTTTGTATTCCTTTTTTCTACCTTGTGTTACTAGTTCAATATTATTGTTGATAAAATGCTCTGCATACCCACTTTTCTTAAATTCAAATTTCATCACTTCTATTTCTTCTTTATAAACTTGTTCATCTGTGGTTAGTCTGCTCAATCTTATAAATTGAGACTTCATTATGCCTTTAAATCCATGTATGGTGCATACTAGTGCTTTGCAAGTATCTTATTGTATGTACATCCTTCCTATGCACCCTAGTTTGTATTATTTCATTCTGCTTATATAGCTTAACATCTAAAAATACCATTTCATTTGGTGAAGAACACATTTTGAACTTAAAAAAGTTTGTTGTATTGTTAATGTATCTAACAAACTCATCTAGTTCTTCTCTTGTACCCTCCCATATGAAAAAACAGTCGTCCACAAATCTAACATAGCTTTTCACATATTTACATAATACATTCTCAGACTCCAGTATAAACTCTTTCTCCCAGTTATATAATACCAAGTTAGCAAAGGTATTAGCAACTGACGTCCCCACAGCAACTCCTGTTAATTGCTTATAGGGGACGTCATCAAAAATGAAAATATTATTTGACGATGTTAGATGTAAAAGTGAACAAATGTTCTCAACCTCGCATGGTAGTTTAGTTGAACCACTAAACAAGAAATTACTGGCGTTTCTGTGACTTTTTGTTGTGTTTGAGAACCTTTTCCACAGCTCTCATTCTTAATAGCTGAGATATTTGTTTTAGAGCTTCTGTACTTTGAGTAGGTGGTAGGTTTGGCATTCCTCTCTTCCCTGGTAGAGTATGGAAATGGAACCTGTAACCTTGGTCTATAGTTTGCAAAATCCATTTTTCCCTTGTGATGCAATGCCAGTTTTTTGAGAATAAGGTTAGTTTTCCGCCTAAGGGTGCTTCTAGTTGTTCCCTGGTAGGCGGTGCCACTGTCAAGTCACTGTGATTGAGTTGTTGTAGAGGTGGTGGCTGCGTCCGTGCCTCGCTGGTTGTTACCTTGCCATTGGCGTCCCCTGTAGGCACCCCTGGATTGGTTTCTGCCTCGAACGCCTATTCCTGCCCCTCTGAGGCTTGGAGGAGTCCAGAAAGGACCAATTTTTGGAGGGCCAGTTCCTGCTAAACCTTGGAGGTTGAACCTGTAAGAAATCTTTCACCGTTTGTACAGATTTCGCCTTCTCTTCCATCTTTTTTAGCACCTGCTGAGCAGGGGAACCAAATAAATTGACCTTGTCCATGGGTGCATCCAAAAGCTTTGATTTGACATGGTCTGGTAAAGCCTGTTCTTTCAACCATGCATGTCTCCTGATAAGAGGGTACATCCTGTAAGACAGCATTCGCCTGAGACGGCAGCCTCCCTGAGCTCTTCTAAGCTCCTTCTAAAGGACCGCCGGACGTCCGACTCCTCTTCACTGTTTTGTCCTTCTTGATGTTTGTTGGCGTTGCGGGAAGCGCGGCCGGGCATATTATAACCGCATATTATAATTGCAACGCTTACCCTAGCACAATCTAGCCTCCATCTAGCCTCCTCTTAGTGCTTGTTAAATCTAGCACAAGAGCAACAGCAACAACGCCGTGCTCAGGCCCTAAACAAGGTATACACAATGTATGATAATAATATGCATATGTATCCCACCACAAAATACAGTTATTTTCTTTTTTCACTGACACATCCCGTTAAATACTGAGGCAAGAAAACAAAAATGTTCCAACGGGGTTTACTAGCCAACTTGCTTCGTCTGAAACTCCGGTTCGAAAATCTCAAACGCACCAACCTGCACCGCAAAATTGCTTCTGCATCGATCTGTGCCAGTCATGGCTGATCTAAAGGAAGCCTCCAGAGCATCATAGCCACATTTTAAGGAATGGTTACTAACCTGCTGTATGTTATGTACCATTTCCTGAACATATTTTTATCTAAAGATTCTTCAGAGGAAAGCTTTTAGTTAACTGGTCAAGCATAAACTCTTGATATTGAATCATATGAAATTGGCAGTTTAAAGCCCTAGCTGACAAGGTAGCAGAAGTGTAAACTTTTACCCCATCTCTAAGGATCTGGATTCCCTTTCAGAGGGGAGGGGGTTTTTAGTAGAAGTAGCAGTTACAGCTTTAGGGCCCTGGGCGATGGTCTCTGGATCTGCAAAAGGAGCCTTGTATAAATGGTGATGAGTGTCCGGGACCCTGTAGAACCTATCGGGCTTAGCAGGAGCCGGAGGTAATGAATCAGGAGCAGTACAAGCATCATTAAATGCATCATCTACAACAGAAAGAACTGGAGGTATAGCTAAAGGCCTATGTTGTGGCAAATGTAGAAAGGTTCTAAGCCTTTTCCTGGAGTCTGAGAAATCTTGGCCCTGCCACTGAAATTGTTCCCTCATAGCATGCAAGGTTTCCCCAAAGGAAAATTCCTCAGGTGGAGAGGCTGAAGGAATGGACTCCTCAGCAACAGAGTCTTCGTAAGGAGAATAAGAAGCCTCAGGAAGGTCTGTATGTTCTGATTCATCAGAGGAACCATCAGTGGATACTGGTTCAGGGGGCTCTGCTCTAGGTCTCTTTTCTGGAGGTGGGAGAGGACCTGTCTGGATGAGGCTGGGATCCACGAATTAAAGAAATTAAATCCTCAGCCAAAGATAGCATATGAGAGCTAGTGCTGGGCCTGTGTGAGGGGGGTTTGGCAGGCACAGTTTTGGAAGCCTTGGCTGCTTTAGCCCTGGCAAAGGCCTTGATAGACATGGCTGCAGGAGGCCTAGCAGCTCCACGTGCAGGGGTTGAAATATCCAGGGAAATTGTGTCTGATAATTCCTGAGAAACCGCAACAGAAGGCTGGATTTCAGAAGCAGATTCTACCAGGTTAGAGGAGGCCTCGGTAGAAGGCATGGTTTCGCTGGAGAAAGAACCGCTTGTTGGTTTCGCCGAAACCGACACTCTGTTTGCTTAATCGCGTTTCGCCGAGACCGGACCGCAAAGTGTCGGTCCTTTTCTTTTCGCTTTTTGAAATTTGCGTTGTCGGAGGATCCGACAGCATAATATAGGCAAAATCAGAGCCGAAAATTTGTTCAGCAACTCCGACCGCCTAAGCGTCCGTCGGTTAAAAGCGCAGGCTAGACAAGCTGCTACGCCGTGGTCTGGGCCTAAACAATGTATACAGTAGGAGTGGAAATCTTTATGAGGTATTTGTTTCCCACAAGATAAACAGTTATTCACTTTCTCTGACATCGGCTGAGGCAAGAAAGAGTCCCAACGGGTACTTAGCTTTTAGAAGTCTTCAAGTAGTATTCGGTAGTAGTAATCTCTGGATCTGACCGACCGGCACTTGCGAACAGCTTCTGCTTGGCCACGCGGCAAGAAAGACGGAGGAAAATGGCGTCGGCTGATGCCTTTATACCCGAATAACTGCAGCTATGACGTCGGGTGAAGTGCGACACCAGCCGAGGCCAGACCCAGACTTTGGAATCCGGCCGACCGAAGGGCTGCCTGACGACAGGACAACCCATTTGTAAGGACTGCAGATGCATCCTTGAAGGACATCCATGTTGCCAAAGTGGTTAGAAAATCCTTCTATGTGACCCATCTGATCATGAAAGGGTTTGCATCAAGATCTAAGGATGTAATGGTGTCCCTCTACACTTCCCTCATCAGACCCATTATTGAGTACAATGCACCAATTGGAATGTACCTGGCTAGACATCTCCAGCAGCTGGAGAGACCACAGAGGTACCTAACCAAGAGAATTGCTGGCCTCAAACAGTTGCCCTTTGCAGCACGATTGAAAATGCTAAGACTGTTCTCTGTTGCACACTGCTTTCTCAGAGGCAATCTCTGTCTAATGTATAGAGCCATGTACAACCCAGAATTGTTGAACATGCTCCATCTTAGCAAAACCAAATCTACTCGAGCTACACGCTCTAGGGATATAAACCTCAACACAACCATGAATAGAACATGCTGGAGGGATAGATTCCCTTCGCAGAGACTTCCCTTACTATGGTACAGGGTCCCGATCTACATAAGACATTGCCCCTCACTATCACTCTTCAAAAGGAACCTTGATGAGCGGATGGGTAACAGAAAGTTCACACCGGGGATCACACCAACAGCACTACTAGATAGGGGCCAAGGCTACTAGCTGCTAGTACAAGGGTCTAGGAAACTACTAAAGGGGCGGCGAATACCGCACAACATGGCTGGGCTAATATATGCCTTTGGGCAGATAGCTCAGTACCAACCTATTAACCATTGAATTGAGAGCTCCTTGGATAGGAGGGAAATAAAACACAAAGGAAAGCAGTTCAACAGAGGGGGGGGGGATCAAATACTGCAGTGTAGAAGACATCTATTGTTATGGTAAGATTTTACACAAATGTACTATGTCCTTCCATATCACTGCTGCAGTATTCTTCATTGAAGGGAGGAATGTCTAGAAGAGCCCTCCACAAATTCATGCTGAATAACCTTGGCAAAATCTGCCCTGGGCCTGGAAACAAAATCCAATGTGTAGTGCTTAGTAAAAGTAAGAACAGAGGGAAAAAATAACAGTTTCAAGAATGGAAATTCTGTCCAAACCCTTGAAAAAGGCACCAGAGGAGGCATTGGCCCTATTACAAAGCACCTTCACAGAAGACAGACAGAATATAATGGCCTTGGAGATCCAGGAGGAGATGGTTTGCTTGGAAACAGCCAAAAGTACAGCTGTGTACACTTACCATAAATGTAGGAGTGTATTCACTGATGCAGTCATCACATTTGGGTTATCTGCCTGCAGGTAGTCCTCAGCCGGCCTGAATTCCAGAGTCTTCGGATTTGTCGGATGCTGTCGCTTCTTCCCTGACGTCAGGTCATCAGGGGTAAAAAAACATGCAGCAGACACCATTACTTAAGTTTTTCTTACCCCATATGTCAGGTGCCCCCCACAATAGGGAGTAATTATATGGTATGGTACATCCCCATCAAAAAGCAAATGTACAAGAAAAAATAAATATACCAACAAGAAGGAAAGGCAGAGCCAAGAGAAGTCAGGGGCCTGGAGGGAGGGTAGCCAGGACTGCAACAGTGAATACACTCAAACATCTACATTTATGGTATGTGTACACAACTGTACTATGTTATTCGTGTTTCACTGTTGCAGTCATCACATCTGGGTTGATTCCCAAAGCTAAGGAAGGGAGGAGGAAGTTCAAGAGCATTAGGGCCAGCTATTAAGCCCTGCAAGACTGCAGTGGCAAATCTAGCTCTGGATTTAGAAAAGAAAGGCATGTGGTAATGCTTGGTTTAGGTATGTACAGAGCTCAAGGTAGCAGCTTCTAGGATGTCCCTGGTAGGGACTCCTTTGAGAAATGCCACAGAGGTAGATGCAGCCCTGGTGGAATGTGATCTTATCCCCTGTGGGGCAGGTTTTCCATGGTGCTTGTAGCAGTGGGCTATCCATTTGGAAATGGTTTGCTTTGAAATGGCCTTCCCCTCTGCCCCTGCAGCAAAGCCAACTAGCAGATGTTCAGATTTTCTGAGAGGCTTAGTCCTGTCCACATAGAATCTAAGTTGTCCGTGCACATCCAGAGAGTGCAGTATTCATTCCCCTTTGTTTTGTGCATTAGGGAAAAAGGTAGGCAAATGAATGGACTGATTTAGGACCACACCAGACACCACCTTGGGCATAAAGGAAGGATTAGTCCTGAGGGAAACCTTGTCCGCATGGAAGATAATGAAGGGTTCCCACTGCCATGAGGGCCTGTAATTCAGACACTCTTCTTGCTGAAGTGATGGCTAGAAGGAAGGCTGTTTTCCAAGAAAGGAATTTCAACTCTGCTGTTGCAGCTGGCTCCAAGGGGGGGAGTGAGCTTTTCCAATACAAAGTTAAGGTCCCAGGCTGGAGTGGGAGCTCTTCTGGGGGGGGGTCTTAAAGTTTTGGGCCCCTCTAAGGAATTGTTTTAGCAAGGAGTGAGAGACGAGGGGTGGCTCAGTATTATAATGTGCTGAAATTGCA
This sequence comes from Protopterus annectens, assembly GCF_019279795.1. NCBI lineage: Eukaryota > Metazoa > Chordata > Ceratodontiformes > Protopteridae > Protopterus > Protopterus annectens. The sequence continues at coordinate 231,389,508 of NC_056733.1, forward strand.
GAGGCATGAATTTTAATTGATGAGAAGGATAGGACCTTGTGGAGCATTTCTGTCAAGTACTGTAGAATATGAGGGTAAGCCCATCCCCTGAGCATGGCTCCAGGAACAGTATATTTTCCACTTTTCAGCATAGGATTTTCTAATACTAGGCCTCCTTTGCTCCAGAATGACATCTAGCACCTGTTTACTGAGGGATGCTAGAGGAGAGCTCAAGGAATTAGCCAGGCTGCAAGGTTCAGGGTTTGAAGCTAAGGGTGCAGAACCTGGCCCGCCTGCTGGGACAGCAGGAAAGGGGTCTGAGGCAGGTGCCATGGTTGTAGCAGTGTCATATTGTGCAAGAGGGGGTACCAGTGCTGGCATGGCCAGTCTAGTGCAATCAGTATTGTCCTTGGCTTGTCCTGTTTGATCTTTAGTAGAAACTTCAAGAAGAGAGGCAGACGCTAAAAGGCATAAACTGAGAGGCTTTCCCAGGTAAAGGACAGGGCCATCCAGTTTCCAAGCTTGGCTGTGGGGAGTTCTTGTGCAGAATTTGTTCAATTGGTAGTTCTGAGGGGAGGCAAACAGGTCTACCTCTGGAGTCCCCCATTTGTTCATCAAGAGGTTGAATATTTTGGGTTCTAGTTTCCATTTGTGTGGGTCAATGAGATTTCTGCTCAAGTCATCTGCCAGTGAATTAATTTGCCTGGCAGGAATTGTACTTCTAGGTGTACTTGGTAGCTCAAGGCGGTGTTCCACAGAGCCATGGCTAGTCTGCAGAGAGGGTACGAGTGGGTTCCCCCCTGCTTGTTTATGTACCACATGACTGTGGTGTTGTCTGTCTTTACCTATAGTTGTCCTGGAAGAATTCGGTCTTTGAAGGCTGTCAGAGCATTCTGTACAGCTAACATTTCTTTTTGACTGATATGCAGGTGCATCTGTCTCGGGTTCCATTTGCCCTGAATGCACTGTCCTGCCATATGAGCCCCCCATGCATAGTCTGATAAGTCTGTTGTTAGGGTTTGGGCGGCAGGGGGTAGAGTAAAAGGGAGTCCCTTGTTGTGGTAGCAGACCTCTGCCCACCAAAGGAACTGTGTCTTCATACAAGGAATGATAGGAATCATTGTTTCCAGGTCCTGAGAATGTTGACACCATAGGCTTTTTAGGTACCATTGGCGTTTCCTCATATGCAGTCTTGCATATGGAATTAGTAGAATGCAAGAGGCCATGAACCCCAGAGCTTGCAGTATTTTCCTTGCAGATAGCTGAGGTTTTGTGGCCAATAGTTTAAAGTAGGTTATCAAATAAACTTTTCTCTCGAGTGAGGAACGCCATCTGGAAAGTTGTGTTCAAGCTTGCTCCCAGGAATACAATCTGTTGGCAGGGTACTAGGTGAGATTTCTTTTCGTTGATGGTGTACCCCAGTGAGGTTAGAAGTTTCTTTATGAATGCCAGGTGTTGTAATAGCAAGTCCTGGCTTTCTGCCTGAATCAGACACTCGTCCAAGTATGGGTAAATTTGAATATTTCTCTGCCTGCAAAATGCAATGGCTGGAGCTAGACACTTTGTGAACACCCTGGGTGCAGTAGATAAGCCAAAGGGAAGTGCAGAGATCTGAAAGTGCTGGAGCCCACCCTGAAACGTAGGTATTGTCTGCAGGATCCTCTTACTGGCATGTGCAGGTAAGCTTCCTTTAAGTCCAGGGTTGCCAGCCAGGCATCCTTGGCTAGCATAAGAAGAAGCTGTTGAAGAGTTAGCATTTTGAATTTTGGAACCACCAGAAAGGTGTTGAGAATACAGAGGTCCAGGATAGAATGCCAGGACTGGTCTTTTCTGGGTACCAGAAAAAGTCCTGAATAAAAACCTTGTCCCCTTTGTTCTGCTGGGACAGGATTAATAGCACTAATACTGAGAAGATAGAGAACCTGCTGCTGGGCCTCCGTCAATTGATTTGGGGGTAGGTCTGGCCAACCATTTGAGGTTGGTAGGGTGTGGAAGTGGAATCTGTATCCTTGTGAAACTATGTTCAAAACCATATGTCCTGGGTAATGAGTTCCCAGTTTTTTGTATGCAGGGTGAGCTTTCCTCCCAAGGGAGCAGGTAGTTGAGCAGGGCTTGGAAGGGTTAAGGCTAAGTCATTGTGCCATTTTTCCATAGGGGGGTGGCTTATACTACTCCCTGCTTTGGAAGTGGGAGCCCCTGCTTAGATCTGTGCGTAGCCTGAGACTGTAGCCTAGGTGGTCTGCTGTTCCTGGGTTTGGACTGAGAAGGCCTGTAAGGGACTGGAAAGGACCAGTTCTTTGAAGGCCAATGCCTACTGAATCTGGTAGGCTGTACTTGTAGGAAATCTTTAACAGTTTGCATAGATTTAGCTTTTTCCTCCATCCTTTTGAGGACTACTACTGCTTTGCTGCCAAAAAGGCTGTCTTTGTTTAAGGGAGCATACAGTAATTTAGCTTTAACATGATCTGGCAAGTTTTGTTCCTTAAGGCAAGCATGCCTTCTAAGTACAGACCCAGTGACAGCAGCCCTGCAAGATGCTTCTAAAGCGTCAAAACCACATTGCACAGTAGGTTTACCAACTTGTTCTGCAGAATGCATTAAATCTTGCAATTCTTTGTGTTCAGCAGTCAGGAATCAACATCACTTTCTGTTTAAGTAGTCCCATAATATGCTGCTGATACTTTAACATATGAGACTGGCAATTTAAAGCCCTAATGGCCAAAGTACCAGGTGTACACCTTCTTACCCAATCTGTCGAAGGCTCTAGAATCTCTATCAGAAGAGGTAGGATTTTTGGCAGCAGTAACCTTAATGCCTTTTGGTCCTTGGGAAATGGTCTCTGGATCCGCAGAAGGATTCTTGAAGAGGAACTTTTGAGAGTCAGGTACTCTGTAGTACCTGTCAGGTTTCCTGGGAGCTGGAGGCAAAGTGTATTGGGTATGGCTAGATTCCAAGAAAGCATCATCTACAATGTCCAGAACAGGAGGGATAGCTAAAGGCCTGTGTTGAGGCAGGAGTAAGAATTCCCCAAGTCTCTTTTTGGACTCAGAGTAATCCTGGCATTCCCAGCGGAAATGCTCCCTAAGAGTATGCAAGGTTTCACCGAAAGAAAAATCTTCTGGAGGGGAAGCAGAGGGAATGGAATCCTCTGCATCAGAATCCTCCTAAGTAGATAAGGGCAAATCCTGGTAATCAAAAGGAGCAGAAATATCAGATTCCTGATCAGAAGAATCAGAAAGAAAATCAGTTCTAGGTCTCTTGGAGGGGGAAGGCTGGCTTCCCCTAATTAAGGTAATAAGGTCTTCAGCCACTCTAAGCATTTGTTTTTGAGGCATATGGGCCTGAGCCTGCGGTTTGGTCATTGGTTTTCTAGGCGTAGTGCAAGTTTTTGGCCTGAGGAATCTGGAACTTCTGGATGGAAACGATGGCGTCTGTTTAATATGAATGTCTGTAGGCCTGAATACACCCTCAGAAGCCGGTGCCTGCACAGCGGCTCCGGACTCATCCAAGGTAGAGACATCCGCAGGTTCCATAGTCAAAGAAGTATATCGCAGCATACCGGACTCCGAATGGGTCACAGTAGAGGCCTGTAAATCTGAAGTAGCGGGTATCAGGGGCTGCGAAAACGCCTCACTGAGTACCAGCGGACTGGTGACTAGCTTAACAGAAGCATCGTTGGCAGTTTTGGACTTATGCAGTCTGTCTCTGTCTTTATCCTTACGTTTTTTCGGAAGATTGGCAGTCAGATGGCTTAACGAAGCCATTTCGGAGTACATAGATAGAGTACGAAAGTAATTTGCTGCAAAAAAGGCCCGACAATGAATAGCACGGGCATTGAACAAGGTACAAAACTGACAGCGAGAGACGTCGTGGTCTGAGCTTAAACAGGGTATGCAGTACGAATGAAAATCTCTATGAGGTATTTGCTTTCCAAAGGTAAAACAATTGTTAACTTTTACTGACATCGGTTGGAACAAGAAAAAGGATCCCCAATGGGGTACTTACCTTTTTTGAAGACTTCGGGCCTGAAACTCGAAAACAAAAAAGTTTAAGGAGATGGCCGACCGGCACTTGTGAACTGCTTCTGCTTCAGGCATCGCACGGCAAGAAAGACTGATGTAATGGCGTCGGCTGCATGTTTTATACCCCTGACGACCTGACACCAGGGAAGAAGCGACAGCATCTGACGCAGAAATCCAAAGACTGGTATTCAGGCTGGCTGAGGGCTACCTGCAGGCAGATAACCCAAATGTGATGACTGCAACAGTGAAACACGAAGAACATCCCAAAGTCTTGGGATAAAATGAAAAACAGTTGCTCAGACTTGCAAACAACCTTTCTTTTATCCAAATAATACGTGAGCTGTCTATGGAGTTCCAAGGTGTGAAGAACCTTCTTTACTGGCAGACTGTGGAAAATGGAAAAAGAAAGGAAGCTGAACTAAAAGACAACTCACTAACCACCTAGTGTATAAAAGAAGGATTAGTATGAAGTTGCACCCTGTCTCTGTGAAAAATTAAAAAAGAAGGAATAGCCATAAGAGCTGAAGTTCAGATACACTTTTGACAGAAGTCAGCAGAACAGTCTTCTAACTGCAAAGTTGCAAGGAAATTGAACTAGCAGGTTCAAAAAGAGTCTGAGTCAATTTTTCTAAGTACAAAACAAAGGTCCAGAGAAGGCAGAATAGGTTTTCCTGGGGGCCTGATATGAAGGACTCCTTTAAGAAATTGCTTGAACGCAAACTGACAGGCCAAGGGGGGAGGTTTCAAGGGCATAACAGCAGAGATTGCTGACAGGTAAGCTTTGACTGAAGATTATGCCAAGCCATCATGGAGCAAATCACACAAATGAGAGAGAACCAAGGGAACCCCTGATAAAAGGGGATTCTGATGGTTACAGACGCATCAAACAGAAAATCTTTTCATTTGGACATATGTGATTTTCTGGTAGTGGGTTTCCTAGCGTCGGCTGCATGTTTTATACCCCTGACGACCTGACACCAGGGAAGAAGCGACAGCATCTGACGCAGAAATCCAAAGACTGGTATTCAGTCAGAAAAGAGGGCTTTGATCACCTTTAGGCACATATCTGAAATGTTTATTATTATATTCTGACTTCAACCCTCAGTGCTTTGCTAATGATTTGCCAGAAAAACAATTTTATGAGAAACGGAGCAAAAATATTAAGCAAAAATCTGGACATTCTGTGAAAATCTGTACAGTTGAGAGGTATGCCACCATGGTCTATTGGAAATAATCAGCTGTGGTTCCCCCTCATCGCCAGTAGCAGACATCTGAAAAGCCTCTGAGGGCATGCAAGAACTCTGATCCATGTTGGCCTCTGACATGGTCGCTGCAGAGGAATCCAACACAAGCACCGGACTATCTCCAGTGCTTTCACTTGCTCCTAAAGAGACATCCAGTGGAGGCTGGACAGCAACAGGATCAGGTCTAGACGTCTTGACTGTCTTCTCAGATGACAGCTGTCCCTCAGGATGGGAGGATTCCACCACAGCACCCTTAGCCAACAATTTAAGACACTTGTTCTCAAGGTATATGCAAACAGAAGATGAGACTCTATGAAGGGTTTTAGGGACAAACACTTGACAGATAGAGCACTGCATATGGTCGTGGGAAGCACCTAGGCAAAAAAGACACTGGTCGTAACACTCTTTATAGGGAATATGCCTTCCGCACTGTCTTTTCCATTCTTGGATGACATTAACAAAATTAAGCAACAAAACACACAAAAAAATAAAATAAAATAAAAAATAAGGAAACCTCAATGAAGCACTTATCTAAAAATGACTTGGTAACCAGCACAGGAAAAAGGTGTTCAGACAGAGGTTCAATAATCACATGACTAGCAGCAAAGAAGTTCAGAGTATTTGCATCCGTACATCATCTTTATGCCCTACGGTATACGAGGAGAGCATATGTGTGATGTACAGCACCTATAAGATCTAAAGACTTTGTTATACTGGCCAGAATTTGGGCTATTCTTGGCAGGAGAACCTTTCAGTGAAGAATACATATGGAAGGTCATCTGACCTGACAGCAAAGAGACACCGTTACCAATTCAATTGTAAACAGTGTGTCTAGCTAATGCCAGCACTTTCCTTTCCAAAGCAAAGGACATAAATAGCAGTTAGATTTTCGGAAATTCATTTACCTGCTCGAGGTGGAAACTAAGCTGGTGGTATCTAGTCAAGGGATGGAGGGCCCTTCCCTCCTCTGGTTTTCAATCTATAACAAAATGGACTGGTTAAGGGAAAAAATTTAAATATACACTTATGAGGAAACGGGGCTTGTTCTAATGGTTGTCTGATGCCTGTCAAAGACCACATATAAACTTATATAGAAGTTTTCAGGTTTGACAGCCTATAAACAGAGATCATGGCTACCAAATAAAAGGGATTTTTGTTGTTGAACCTGCTGATGTGAACAGGGGAAATGCAAGTTATCTAATGAAGTTCAAATTTCAATGGTTCTTCAAATGTAGGCAGAGATAGAGCAGTCTGTTAGAAACTGTACAAGCGTTACCAGCCTGTGCTGGGCTACATATCCTGCCCTCCAAAAGTATGATTTCCATAATGACAGTACACAGACAATCTGAAATTAAGAAGTCTCCTGGGTTAGCATTTCAAGGACAGAACCAATGGAGTGAACCAGCATGTTCACCTCACCTGGGATGTGAATTGCTAACACAGAAATACCTCTGCCTAGCCACAGTTGCAAGACGCATCTTCTCTACACAGACAGTATGGCTGATAGTCCCTTTGCTTTTTAAGTACCATGGAAAAGAAAGACCGCAAGATGAATTGGGTAGAAGCTCAGAAGGTGCTTCCAAAGGCTTTCAGACAGAAAGATGCCCAGAGTTAGATGGCTGATGTGCTGCCAACCCTCTCCTGCTGATCTTCCCAACTCATCAGCAAAGTCTCTCTCATCAAAACCTGCAATAGATTTGCCTACAAGAAAAAGTGGTTTACGTGGCAGTTCAATGGACTGTCCACCACTCCAGGGTGACATCAGACATTATGAGAAGATAGAGTATGTAGTGACTATGCAGCTAGCAACACCTCACAGGTGTACCACAATACTCACATTATCAGGTATGCAAAGAGCAACATAAACAGCAAAATTATAAATAAGCCCAAAAAGTGCAGTAAGATTTAATCCTGGCCTGCCCCGTCATCTCCACACAGGCTGCCATGCTCAACCTCCAGGACCATCTCTGTAAACAGGAACAAGTAGCAATGCAACATTTCCTGTTCTTCTTCTGCAAAGGAGTCCCTCAGAGTTGGACTCTCAGATGCAGACTTCAACACTTACAACCATGGCATGCCCATGAAGGGAGCCAAGCAGGGAGGTGTTTTCAGGCAGGTGAACATAGGGTGGTGCTTTGCCTGCAAGAAACCAGCCAACATGGCCAGCATGTTGGTCAAAACTCTGGGTTCAAAGGAGAAACCAAAAAGTTGCGCCATGTAATGAAAACAGCACCAACCAAAAGTGAACCAAACCAACTTCCTATGTAGACTCTGAATAATTTGCAAGAAAGTGTCCTCCATGTTCAGTCCCAGCATCCAAAAGCAGAAGCAGAAAGATGATTCCCTTAACATACAGCAAATATTTTACTGTGATTTTCAGATGGTGCATCAGACACAATCTGTGAGATTCTTCCTTTCTCTTCCAGTATGACCATTGCTTCGTGACACACCCACAAAAGGGGAAATGTGTGTCAGTCACCACCATAAAATATGACATACTCTGTTCTGAGAAGAGAAGCTAGCCTCTTAGCCTACCAGTTCACTTACAATCACAAAGGGAGCAAATTTCTGAAAATCAAGATGCACATGGCACCTAGACTGTACAAAAATATTTGCCTGACTTAAATGCACTCCATCAGCCAGTGAATGTGAGATGAACTTTTCTGTGTCTGCACATCTTCAGATAAGCTGCTACTGTCAGACTATATTAACCAACATCCGACACTGATGACCCTCCTCAGAGGGTCCTCAAATACAAAGATGAAATCTCCACGGCAGTTTAAAGCCAGAAGATGGCCAAATGGTAAAAGCCTATAGGGTTTAAGTTGTGATTATATGAAGACTGCCTAACTCCAGCAGTCAGGGTCCAAGTAAACTGTTTAGTAGAGGTGTGAATCAATGATCAAATGGTCATAGCACAAATATCCCCCAGTGAAGTTTTTGAAGCAATTACTGGAAGGACCCATACTTCTAGAGCACTTGCTTTAGACAGCAGCATTTTCCAATGAGACATTTACTGCCTGATATAAAAAAAACACAGTTATTAGCATTTCATTTGGAAAGTGGCTACTTAACCACTGACAACCACTCTTCCAAGTGCAAGAGGGACAACACTGTTCAACTTCCAAAGTTATTGCATTCATTTCAACTAAAATCTGAAAAAAAGTACCATCCATGGTGCGAATGTCTATTTCTCCAGTGACTTCATCTATCTTCCTGTTTTCATTTTGGGGCAGAAGTCATAAGAGGACAATTCTGAAGCCACTTTCTAATGAAATGGGAATTAGGCTTAACTCAATCCTTGTGAAAGGCAAGATCTGACTTTCTATAGAAAGGGCCTTAAAACTGCATTTCCTGCACGAAGAGGTTATATCCACTATACTAAGCATCTTCCAAGAAAAAAAGGAAAGAAAAGTTGCCAAAATATCAGAGAGAGACAGGAAACCCTGTTAGTCCTGAAATTCAACTCGTACAGAAGCAAGGCATTTACCAACAAAGCAAAACAAAACAAAAAAAAGCCCTGCTTTATTAAATGGTGCTGGGTTGAATTCCAGAAATTTGTGACTGGGCAGAACTAGTGGACAGGACACCTAGACTGAACAAAATACAAATTATACAGGTGCCCGAGAGTAAAACTGAGAAATACCTGCTCGCTAATGAACCGAGGAACCAAAATCCCTCTCTGCCAAAATTAAGAATATTTTCAAACTGGTTGAGTATGTCTGCCATTCAGAAGATTCCCTAGCAGCTTCAATCACTTCTGTCATCCTTACTGGGAGCTCCAGTATAAACAAGAAATCTAAACCAGTAACCATACATTTCTCAAGGAGTATCTGAAAGATACTTTGACTGGTGTTGGTAAAAGGATTAGTACATTTCCTACATTGCCAGAGAGAGGAAACCCAAAAACTGCACCACTCTCAACCAACAACTGTGGATATGGGTGCCATATTGTCCATTTACTCTGAATTTTGTGATGAGGCATGGAATCAGAAGGAACAGAAGAAATACAACCTCTCCCCACCATGGGCTGAGGAAGGCATCTATCACAAACTCCTTTTGTCCCGTCAGGCAGAAGGGGGATGACCTACATGGTCTTGGATAGCAAAATGGTTGACATTAGTACTGCCAAGCTCTCAGAAAGCCCTGACTTAAAAGACACCTGAATCTTATGAGCAGTTCAGACAGCCCACTATTTTGTTCAAATTTCCCAGTATGTGTGTGCGACCAAACTGTTGAATGAACCACAAACCAAATCGATCCCTCAGAACTGCTGGCTTAGAGACACAGAAGCCCACAAAAGGAAATTGCTCCACCAGGAAGTTTTTATTGTACTTAAAAAAAACAATGAAGTAAGCGCTTTCGACTTATTCCAGTGAACAAGTCGTCCTCAGACAACCCCATTACATCACACTCTGCTTTAAATACATTCACTAAATCATCACTTGCTCAAGTCCATTAAAGCTAAAACATTAAATATTACAAAAGTTAAGATCCTAAAAGTCATATTAATAACAATATAATGAATCACTTCATGAATAGAAAGTATTACAGAATTCATAAATATTCTGTCAAAATTTACACTAATGAAACATCCTAAATTAATATTCTGCTGTAAACACTAGAATGTTGAAATGTTAAAATATTAAACTATAAAAGTATACAAACTTGTACGAAACAATGTATGAAAAATGTGGAAAAATGCAGCAAGACCTAACAATCAGCAACAAGAAAAACCTAATTAAATGCTAAACAAATTCATAAGCTAAAATGTACATCAGCTGAAATATAAAATTTTAGCTTATGAATTTTTTTAGCATTTAATTAGGTTTTTCTTGTTGCTGATGGTTAGGTCTTGCTGCATTTTTTCCACATTTTTCATACATTGTTTCATACAAGATTTTATACTTTTATAGTTTAATATTTTAACATTTCAACATTCTAGTGTTTACAGCAGAATATTATTAGGATGCTTCATTAGTGTACATTTTGACAGAATATTCATGAATTCTAAAGTACTTTCTATTCATGAAGTGATTCATTATATTGTTATTAATATGACTTTTAGGATCTTTACTTTTGTAATATTTAATGTTTTAGCTTTAATGGACTTGAGCATGTGATTATTTAGTGAATGCATTTAAAGCAGGATATGATGTAATGAGGTTGTCTGAGGAAGACATTCACTGGAATAAGTCGAAAGTGCTTACTTCATTGCTTTTTAAGTGTAATGAAACCTTCCTGGTGGAGCAATTTCCTTTTGTGGGCTTCTGTCTCTCTAAGCCAGCAGTTCTGAGAGATCAATATATGTGTGCAACGCCTTTTTTCTATGGCCCATCCACAGCCTGCACAAGAGAAATGATATGCCTTATTACTTATTAAAACACAATGAACTGGTTGTCAGGCTAGATTAGGAAAAGCAATCATATTTAGACAGTCTTAACATTTGTGACACAGAGAACTACTAACTGCTCCAAAAAGTTTGCATGGAGCACCATCTTCAAAAAGGACACATTTCCTTGAATGTGAAGGGCCAAGTGAAGCATGCATAATGAAGATCTACACTAGGTTTAGCTGCAGGAAATATTAACCCACAATAAAAACTATATATTCAACACTGCAGCATCTGATAATACCACATTATGATCTCCTGAGTGGTGACTGCAACTGACATGTCACATTTCTTTCCAACCAAGACTTCAAAATCTCAGACTGCTGGTAACAGCAATCCTCACAGAATACCTCTAAACCTGCAACAAAAAATATTTTGCTTCTCATTTAAGACAGCTTTTGCCCCCTGCACCTTTAAGTCATTGTTGTCCCACCATTTCGACTCTTTGAAAATATTAAGCCCAATGTGTCCTCACCTTGAAATAGATAGAAAATATTTTTTATGACAACTCACCTATGTAATATACTCAAAGCTGCCCAGCCCCCACATTCAATACACATACTCAAAAAGCTCTGTCAAACAATGTAAGCAACTCTCAGCCCTAGACAGTATGCCCAACTGCTAAAACAAACTATTCTTCAGATTGTAATGACATGTGCCCTCCTCTACATCAACACTGTTAGGTGTACGAAAGGTATGGTGAACACACAGTGACCTCCACCAGGTCCAGTAGATGCAAAGATGCAAGAGGCTTGACACATGGATGCACTGGTGCATTCCTAATCCACACAGTAAGAAAAATGACCTCTTCAGCAAAACAAACAGGAACAGTTCAACTTCTCTCTCACAGGACTGCCTTCTTTTATGCACAGAGGACTTCTCACACTTAATGTTGACTATGAGAGACTGCAACCAGTGGAGTGTGTACTTAGGATGTAGTACCAGTTGCTTTAAACAGGACCAACAGGAGAAATTCAGGTAGGGAAACACACATCACCTTTTTTTGCAAGGTCTTTGGTAAACTGACTAGCATCCTGATAACACTCTTTGGTGCAGAGGAAAAACAAAAAGCATCACTTTGAAATGAAACCAGTGCTACCCTGATCAAAATGAAGGAATCTTGTGTGGTCCTTAAGGCAGTGAAGTGTCAAAAAGCATAAACTCAAGCATTATCATCCAGGCACCATGCTGCTTCATGGGTTTAATTGCCTGGAAAGCAATCATCCAGAAGATGACAACACACTCACAGAAGTTGCCCACATTCCAAAATGGCAAAGCCTACAGTAGTCCTCTATGATTAATAAGAGGGGGAGCAGAACCCTTGGCTTCACTGTAAAAGGATGGGCAGCATCTTCACTGCTACTGAACTGTCTGTCATGAATTCAGGCATGACAACTTTGTCTCTGGATCCCTTTCTGAGAAAGGATCAAGAGATTGAAGACAGTGGTCCCTCTTCAAATCACAGAACCCTCCCAAATAAGTCAGAACTGTCTGGTGGATCAGCAGAGCTGCACCCCTGAGACTTGGCAGGAAAGGTGATGTGGGGGGGGCATCTGATGAGGCTTGACAGGCCCTTCTTGGAGTATGAGGATTTCTCTTTTTTTAGTAAGCCTTTTTGGTCCTGAAGATGAATGTTAGCAGAGTGGATCACAAAAAATCTTAGATGTAGCTGATGTTTGCTATCCTTTGTGACAATGTGAGGTATTGCCATCTGTTCCGGGGAGAATAGGGCAGTGCATGTGTAACATTTGCCTGCATAGTTGGCCGGAGGTTTGTAAATAATTCTGTCATTTGACTATCAGACTGACTTGTACAGATGCTGATGTTAAAAATGTATCAATGTTACTATAACGGATTAAATACTTATGTTTAAACAAAGAACTCTGGAAGGAAAGAATAGAAGTTTCTGAACTTGTTCTATAGCTTTCAGACACTGCAACAGATCTTAGCAAAGCTTTGAGTGTGCACTGTATCAAAATGCGATGTCATTCCGTAGACAGCACTGAGAGGATAGAACTCTTAACAGCAGTTTGTTTTGTTTTCTTTGGAACCCAGTATAAAAGATACATGTCAGTTGAGTTCAGTAAGTTGGAAGCTCATCACCTTGCCTTGTGGAAGTAAGCATCTAATCTTGCCTTGCTGTAACAAGTTAGCTAGGGAAAAGTTATTCTTTAGATGGTCAGGAAATACAGTGAGATTAGTTAAGTAGTGTTTTTCTGTATCTGTTTGAATCTATCCAACTGTGTTATTTTTTTATTTCTCCGATTGAAATTCTGGTGCTTATTGTACTTAGATATTTAGTATTCTCATGTTTTCTATTTTATTACTTACTACTAAATATTTTATACTTTTCATTGTGGCTGTGTTTTTTTAGAGAATACTTTTAACTGCTTGAGAGTGCCTGTGCATATTTTAGCCATGCCATGGCTACTCAGAAAAGCTCTGCTGCTTTGGTTACATGCTTCCATTAATATTAGTATTGATTTTACTCAGTATAATTGGATACCCTTGTAACAGTCTGAAAGTGGTTGACGGGTGGCAGCATGGTTACCTTACATTCTGGGCAGAAGGGGTACAGCTAGTAAATCTGTACCAGCCTTCCCTAGGAGTGTTTGTGTGCGAAAATCAAATACCTAGGTGTGGGTGTGTCAGCTACTTGGAAATGGGACACAGTGCTCCAAAGTTAGTCTTGTTTGGGACCTGGAGAGAAAGAGGGACCAGTCCCAGGTCTGGAGCATCTTCCCTATGTGGTCTTGGGGGAAACTGTGCTTGATGCAGAGACCTGCACCTGAGAAATACTGTGTAAATCCATTCCTGTTTTTAATGACCATCTCTCACTGCTGTCAGTGGTGAGGATTGAAGCTCCTTGATTACTGGCCCGGGGTAAAGAGGCCATCAATAAACATTGTTTTATTCTATCATAGTTTAAACAATCAGTATCAGACAATTTTGAAACAGCAGTTACAGCTTTACCAAGGGATTCAGGAACCATACTCATCATGTATTGATGGCAGAGTGGTGGGATATCAATTGAATGTCAGTAGCCTGTGGGCAGTTGCCAGTGAAGGTGTGTACACTCTCAAGAGCCACAAGGTAAACATTCAGAGCTCCATTTTCACAACAGTTTTATTTATTTTTGTTAGTTTAGTCAGGGAAAGCAGGCAAAATGTCAGCAGAGGATTATGGAAAGCAGAGAAAGAACCAGTTGGCCATAGTGTACAAAGCCAAATGATTGGTGCATTCTATCTGGACTAAACAGAAAATGATTTCAGCCTTAATCACAGCTGCAGTGAAGACCAGTAGTCAGGAGGACCACCAGTCTGGTGATGGAGATGTGCAGCCTTCAGAAACGGAACAGTTTACCTTTTCCTCAGAGGACTTCAAAATCCATCTAGAGTTAAAGAGAGATGAACTGGAAGCCAAACGTTTGGAGACCGAAGGAAGACTGCTGCATTTGGAGACCAAAAAAAAAAAAAAAGAGAGAGACAGACGGTGGCGATTGGCAGCTGAAGAAAAAGAGAAGCAGCGATAACATGAGAGAGAGATGTTGAGGTCATGGAGGTAATGGGAAGGGGAATAACCAGAACCCAGAAGCTATAAAGGTCAGTAAATTTCTTCCACAATTTGCAGAGGGGGATGACTTTGATAGATTTATTCACAATTTTGAAAGAGTATGTAAACAGTATAATGTTGACCAAGAGCTCCGAGTATGGTTCCTGAATCCCTTGGTAAAGCTGTAACTGCTGTTTCAAAATTGTCTGATACTGATTGTTTAAACTATGATAGAATAAAACAATGTTTATTGAACTGTTATAAGTTAACACCCGAAGTTTACAGAAAAAAATGTTTTATGAGCATACAGGCAAGGCAGATGAAAGTGTACGTGGTTTATATTGATGAGTTAAACACATTTTCATAGGTGGGTGAGTGGGTGTCAAGTTGGAAGAGTGGCAGACCTTTTGGTGAGGGAAGAAGCCCTCAGTATTTTGCCTGAGGACATGAAAATCTAGTTGGGAGACCGACAGTGTAGCTCTGCAGATGAGCTGGGGAGAAACGTGGATCTCTACTTAGCAAACAGGACATCACTGCACAAGAAGAGATACCTAGTACTGCACATGGATATAAAAGTACCCATGGTGAGCAGTCTAAATCATTCCAACAGAGTCTACCAGTAAAGTACAGTTTTGTACCTACCATAAATGTAGATGTCCGAACTGGATAGCATCTGCAGTCATAACAACTGGGTTGTCCTGTCATCAGGCAGCCCTTCAGTCGGCCGGATTCCAAAGTCCGGGTCCGCCGCTGATGCCTCATCTCTGCTGGTCTCCGGGTATAAAGGCATCAGCCGCCATTTTCTTCAGTGTTTCTTGCCCCAGATGCCAGTTGCCCTTCCTGGAAGGCTAATTTTTGGATAAATGCCAATGTTTCCAAAAGGATAGAAGGCAAACTCAGAAAATAAGCATGTATGTACATATATACAAACAAATACACCATAAGACTCCCCACTAGCTAGCTATTAGGAGGGTAAATACCCTAGGAGTACCACAGAGGGAAGGAGGAGGTAATCCTGACTGCAGATGCTATCCAGTTCGGACATCTACATTTATGGTAGGTACAAAACTGTACTATGTCCTTCATGGATGCATCTGCAGTCATAACAACTGGGTAGAATACCATAGCCAACTAAGGGAGGAGGGAAACAATAGATTATGGTGTGGTTAGGATCCCTTGCAGCACAGCAGTGGCAAACCCTGCTCGGGATCTGGAGTACAAAGGTAAGTTGTAATGCTTGGCAAATGTATGCACGGAGGTCCAAGTAGCCGCCTCAATAATGTCCTTGGTTGCCACTCCTCGTAAGAAGGCTGTGGCAGTGGCTGTTGCCCTTGTAGAATGAGGCCTTATGTTCTGTGGAATTGGTTTTCCATGGAAGGAGTAACAGAGTCGTATGCAATTTCCTATCCATTTGGAGATTGTCTGTTTGGAAATAGCTTTTCCTTCCCTTCCTGTTGCATAGGCTACAAAAAGCTGTTCAGTTTTTCTGCTACTTTTTGTTCTGTCCAGGTAGTAGCGTAACTGTCTATGTACATCCAAGGAATGCAGCATTCTTTCCCCTCTGTTTTGTGGGTTGGGAAAGAAGGTAGGTAGGTGGATTGCCTGGTTTAAAGACACTCTGGATATCACCTTAGGCATAAACGTAGGATTAGTCCTCATGGACACTCTATCTTGGTGGAAGATTAGGAAGGGCTGTACTGCCATTAGGGCCTGAAGTTCAGAGACCCTCCTTGCTGAGGTTATTGCCAGTAGGAAAGCAGTTTCCCATGATAGATGCTGTAGGTCCGCTGTAGCTGCTGGTTCAAAAGGTGCGAGTGTCAATTTTTCTAGCACAAAGTTCAAATCCCAAGCTGGCAATGGTGGTTTCCTTGGAGGTTTTACATTCTTGATTCCTCTGAGGAACTGCCTGAGTAAAGGATGTGAAAAGACAGGTGGATCAAAGCTGTATTCTGCTGAAATAGCTGATGCATGTATCTTGATGGAGGAATAGGACAGGCCTGTAGCTCTGCCAGATACTCCGGAATGTTAGCCATATCTATAATTGACACATCTTTTCCTCTTTCAGTGCTCCAAATGACAAACCTTTTCCATTTTCCTGCATAGTTTCTTCTTGTTGAAGGTCTGCGGGCTTCAAGGATAATGTCTTTAACCCTTTGGGAAAGTTCTGGGTTAGTTGCTGCTATGTGATGTTCCATGCAGTCAGTTGCAACGTTTTGAGGTTTGGATGCATGATGCTGTAGTTGTTCTGAGTTAACATCAAAGGCATCAGGGTATTGGCCACATGTTGTCCCGAGACATGCTCCTCAGCAATGGGTACCAGTGTTGTCTTGGCCAGTTTGGAGCTGTCAGGGTTATCCTTGGACGTTCCTCCTTGATTTTTAGTAATACCTTGTGTATCAAGGGAAGAGGTGGAAATGCATATGCTGTTAGACCTTTCCAGCTGAAGGAGGCGAATCCACTTTCCATGCAAGTGGGTGGGATGTCCTTGTGCAGAATTTTTGAGCTGGTGATTGAGAGGGAGCGAATAGATCTATCTGTGGCCTTCCCCATTTCTTTGAGATGGTCTTGAAGATGTGTAGCATCCATTCGTGGGCATCCGATGTGGTTCTGCTCAATATGTCTGCTAGAGTATTGTCCTTTCCGGTACAAATATTGCCTGTAACTGGATGTTGTAGCTGAGTGCCAGGTTCCAAAGCTCCAAAGTCATTCTGCATAGGGGTATGAATGAGTGCCTCCCTGCTTGTTGTTGTACCACATTACTGTGGTGTTGTCTGTCCTTATCAAATGGCCCTCTGAGAAATGGTCTGAAATTTTGGATTGCCAGTTTTACTGCCAGCATTTCTTTTAGGTTGATGTGCAGGTGAAGTTGATCCCCACAATCCTTATGCGCATTTGTCCAGCATGTGAGCCCCCATCCTAGGTCTGAGGCCTGTTGTGATGGTCTGGCTTGCTTGATAGCTGTGAAAGGGTAGGCCTGGGTTTGACTGGCATGCTTGAGCCCACCATAGGAACTCGTGTTTTAGGCATGGGATTAGTGGAATTTCTGCTTCTAGGCTGTGCCTGTGTTGGGACCATAAATTCCTTAGGTACCACTGTAGTTTTCTCATATGTAGTCTGGCATGTGGACCAAGATTATGCATGATGCCATGTAGCCCAAGGCCTGCAGAACTTTTCTTGCTGTTAACTTGTTCTGTTTTGTTAGAGCCAAGAAGTAAAGAGGGAGTTCTTTTTGTTTCTCTGCGGTTAGGAATGCCATTTGTTTTACAGTGTCAAGAATGTCCTTGTTTGGGATGGTATCAGCCTTGACTTTTGTAAATTGACTGTGTATCCCAGTGCTTGTAGCAAGTAAATGACCCTTTGTAAATCTGTTGTCAGCTTGCTTTTGTTGTCCCTTGTAGCAGGCAGTCGTCCAGGTATGGGTAAATTTGGATTCCCTGTAGTCTGCAGTGGGCGATTACTGATGCCAGGCATTTTGTGAATAAGTAGATAAGCCAAAGGGCAATGCTGAGAATTGATAATGCTCTGATCCTGCAAGAAATCGGAGGTATCTTCTGCAAATTGGTCGAATGGGGACGTGCAGGTATGCCTCGAGATCTAGAGTTACCAGCCAACACTCCTTGCCCAGCATGGGAAGAAGTTGCTGTAGGGTCAGCATTTTGAATTTTGGGACAATGATGTATGTATTTAAGGTGGACAGGTCGAGAATAGGTCTCCAACTTTTTTCCTTTCTTGGAACTAGGAATAGTCTGGAGTAAAATCCTTTGCCTTGTTCTGTTATTGGCACTCTTTCCACAGCTCTCATCTTTGCTAATTGCATTATCTGCTGTAGAGCTTCTGTTTTTTGATTTGGAGGCAGGTTTGGCATTCCTCTTTTGACTGGTAAAGTGTGAAAGTGGAACCGGTAACCTTGGTCTATGGTTTGCAAAATCCACTTGTCTTTTGTGATATAGTGCCAGTTTTTCAAAATAAGGTAAATTTTCCGCCTAATGGAGCTGCTATTTGTTCCCTGGTAGGTGGATTTAGAGTTAAGTCACTGTGATTGTGCTGTTGTAGTGGTAGTGGCTGTGTCTGTGCCTCTGTTATTACCTTGCCACTGTCGTCCTCTGTAGGCACCTCCTCTGGATTGGTTTCTGCCTCTGGAACGTCTATTCCTGCCCCTTTGGGATCTTGTGGAGTCAGGAAAGGACCAATTTTGGCAGGCCAGTTCCTGCTAAACCTTGGGGCTGAACCTGCAAGAAATCTTTAACCGTTTGAACAGATTTTGCCTTTTCTTCCATTTTCTTCATTACCTGCTGGGCAGGTGTACCAAACAAACTGGTCTTATCCATAGGAGCATCTAATAACTTAGCTTTAACATGATCCGGTAAGACTTGTTCCTTCAGCCATGCATGTCTTCTTATCACTGTGCCAGTCATGGCTGATCTAAATGAAGCCTCCAGTGCATCATAGCCACATTTTAAGGAATGGTTACTAACCTGTTGTATGTTATTTACCATTTCTAATACATATTTCTTATCTATAGAGTCATCAGAGGATAGTTTTTTAGTTAACTGATCAAGCATAAACTCTTGGTATTGTATCGTGTGAAACTGACAGTTTAAAGCTCTAGCTGAGAGAGTAGCTGAGGTATAAACTTTTTTGCCCCATCTGTCTAAAGACCTGGCTTCCCTTTCAGAAGGAATAGGGTTTTGCTGTGGTCGAGGCTACTGCCTTAGGCCCCTGGGATATAGTTTCGGGGTCTGCAAGTGGGGCCTTGTATAGGTGATGATGAGTGTCTGGTACCCTGTAAAATCTGTCTGGTTTGGCAGGGGCTGGAGGCAAGGAATCTGGTGCAGAGCAGACATCATTAAAGGCATCGTCCACAACAGAGAGGACAGGAGGTATAGCTAAGGGCCTGTGTTGTGGAAGGTACAGAAAAGTCCTAAGTCTTTTTCTGGAATCTGAGAAATCCAGTTGCTGCCATTGAAATTGTTCTCGCATGGCATGTAAGGTTTCCCCAAAGGAGAATTCTTCTGGTGGAGAAGCAGCTGGAATGGATTCTTCAGCATCTGAGTCTTCATAATTGGAGAAAGGAGCCTCTGGCTGGTCTGTAATATCTGAGTCATCCGCAGAATCGTCAGAGGACACAGGCTCGGGGGGCTCTGCCCTAGGTCTCTTCTCTGGGGGCTGAGAGGCGGTGTGTGGGTGAGATTGAGATCCCCTAATTAAGGATATTAAATCTTCTGCCAGAGTAAGCATTTGTGAACTAGAAGTGGGCCTGGTTGAGGGGGGTTTAACAGGCACTGATTTAGTAGACTTGGCTGCTTTAGCCCTGGCAAAGGCCTTAATGGACATGGCAGCAGAGCCCTAGCAGCACCACGTGCTGGGGTAGAGACATCCAAAGGGATGGTGTCTGATAATTCACTAGGAACCACTGTAGTAGGTAAAATTTCAGAGGTCGATTCAAGTAAGGTAGCAGGAACCTCAGAAGTAGTCAAAGATTCGCTGTGCTTTGATCAGTTTTCTCGGTTCCGCCGAAACCGAGACACTCGCGTTTGCTTAACCATGGTTGGCGAAACCGTGGACGGACCGTGGTCGGTCTTTTCTTGCGTTTCTTAACAATTTGGGAAGTCGGAGGATCCAAAATCTGAACCGAAAACTGTTCAGCATCCTCACGACGCCTAAGCGCTTCGCCGGTTGAAGGAAGCACAGGCGAACAGGCTGCGTCTGGGCCTAAACAAGGCAAACAGTAAGAGTGGAAATCTTTATGAGGTATTTGTTTCCCACAAGTTAAACAGTTATTGACTTTTTCTGACATCGGCTGAGGCAAGAAAGAGTCCCAGCTTTAGAAGTCTTCGGTAGTAGTAATCTCTGGATCCGACCACCCGCACTTGCGAACAGCTTCTGCTTCGCCACGCACGCAAGAAAGACTGAAGAAATGGCGCCGGCTGATGCCTTTATACCCCAGCAGAGATTGAAGTGCGACATCAGGGACTTTGGACTGAAGGGCTGCCTGACGACAGGACAACCCAGTTGTTATGACTGCAGATGCATCCATGAAGGACATCAGGGGAAGCCACTAGTTCAGGTACATGGCCAAGATTACGGGTTAAATGTTTTAAAAGTAACCAGAGAGGTCACGTAGCAGACAAATGTCCAGTGAAGCAAGGTGGGAAACAAAAGGTGAGGGAGCCAGCAAGTGGCAATAACAGCATGCCAGTAGTCTGGAGATAACAGGGGTACATAACTATCACCAGAGTTTGTATCCTATCTTAGTGAATCTTAGTGAATGGAAGACAGGCCACAGCTAAGAGAGAAGCAGCCTCTGACATAACCACTGTGAAGTCTGCAGTGGTTAAAGAGCAGCAGTACTTGCTTAGGCAGTCCACTCCAATCAGAGCTTTAGGAGGAATCCTATTCTAAATACCTCTGACCATGTTTCACCTTGACTGGGAGGGTGGAAAAAGAAAGAAACAGACAGCTGTGTTTGAGAACATTCTTGCAGATGTCTTGATAGGGAATTGATTCTGATAATGCAGTACCTTGTGTGCATGCATTTACATGTAATCAGGCCTGGAGTCAGGCATGTAGGTCTAGTGGCCTGGGGCAGACCCAGACAGACCCCCACACCTGAAGCTGGAGCTGGTGATGTGGCAGTTTCAGGGAGGAGGCTACCCTGTAGCAGTGAGCCAAAGCTGCTGGTAGGTACCAATGTTCCCTTGGACAGGGTGACTGCAAGGATAGAGGTGAGTGGTAGTACCCAGGCTAACAGTGAGGAACTGCTGTCAGAAGATACCAGGCTTCCTGTGGAAGGGGAGCTGGGAGAGGTCACAAAGGCAGAGATAAGACAAGCTCAGCTTTCTGACCTTACCTTACGAAGCTTGAGACTGTAGCCAAGGAGACACCTGATGCTCAAGGAATAGGGAAGTCAGGATAATGAAATTAGAAGTTATGTACTCACCATAACGTTCCATCTGAGTAGGTAGTTCATTTGTCTGCAACCTGTGGGTTACGGATCCGAGCCGGCAACTTGTTTCAAGCTAATGGATCTGAGCTCCTAGCTCCTCCCTTCACCCATAATCCCCTGCTAACCCTCCATGACCTCAGATCGAGTTTGCCTCTTAATATATATCCAACAAAAGGATATCTAACAACTTGTAGATCCGAAGAAGATCAGGGGGAAGGAGGGGGACAAATGAACTACCTACTCAGATGGAACGTTATGGTGAGTACATAACTTCTAAATCTGAAGTAGGATGTTCATTTGTCAGCAACCTGTGGGACAGAGTCCCCAGCTACCTGCACCCTGGGTGGCCATCATGGAAGGATATTACGAAGCACCACAGAGCCAAAGGATGCTCTTCCTCTAGAAAGCAGGTCTAGCTTGTAGTGGTTGATAAAGGTATGAGATGAAGCCCAAGTGGCTGCAGAACAAATATCATCCAAAGGAACTCTAGACTTGAAAGCTGCAGAAGTAGAAATGGAGCGGGTGGAATGAGCACAAACTCCTTCTGGTGCGGGTCTACCCGAGGCTTGATAAGCCAGTAGGATACATTGGGAAATCCAGCAGAGATAAAGATACTTTAGAGATAGCTTTCCCAAAGTTAAATTTGGCAAAGGAAACGAACAGCTGGTCAGATTGTCTATGGCCAGCTGTCCTATGAGTATAAAAACGAAGCTGCCTATGAACATCCAGTGAGTGCAGCTTGTACTGTCCCTTATTTTGATATTTAGGGAAGAAAACCGGTAAATTTATGGATTGATTTATGTTGGTTTCTGATGCTATCTTGGGAAGAAAGGAGGGACTGATCCTGAGGTACACTATCTGGGTGAAAAATCAGGTATGGAGGCTTCACAGAAAGAGCCTGAAGTTCCGACACTCTTTTCGCTGAAGTAATGGCTACAAGGAATGCTGTTTTCCATGACAAGAATTTGAGATCCACTGAAGCAGTGGATTCAAAGGGTGGAGTAGTCAAGGCTTGGAGAACTAAAGTAAGATCCCAGGGGGGTACGGCTTCTTTTACAGGGGGTCTAAGTAAAAAGGTACCCTTGAGAAAGGTTTTACACAATTTGGCTGACATCAAGGGCCCTGTATCATGTCCCACATGATAATGAGATATGGCTGCCAATTGCACTTTGACAGTTGAACAACTAGCGCCTTCCTGAAAGAGTTCAGTTAGGAAGTCTAAAATGGATGGAAGAGGAGCCGTAAAGGGATCTAGATTGCGGTGCTCTGCCCAGATGGAAAAACGTTTCCATTTACTGTGATACACTTTCCTGGTGGAGGGCTTATGCGCTGCCACGAGGATGGCTTTGACTGGTGAAGAGATACCGGGAGTCCTAACTAGGAGTGGAACTGGAGCAACCAAGCTGTCAGTTTCAGATTGTCCAGGATTGGAGTTGGCAAGTCCAATGGATGGGAGATGAGATCCGGAATGGGATCTAGAATCCAAGGGTAATTCACAAGGTGAGACCACAGGTAAGGGAACAAAATTTGTCGAGGCCAGAATGGGGCAATGAGAATCATCTTGCTCTCCAACCGCGAGGCTTTCTGTAAGAGTTGTATCATCAATGGCAGAGGAGGATAGGCATAGAGTAGACCGGGTGGCCAAGCATGCACCAGAGTGTCTCTTGGAGTTTCCCCTGGAGGGGGGATTAGAGCGAAGAAATTGTCGCATTTGGTGTTTGATGGAGATGCAAAAAGATTGCAGCAGGGTTGCCCCCATGTTGTGAATATCTGCTTCGCTACTAGAGGATTGAGAGACCACTCGTACGGGGTAAGAAGGGTGTGACTGAGCTTGTCCGCTAGGATGTTGGTCCTCCCCAGAATGTGCATCGCAATCAGAAAGTGGCTGGTGGAGATCGCCCATTCCCACACTCTCATGGCTTCGCGGCAAAGAGGATAAGATCTGATTCCCCCCTGTTTGTTGATATACCAGACCACTGACATGTTGTCCGACTGAATTGCAATCGTTCCTGCGGGAAGGAAGGTTTGAAGTGCTTGCAACGCCAACAGCACCACTCTCATCTCCAGAACGTTGATATGCAGGGAGGTCTCTGTATCGTTCCACGTGCCTTGGACTGTCCTGCCTGAATAATGCCCCCCCCACCTGAGGCGGGAAGCGTCCGTGGTCACCGTGGCGATAGGGGGAGAGGTGCAGAAGGGACGGCCCATATGGAAGTTCGATGGTTGGAGCCACCATAGTAGCGCCCTCCTGCAAGCCTTGCTGATAGCAATGGGATAGTGGAGAGGAAGGGATAGGAAGGACCATTGCACTAACAGAGTCCATTGCAGTACTCGCATGTTCAAACGGGCGCATGGAAGGAGTGTAATCGCTGCCGGCATGGAGCCTAGTGCCCTCAGGACCAATTCCGCTGGTGAAGCCTCTGAAAGAAGGATAGCCCGCACATGAAGTTGTAGGTTCCTGATTCTCTCGGAAGTTAGGAAGGCTCGCAAATCTCTGGTGTCTATTCTGGCACCTATGAATTCTATGATCTGCGTTGGAGCCAGTAGAGATTTGTCGACATTGATAGTAATGCCTAGTTGTGGGGCTAGATGGAGAAAGAAGTCTCTGGCCTAGTTGTGGGGCTAGATGGAGAAAGAAGTCTCTGGCCGAGCAAAGTAGATGTCTTGGTGGTGCAGTCAGGAGCCAGTCGTCCAGGTACGGAAAGACCTGAATTCCCTAGAGTCTCAGGTGGGCCGCAATCACTGCTAACACTTTGGTGAACACCCTGGGGGTTGTGGTGAGGCCAAAGGGAAGGACTCTGAACTGGTAGTGACTGGCCCCCAGCCGGAAGCGAAGGAACCTCCTGGATCGTTTGTCCATTAAGATGTGGTAATACGCATCCTTGGTCTATAGAGCACATCCAATTGTTTTTCCTCAAAAGGGGGAGGATAGATTGAAGAGTGACCATTCGGAATTTTTCCTTGGTTACTGACAGGTTCAAGCGGGAAAGGTCTAGTATGGGTCTCAGGTCCCCCGTCTTTTTGGCACCAAAAAGATCCTGGAGTAGAACCCTAATCCGAGCTCGTCTTGGGGGACGGGCTAGATGGCTCTTTTTCTTAGCAGCTGCTGTATTTCTGCAGCTGTGGCCTCCCTCTGATCGGGTGGTACATCGGTGAGGTTCTTGGATTGGGGGACATGAAGTATTGGTATTTTGTACCCTCTGGATATGATGCGAAGCACCCAGCGGTCTGTTGTGATGGACTCCCATGGCGCTAGGTGTTTTGAAAAACGCCCCCCGACTGCCTCCAGAGTGGAGCAGCCGGGCAACCCCTCAGGGCTGCTGCGCGGGCCACTCAGAGAAAGGTTCTCTGGACCCAAAGTTTCTCGGAGCCCCTCTGCCCCTGGGGCGACGTCCTCCCTGTCCACCTCTGCCACGGTAGGACTGGTTGCCCGGAGCTGGTTGGGAATGTTGTGATTTCCGGAACCACATCTTCTTCTGACCCTTTTGGTTCCTTGAAAAGGACCGCTGGGGAGCAGAGAAGCAGACTCAGACGGCAGACAACGTCTTCCCGTCCTTCTCGCTCTGGACAAGTGTCTCACGAACTGTTTTGCCAAATAGGGCAGAACCATCAAAAGGGGCATTTGCGAAGGATGCTTTAAAGGGCTCCGTAAAGTCGCAATGATGGAGCCAGGCCTGACGTCTCATGACTAGGCCTGCTCCGCTAGCCCTAGCGGCTCCCTCTGTGGCGTGGGACAACAGCTGCATAAAGGTGTTTGAAATAGATCTCAGAGTGGCCATTCGAGTGAAGTACAATTGTTTATCCTCCTCCGACATGGACTCAGGGGGGGATGCAGCGTATTCTTTGATAACATCCCTCTGCATCCTGATGACATGTGCCATATAGTTCGGAGACCTTACTGAGAAGGTCTCTGAACTAAAGTCTCGCTTCCCTAAGCGATCCATCAAATGGGACTCTTTGCTCGGTGGATGGATTGAGGGACTCTCCTGAGCCAATTCCCTCTGTGGCTGCCGCCGTCAACATGGCATCTACAGGGGGGCCCTTACTCCAATGTGATCGGCCTGAGGGGGGGGGGCTAAGAATCCTATCCGGTCGCTTCAGTATTGGCTCCACGGTGTCCGGATCCTTCCATACCCTGGTGGTAATGAGGTCCACCAGGGGGTCGGCTGGAGGGGACACCCAGGAGGTAGACGGGCCTGCCTTGAATGCCTCCAGAAACATGGACTCGTCAGAGGAAGACTTAGGGGCAGACCACCCACCTCTGATTCTCAGCATCTCCTTGAAGTCTCCAAAGGAGACATCCTCAGGGGGCGATCTTGGGGAGCCTTCCCCTTCCTCCAAGTCCGTGTCCTCGGTTAAGGACTCATGGGAGTCCACGTGCCTCCGTTTGCACTTATGCTTGTGGGGAGCTTCCTCGGGGGTACTGTCCGAGGAGGCCTCGCCAGCAACATCTTGTTCCAATGGAACTATCTGTGGCATCGAAGCAGGCTGTCCCTTTGGCCGGGTGATGGAAGCCTGGCCCAGCAGAGGGGGAGTGCAGGGAGGAGTCTATGCAAGGACCGGGAGTCCGGATGCTCTCAACAGAGCCCTCTCCACAACATGGAAGGCCGAGGGAGAGCCACTCTCCAATGGATCCGAAAGTCGGCTTCCACTCGGATCCGATGAAGGGATCGGAGCCGGGGCCGAGACAGTCTGATCCGAGGGACAAGTGTGCTCCGACCTGGATGGAGCCGAAGGCACACTGAATCCCCGGATCCGAAAGGCTCGAGGGCAGGGTCGGATCCGAAGTACCAAGTACTGTCGGCGCTGACCCACCCCCGGCTCCAAGGCTGCTCGGCTCCGAGCGCTCCGAACCCGGGTAGCAGGTCGGAGAAGGAGCAATTGGGTGGAAAAAAGGTGTCGAGCTCCCCCCCTGAGGGGGGGGGGGAGGCAAGAGCACTCCCATCTGCAGCTGGGCCTGGATGAACCTTCGCATCATCCGGTCCAAGTCTGCATCTGATAAACTGAAGGTAGATCTCGAGGAGGCCACCGAGGCAGGCCTGGAATGTTGCCTCGATGACCTCAATGGAGATAGGGTCTCCCCCTCCTCCTCGGGCCCCGGGGAGAAACAAGGGGATCGGAGCCAAGGAGGAGGAGACCTAGAAGCAGTGGAGGGAGAAGCCCGCTTAGCTGGCGGGGCCGAAATGGAGGTCTCGGCCCGCCGCTTGTGGTGCTTCTCCCTCCATTTCTCCCTCCTGGCCTCCCTGTCTTCCGACACTTTAGCGGGAGTTTGAGTCCCGGACGGAGGCAGGGGGCAGGAGTGGCAGCCACCACAGGCTGTGGTGGAGCCACGGGAGCAGCAGAGGTAGTGGAGGCCGAAGCCGAATCTGGGGGTAAAAGTCCCGCCAGGACCAGCTTCGACCTCCGCTCTTTCAGTGCCCTGGGGTTGAACGCTGCACAGATGGTACAGCCCGAGGTGAGGTGTTCAACCCCAAGGCACCGAACGCACTGAGTGTGGCCATCAGCCGGGGAGAGCTGATGGCCGCACTCGGTACATTTGGAAAATATGTCTTTTGGGGCCTCAGCCATTCCTTTTTTTTTTTTTTTTTTTTTTTAAACCTAAAAAAGAAAAGCAACTACACACACACACAGGCCCCAAAAGACACGCGACACACACTAGCAACCAGCGAAGGGAGGGTATAAATTAAAAATAAGGAACCTAACTCAGGCACACTTTAAAAGTATTAATTTAAACTGAAAAAGAAATTCCTGACAAAAAGTACTTAGAAAAAGGTAACTTTTTCTTCACTTATCTGATGAGCTCAACAAGGATCCAGCCATCCAAAAGCGCGGCAAACTAGATCTGAGGTCATGGAGGGTTAGCAGGGGATTATGGGTGAAGGGAGGAGCTAGGAGCTTGGATCCATTAGCTTGAAACAAGTTGCCGGCTCGGATCCGATATCGGATCCGTAACCCACAGGTTGCTGACAAATGAACATCCTACTTCAGATCAAAGGGTTACTGTACAGACAGAGTATCCATGAGGGAGGGCTAAAAGGCGAGGTAATACAGCAGTAGGTAGTGCCCACAACATATCTGGCACTTCAGCCATAGCCTATGGCATTCTTTTTGCAGGTCACATGGGCATAAATCATACCAAGAAACGTATTATGCAGAACTTTTATTGGCCTAGGATTGCAAGGGATGCAACAGGGTACTACAGGACTTTTGAGCAGTGCCAAAATGAAGGCAAGACAGGGGACAAAGTCAAACATCCACTGATGTCTTTGCCTGTGATAACAGCCATTTCAGAGGGTAGCTATGGATATTGTGGGGCTTCTGAGTACCCCAAGCTCTACAGGGAAGAAGTATATCCTGGTGGATGTAGATTATGTTACTAGATACCCTGAGGTGGTGGCTCTGTCCTCTATCAAGCCAGAGAAGGTGGAAAATGCTTTGTTAAGAGATTTTTCAGCAGGGTAGGTTTCCCTGAAAGAAATACTGACTGACAGAGGTGTCAATTTCATGTCAGACCTTCTGGGTTGTCTATGGAAGCAATGTGAGATGAAGCACCTAAAGACCACCCCAATCATCCCCAGAATAATGGTCTTGTGGACATGTTAACTTCTGCACTAAACACCATGCTATGGGCATTTCAGGACCAGTTTGAGAGAGAGAGAGGGACAAACATTTGCCCCATCCATTGTTTGCATACAGAGAGGTACAGTTTTTTTTACCCTTTGAGTTGCTGTATGGGCATAGGGTGAGTGTGCTTTTAGATTTAATTTGTGATGAGTGGGAGGGTGAATGTGAATCCTACAAGAAGTCTGCTGTAGGATAAGTCTTAAACCTTAAGACAAAGCTTAGGCAGCTGATGAGCTTGGCCTAGGAGTACCTGGCAGGAGCCCAACAGCAGAAAAAGGTCTGGTATGACAGGAATGCTAGGGCCAGAGACTATGCTGTGGGACAGCAGGTTATGGTGCTCATTCCTGTCAGACAAAATAAGCTACTCGCAGCTTGGGAGGGACCCTTCAAAGTGATAAGCAAGGTCAGTGACAATTATATGGTAAACCTACTAGGCAGAAGGCAGGAGCACAAATGGTACTATGCACACATGATGGAGCCTCAGCATGTCAGGGAGGTCCTGGGCAGACTACAAAGGGCGGGGCTGGCCATTAACCTCAGTGTGTCAGGTGGATATGGCACAGGTCTCCTATCTGGGATATAGAGTAGGGAGTGTTAAGATTAGGCCAGAACCTGCCAAAGTGGAAGTTATTCAGGCATGGTCTGCCCTGTTACCAAAATGGAAGTGAGGGCGTTCTTGGGGACAGGGGGATACTACAGAAATTTCATTCTCAATTATAGTATAACAGCTGCTCCCCCCACAGACCTGACAAGGAAAAACAGGCCAGATAGGGTACTGTGGACCCTAGCTTGCAAGAAGACTTTCCAAAAGCTTAAAGTGGCTTTGGGAGGAACCCCCACGTTAGCCAGTAAAGACTACAGCAAAGAATTTGTTGTGCAGTTAAATACTTCTAACCATGGGGTGGAGGCTGTACTCAGGCAAGTTTCCTCAGAGGGAAAAGAGCACCTAGTTGTACATCTCGGCCATTGACTCCAACCCACGGAGAAATGTTACACACCTGTAGAAAAAGAATATCTAGCCATAGTATGGGCACTGTAGAAACTTTAGCCTTATCTGTGTGGAAGGAAATTCACTGCGGCTACACACCACAATCCCTTAACATGGCTACATAGTCAGCCAACAAAATGCCAAGTTATTAAGGTGGAGCCTATGGTTGCAGGCATATGACATGACAGTGAAGCACAGTAGTGAGGTCAGCAATGCCAATGCAAATGGACTCTCAAGAAAGGGTATGTGTTCCAAGACTGGTCCCATTTCTCTCAGGCAATGTTTTTCCAGGGTCACTTGAAATTGAGTCTTTAAGGGGGTGGGGGAAGGATGTGAGGTACTGCCATCTGTGTCCAGGAGAATAGGGCAGTGCATATGTAACAAATGTCAGCATGGTTGGCTAGAGTTTTGTAAATAATTTTGTCATTTGACTATCACACGGACTTGTACAGATGCTGCAGTTAAAATACATCAACAGTGTTGGTATAAGTGACTAAATATTTGTGTTTAAACAAAGAATTATGGAAGGGAAGAGTAGAAGTTTTTGAAATGGTTCTATAGCTTTCAGATACTGCAACAGATCTTAGCAAAGCTCTAAAAGTGCATTGTACCAGAGTCAGGTGATCAAATGTGATGTCATTCAATAGCCACCAGTGACAGGATGAACTCTCACAGTAATTTGTTTTGTTTTCTTTGGAACCTGATATAAACGATCTATGTGAGTTGAGTTCAGTTCATTTAGTTGGAAGCTCATCACCTTGCCATGCAGAAGCAAGCATCTCGGCATCTAATCTTGCCTTGTTGTATTAAGTTAGCTAGGGAACAGTTATTCTTTAGACAGAAAATACAGTGAGATTAGTTAAAAAGAAGTTATGTACTCACCATAACGTTCCATCTGAGTAGGTACTTCATTTGTCTGCAACCTGTGGGTATCGGATCCGACTTCGGATCCGAGCCGGCAGCTTACCAAGCTCCAAGATCCGAGCTCCTAGCTCCTCCCCCTACCCATAATCCCCTGCTACCAACCACATTACCTCAGATCATTTTTTTTGCCTTACCAACCTGTAAACATGAACCATCAACTGCAAAGGTGATCAGAAAATCCCGAAAGGTTTGGGGGATGGCAGGGGGGGGGTCGGTTGCAGACAAATGAAGTACCTACTCAGATGGAACGTTATGGTGAGTACATAACTTCTTTATCTGAAGTAGTTGCTTCATTTGCTCTGCAACCTGTGGGACAGAGTTTCCCAGCTACTTATAAGAACCTGGGTGGTCCTTACGGAAGGATATTCCGAAGCACCGCGGAGCCAAAAGAAGCCCTACTTCTCGAAATCACATCTAATTTATAATGAGAAATGAACGTATGAGAAGAGGACCAAGTAGCCACTGAACATATGTCGTCCACTGGAACCCTAGACCAGAAGGCTGTTAAAGTGGCTACAGATCTTGTAGAATGAGCACGGATATTAACCGGGGCTGGTTTGCCAGATGATATATATCCCTGAATAATATACTGACGAACCCAATTTGCCACAGTGACTTTGGAAATGGCTTTACCCATTGCTGATTTTGCATACGAGACAAATAACTGGTCCAACTTGCGAAACTCTCTAGTCCTATGCAAGTAGAAATGCAGCTGTCTGTGTACATCCAATTTGTGTAATGTGTATTCTCCCTTGTTCTGAAACGTGGGAAAAAACACCGGTAAATTTACTGATTGATTTATATTTGCTTCTGAAGCAACCTTAGGCAAGAAAGATGGGTTGGTCCTGAGGGACACTCTATCTTTGTGAAAGATAAGGTAAGGAGGCTTCATACACAAGGCTTGTAATTATGAAACCCTTTTGGCCGAAGTAATGGCCACTAAAAAGGCAGTTTTTCCATGACAAGAACTTCAACGGAATTGAGGCCGCAGGTTCAAAAGGTGGACTTGTTAAGGCTTGCAAGACTAGAGTGAGGTCCCATGGGGGAACCACAGACTTTATTGGTGGATTTAGAAGGAAGATGCCTCGTAAGAAGGTTTTGCACAACTTTGTAGATGCTAAGGAACCTATGGCATCACCCACATGAAAATGGGAGATGGCCACCAATTGTACCTTAACCATAGAAGCACTTGCTCCCTGATGAAAGATTAATGAGAGGAAGTCTAGGATGGTCAGGATAGGGACAGTAAATGGGTCCAAGCCCTTATCTTCTGCCCAAATGGAAAAACGTTTCCACTTACTGTTGTAAAGTTTTCTGGTAGATGGCTTATGAGCCGCAACCAGAATGGCCTTAACTGGAGATGAGATACCGGGAGTCCTAGCCATTAATGGAACTGGATCAGCCAAGCCGCAAGCTTGAGGCTGACCAGGTTGGGCGCTGGGCAATCTGTGGGATGAGAAATCAGTTCTGGACTGGGATCCAGAATCTATGGAGGAGCCACACTGTGAGACCGCAGAAAGGGGAACCAGATCTGCCGAGGCCAGAATGGGGCTATGAGGATAACTCTGCTCCCTAACCGACAGGCTTTCTGAATGAACTTCATCATGAGAGGAAGGGGAGGATAAGCATAAAGGAGCCCAGGAGGCCAAGCATGGACCAGAGCATCTCTGGGGGTTTCCCCTCTGGGGGGAATTATTGCGAAGTACTCGCCGCATTTTGTGTTTAAAGGAGAAGCAAAAAGATCGCAGCGAGGCTGACCCCATTTGTGGAAGATCTGTTTCACAACAGATGGATTCAGAGACCACTCGTATGGAGTGAGGAGCACCCGACTTAGCTTGTCCGCTAATATGTTGGATCGTCCCGGGATGTGCGTTGCTACGAGAAAGCGGTTGGTGGAGATCGCCCATTCCCAAACTCTCATGGCCTCTCGACACAGGGGGTAAGATCTGGTTCCTCCCTGTTTGTTTATGTACCAGACTACAGACATGTTGTCCATCTGGATCGCAATAGTCCCTAGGGGAAGAAGGTCGTGGAGGGCTTGCAACGCCAAAAGCACCGCCCTCATCTCTAGGACATTGATATGCAATGCAGTCTCTAGGGGAGTCCACGTGCCTTGAACGGATCTGCCTGAACAATGTCCCCACCACCCAAGGCGAGAAGCATCCGTGGTCAACGTGGCTTCGACCGGGGGAATCACAAAGGGCCTCCCCCTTCCCTGAGTTCCCGCGCATGCAACCACCAAAGAAGGGAGTCCCTGCAAACTCTGCTCAGCGGTATGGGCGTGTTCAACGGGTGGAGCAGGAGGGACCATTGGACTTGAAGGGTCCATTGCAATATCTGCATTCGCAGGCGGGCATGGAGGGAAAGACCGATCACGGCTGCCATAGACCCTAGTGCCCTCAGGACTAACTCCGCTGAAGGAGAAGGATTCCATAGAAGGGCTAACACCTGTTAAGACAAGCTGTTCAGTCTGACTGATGTTAGGGTAGCTCGAGAGATTCGGGTATCCAACCTGGCCCCTATGAATTCCAGGGCTTGAGTGGGGCACAGGCAGGACTTCTGCAGGTTTACTGAAATGCCTAGGTTGTGGGCTAGAGTCAGTGCGTAATCTCTCGCTACTGAGAGCTGATGCCTGTTGGTCGCGGTAAGGAGCCAGTCGTCTAGGTACGGGAAGACCTGAATGCCCTGAAGTCTCAGGTGGGCAGCAACCACCGCCATGACTTTGGTGAACACTCTGGGGGCTGAAGTGAGGCCGAATGGAAGAACCCTGAATTGATAATGACTGGCTCCGAGCCGGAAGCGGAGAAACCTCCTGGATCGTCTGTCATTAAAAATGTGGTAGTACGCATCCTTGAGGTCTATACCAGTAAAACTTTAGAAAACTAACATAAACAAGGGGGTAGAAGGTTTTACTACCACACGCACTCGAATTCGAATTTTTTTGTTGAAAAAGATTGAAAACGATCTCACCCAGCCAGGAGCTCTTCAAAAGTAAAGTTTCTTCAGCCACGGCAAAAAACGATCTGGAAATGTGGTTGGTAGCAGGGATTATGGGTAGGGGGGAGGAGCTAGGAGCTCGGATCATGGAGCTTGGTAAGCTGCCGGCTCGGATCTAAAGTCGGATCCGATACCCACAGGTTGCAGAGCAAATGAAGTAACTACTTCAGATGCAGTGTTTTTCTGCATCTGTTTGCATTTGTCCAACTGTTATTTATATTTCTCCTGTGATTGAAACTCTGGTACTTAATGTACTTAGATATTTAGTATTCTCAAGTTTTCTATTTTATCATTTATTATTAAATATTTTATATCTTTCATTGTGGCTGGTCTTTCAGAAAATTCTTTTAACATCTTGAGTACATGTGCTTATTTTAGTGACGCTGTTGCCACTCTGAAAAGTCTTGCTGCTTTGGTTACACTCTGCCATTTATATTGGTATTGATTTTACTCAGTATAATTGGATACTCTTATAACAGCCTGAGTGTGGTTGACTGGTAGCAGTGTGGTTAACATACAGTCTGGGCAGAAGGGGTACCACTAGTAAATCTGTACCAGCCTTTCCCAGGAGTGTGTGTGTGAAAATCAAATATCCAGGTGTAGGTGTGTCAGCTACTTGGAACTGGAACACAGTGCTCCAAAGTGAGTCTTGTTTGGGGTCTGGAGAGAGAGTCCAGTCCCACGCCTGCAGCGTGTCCCCTGTTGGGGGAAATTGCACTTGATGCAGAGATCTGTATCTGAAAATACTGTACAAATCCCATTCCTGTTTTTAGTGACCATCTCTCACCACTGACAGTGGTGAGGGTTGAGGCTTCTTGATTACTGGTCCAGGATACAGAGGCCATCACATCCTTACACAATTCACTTGTTAAATTCCTGGAGGACTAGTGCACCCAAAATGGCCTGCAGGTGCTCTTTCTTGACTAAAGAGGGTAGCAGCCACTCCATGTGCAAGCAGAAAGTTTTCCATCCTCGCCATGGTAGATGCACATTCAAAGCTGCAGTGAACCACATGGTAAGCAAGCACAGAAACTTCAAAGAAAAGGTCATAACTCATTTTTGAGACTATGCAGAGGAAAGACTGAAAACTTTTTAAGAGCTTCATACAGCAAAGAAGACTATAATCTAGAAAGATAATACAGCTTAGAAATCTAAGCATGAATTTGGCCTAGAACAAAAGCTCTGGACTCCTTATCAGTTGGCAAGGCCACAAACTACTCCATTTCTGGGCCCCAAGGTTAATCTACAGATCATACGAATATGTGATAAAGGATACCTGGGGTTAGATCTTCATGACACTTAGGTGGAGGCTTGTAAAGCAAAGCAAATCAAAGCAAACTTTATTGACATTCAACCATACAGAGTACAGCTGAACGTAATTACGTTCCTCCAAGCTTATGCACCATAACATAACAGCACAACAAAACACAGATACATGTAACAGTAAACCAGAAATAACACAGCAACAATCAAAGAGCCAACTGAAAATCAACTATATATAAATGGTCCTTTTCCATCAGTGCAACCGCTGCTACCTGCAGTCAACAGTCGCAACCTGCAGTCCCGACCATACATAGCAACTTCCAGTCCAAAATTCCTCCTTCCGACCCTCTCCGACCACAATCTATCAATCACCCCTACCTGCAGCCCCAATTGGCCTCACTGACTACACCATCACCAGCAACCACCAAGTCTTCCTCTTTACTGACACCACATACCATCACCCAGACCATGTCAATCTCCAAATTCAATCACTTCAACCTTCACCATATTCAGGGAATCCCATTCCAAAAAGAAAACAGACAAAACTCCAAAATCCTTACAAAATGGGTCAAAAACCATATCTGCACCACCTCCTGCTTTGAGAGAAAATTATTCAAGCAAATGATGAGGGGGGAGCACAAGCCAATCCCTGTTGGACGTCATCTGTCCCAGGCTCTCTTCCAAGCAGTAGACATCTAAAAGGCACCTGTGGGGTATTGGGAGGCAGGAAAAAGACAGTGAAGGAGAAACATTTTCTTCAATTCATAGTTGAGCATGTATGTGGAAGGCTTGAAGGAGGATGCTGCTGGCTGAGGCAGTGTTCCCTATAAGTACATTTTAGCAACAATGAGAGCTTGTTTAATCAAATGCTTTTGAAATTAACAGCCTGAGACAACAGCCCAAGATGCAGGAGGACTACCTGCCTCCCGACTGCAAGTCGGGAGCCATAATTAACTCCCCAAGTGATGCTGAAATCCTACAGAAAGGCCTCACTGAGACCAACAACTGGTGTCAGAACCATGGCCTTAAGCACAATGCCAAAAAATGTGTCGTCATCCCCTTTGGAAAAAACCCGGTTCCCATGAATTTCCACATCAATGGTTATCCACTGAACACAGACGGCATCATAACAGATCTGAGAACAAGGTTGACAACAGCCTCTCTTTTGACCACCACATTGCCACTGTAGTCAGGAAGTCCTATGTGGCACATCTCATTGCTAAGGGGTTTGCATCCAGGAAGAAAGAGGTCATTGTCTCCCTCTGCTCTTCCCTCATTAGGCCAATCATAGAGTACAATGCCCTATTTGGCATGCACCTCACTAGACACCTGCAACAACTGAAGAGGCTGCAAAAGTGCCTCACAAAGAGGATTCTTAACACTTGTCCTACATGGACAGACTCAAAAAAAACTCCAGCTGTTCTCTCTCTCATATTGTCTACTTAGCCATGTCTGACCCAGCTCTGTTAGAAATGCTACATCTAAAAAAATTCCAATCCCTCCGCACTACACACTCCAGAGACCTCAACCTCATTATCAGAATCAACAGAACAAGCTGAAGGGGCAGGTTCATAACCCAGAGACTGCCCATGCTATGGAACAGACTTCCCATACATGTCAAGCGGCCTCACTGGCCCTCCAACAGAAATCTTGATGAGTGGATGGGAAATAGAAAATTCACCCCGGGGATCACTCCAGTGAATCTACTCGAGAGCACTGGGAACTAAGGTTAGGTGGCACAATGCCAGGGTAATCCTATGGGCTAGGCTTTTAAAGGCTCCAGGGCCATTAGCCTAGTACACACCTATGAACTAGACCTTCGCTTTGTGCCATCAAACAGTGCTACACCTAAGAGGACTGATGAGACATGGATCTGCAGACAAGTGTCTGACCGATAAGTTCCATCTGCAAAGACCCCACACCCTAAAACAGACTGGTAATGAAAGTGGCTAAGCCATCAAAATGAGTGCTTAACCTCCTGGGCAACTAATGAATGCATCTGTCACTGGTATCCTGCTGTCAACTTAAATAGAAAACAGGCATAAAATTACACCATCACTAGCTGACGGTGGGGATTCAACATATGGGTACGATCTGGCCATCACAAGGACAGACTTACTGCCAAGGATGGTATGGTTAATATATGCTCTCGGAATCTTTTGTCTTTTGATGTGTTCTGTCAAATGACCTTGCAAATTATTCCTGCATCAGGCATGCATGCCCATAAGTCATTCTCCAAGCTGGTTAAGAGATTTTATGCCCTTCATCTTAAGGTGGTTGGGTTGAACTGCTTACATTTCTGGCAGGATTTATGTTCCTCTACCAAACAACACAGACCAGACCAATGTGAGTACTGATGCAATATCTGGAGGTCACGTGACAGTTTCTACAGTTTAGCTGTTTTAAGCATCAAGACCACTCAGGACTGAAGTCCAAGGTAAGCAAGCAGAAGAAAAGTCCCTGGCAAGCTCAGTGGCTAGGACTCTGTTAATGCATGTGAAGCTGGAACAGAAGGATGCCTGTGTTCCCCCCAAAGGTGGGAGGCTTCAAAGAAAAACAATAGTCAAACTGAAAGGAGGATGACAGACAAACAGAAACCCAATAAATAGAGTTGCTAGTGCCAAATCCTGAATTTGCTTGTTAAAGCTGGATACAATACTTAATGTCTTCTGTTCCCTTTAGAATTAAGAACAGTTCCAAGTAAAACCCTAGTCTTGTCATGATGATGAGGCAGACCAAAAACAATTTAAGGATTAGTGCATTCAGCCAATACCAAGGGCTCTGTAGAGATGGATAGGGTATCTTAGCAAAGCCAATTCTGGATCGGGGTGGGGGGCTGAGGGGACCTAAGAGCCAACATTTAGCTGCCTGTGACCATTGCCAGGAACCTACTGGTCTTTTGTAAAAGCTCTTCCAAGTGAGGGCAAACTTGGAGAAGTTGCATTACTCCTCCAATCAACCTGACCCCCCCCCCCCCCAGCTAGTCCTGGATACTAGTCAGGACTGACTGCTGGGCTGTCAAGAGTAAAAAATTTAGCTTTATGTGTACTGTGATAATACAGTAACAGTATACCTAAGTGGAATTAACAATAACTGGGTCTGTGCTCCATGTTGCATCTTTATCAGTACAGCCTATTACAAGTTATAGCAGATTGCACATCTTCCCTAATTTCTCTTCATTCATTCTTTCTGAGTGAACACATGCTTACAGCATACATCTGTTAAATTGGGTCTCGGTTAAACTCTGGCTACAGGAGCAGTACTTCTATGCTGCACTCATTTTAAAGTCCTTTCTGTAGTATATGTTTTTTTAATTCATTTATTAAATTCACAGATTTTGAACGATAACAGATACACACACCTTAACAGAAAAACTACTGTAAACATTTTTCATGCTTTCCATGCATTAGTTATTTTTTATGCTTATTCATTTAACCATTACATAAATTGCTCAAGTCCTTCCTCCTCATTATTTTATATCTACTGTTTGCAGTCTACGGTTTTATAAGCAATTTTCTGCGGTCTGCAATTTCTTCCTAAACATGCCTCTATGGCATTGAACTTATTTGCAAGAGGACTGTATAGTATTCCATTCATGTGCAATGATAGGCTGGTTACATTTGCATTTTTGCATTAACAATTACTATTCCAGATTTACATCTATATTATTAATGTTAAAATTAAATACCACTTCCTTCCCAATCATAACTGGTCACAAATTTCACTCTTGCGTGTATTTTTTCCAGTTGCTTTTTTTTTTGCTGTCATCCCAGATCCTGGTGAACCAGAAATTCTTCAGCTGCATATCACATTTACCTCAAAATGTATGCTATAACCACCACCTCTGAACCTGCACTGAAACTTTTTAAAGGATATTTACTATGTCATTGGATTCCAAACTGTGCAGCATGAGTTTACACACATTAGTAAAAAAAATAAGTACATACATTTCCACTGATATGCACTACGCATGTGTTTTAACAATTTTCATTCACTCCATTACATAAACAGTGCAATTCCTGCCTTCCCTAAAACTTCACTCTTCCAAGTATTAGTCTGCGTATACTGCTCCAATTTGTTTCTATGAAATTTGCTCCTTCCCTTTTCTAAAGGCCACACCTCCACTTTTTTAATCTCATTTACAATATTCAAAAACTCCCATTAAGTTTACTATGCATCCCTTTACTAGTTATTGCTTTTCTGTCAGCCAAAATCATTAAATTAAATAAGATCTTCAGGCTCTTCAATAAAGTCTAAGCATATCAGATCATATTTGTTCCCCCTAGGTTTCTATCATGGAACTCCGTAGGAATTTTTTTTTTTTTTTGATCTGCCAAATTGTTACGTCTCCCAAAAAGAACATGTTCTTAATTACCTTTCTTTTTCCTACCACATCTACAGCATTGCTATTCATCTGAGGAAAAATCCTCTAAAAGTCTGCTTGAATACAAAACTACCTATGCAAACACTTCCTTGAAAAAAATCCTTAACATTCCACACATTACTGCATACTTGTGAGCCCTGCTGATTTCCTCCCACTGTTCCATTGTAAATCGCATTGTCATTCTCTTTTGCCAACTGTTTCTAACCTACCCTGATTTATTTGTACTACTATGCAATAATGTGCAAGCCCTACAGATTTATCCCTTTAACAGCAGCTTCTGCCATAGACTTGAAAGAAAAATTCTAACAGAGCCGGTCTCTCACTTTGCACTCCTCTATCCTGTTCTCTCTGCTGAAACGGTTACCAATCCTTGAAAAGGAAGGCAGTTTCTAATCCACGGTGCAAACGTCTGCTATGCCTCATCCCACTCTATTATGCTCCCCTTCTCAGACTTGTTTGTTCCTAATACCTTGATTCCTCTGCTAACTTCTTCCATAAATTCAAGTCCCCCTCTTGCATGTTCTCTGTACCCTTACTTGCAGACATCCCTGTTGATATCATCTCCAATCCTATGCTAGCATAGTTCTTAGAATGCTGATACTTTATGAATATAATACTTAGTATTTATTGTTATTTGCCATAAGGACTTGAATCTAAAATCCCTAATGTCACTCTCAAACTCTCATCCATTGCCATTTCATAATCATTTTCCCATCCAATTTATAACCTTCTAGTTTACAGAGTTAAGGCTCACTTACATAACAATTACTCTTTTCAAATCAAGAACCCCAAAACCAGTCTCTTTCATGGAGGATCAACTTCTCCCATTTAACTCTTGCCCTCTTACTCTCTCAAATAAATTCATTCAACTCTTTAAATCATCCATACCATCTCCCTTTGTAAATTAAAAAAACTCCTGACCTTTGCATTAAGAATAAAGGGACTAAACATTTTCACCATTTATTTCTTAGTATTCATACCCACAATCAACATCATCCAGTTTCTTAATTTTTATATGTTATTTCCCTCCAACATATATATCTTCAGCTGCCACAATACAATCCCTTTTAACCCATACACTTAAACATTTCAACCTAATGAGTCCCCATAAGTATGGGTATTACTAATCCAGTTCATGTGTGGGTAAGCAGTTTTCCACTACAGTGTGATTTTTCTTCATTTTATATCCTGAAAAGACTTGAAACGGTCTCAAAATGACCTACAACATGTCCTGTTCTGGATTTATCATAAAGTAAAAAATATATTCTGTAAATACTGCTGACTTTTTGATTACCATACAAGTTACATTCTTGAATTAGTGAAGCTCTTATTTTATTTGCTAATGGCTATAAATATAAACAAATACTGAGGAAAGGGGAAATCCCTGCTTTCTTCTGTTCAAATATGGCTTGTCACAGAGGAACCCAACCATCTTAATTCTCATCCCAGTCTCCATGGGACCCAATAACATCCCAAGCTGCATCTGACGTGAACTAAGGCAGGAACTTGCAGCACTATTAGGCATCCTATTCAACCAAAGCCAGAATACTGGCCTCATCCCAGCTGAGTGGAGGACAGCCACCGTCATCCCTTTACACAAAGGTGGAGCGTCCACCGACCTGGGAAATTATAGACCCATCAGCCTAACTAGACTTATCTACAAGGCCATGGAACGGAATATCATTGATCTCAATAAAAAGGGCATTGGCAACCTCCAAACACTTAATCCCACACAGTTTGGTTTAATCAAGGTGACGTCATGTCTGCTAAATTTGGTCGACTTCTTTCAGTCACCAAAGCCATGGATGAGGGGAAGACTCTGCACACTGCCTACCTTGACCCGGCCAAAGCCTTTGACACTATTCTCAACTATGGCATAATAGATAAACTCTCTCAACTAGGCATCAATCCATATGTTAACAGATGGGTAGCAAACTGGCTCAGTGATAGAACCCACGTAGTCAAAATAGGGAAAGCCACCTCATGCAGTAGACCTGTAACAAGCAGCATATCCCGCTGTTCAGTCTGGGGACCTCTCTTATTTGGGATATAATTTTCTGAGGTGCAGACCAAAACAAGTGGGCTATGGCTGACCAAGTTTGCAGATGACTGCAAGCTGGTGCTGTCATCAATTCCCCTAGTGATGTGGACATCCTCCAAGAGGGTCTCACTCAGACAAATGACTGGTGCCAGACACATGGCCTCAAGCTGAATACCAAAAATGCATCATCATCCCCTTTGGGGAGAGTGACGTTCCCACAAATTATCACATTAATAACAATGTCCTAAGCAGTCAATCAATCAGTTGTGAGGAATGTGGGCACCCATGTTGAATAGCAACCTAACTTTTGACCACCATGTTGCTTCCGTAGTATGAAAAGCCTTCTACATGGCCCACCTCAGAAGTAAGGGTATCTCATCCAGAACAAGGAGGAAATAACATCCCTGTATTCTTCCCTTATAAGGCCCATTATTGAGTACAACACACCTTTCAGCATGTACCTCGCAAAGGACACGCAGCTGCTGGAAAGACCACAGAGTTTCCTCACCAGGAGAACCTAGGGCCTCAAACATCTACCATACACAGACAGGCTAAAATCCCTATCCCTCTACTCAGTTTCATACAGACTCCTCAGAGGTTACCTCTGTCTGGCATACAAGGCGATCATGGACCCTCCCTTGACAGGACTGCTGCATATCTACAAGTCAAGCTCCACTCAAGTAACCCACACGCATGGCCTCAACCTTGTCTGCGACATCAACAGGACTTGCTGGCAGGATAGATGTGTGTCCCAGAGACTCCCTCATCTATGGAATAGACTCCCTCTCCACATCTCTTTACTCCTTTTTACGTGCAACCTGGAAAACTGCATGGAAAACCAGAAGATATACCCCTGGGATTCCACCCATGTCCCTGCTGGACAGGGGCACTGGGTGCTGATTTGTCTAAACATGGGCTAAACTCTTGGCTAGGCTTATAAGGGCCTCAGGGCCAATAGCCTAGTAACCTCCTATGATCTCTAACCCTTCATTTAGTTTCCTTATTAACCACATTACTGTATCAGCAAATGCAAATCCCACCACAGCCTTAATCAAAATCCCAACTGACTACTGAATGCTCTCTGACTTCTCATCAAGACTTGAATAGCAGCATATTCTTACATTCTGCTTCCAAATGGATTGCCATTGCTCTATTAATTTAGGTCACATGTTTGCCTCTCCATCCACAAATATCACACTGATTCATAATAAGTGTGGTTACCACTTTTTCCATACTTTTAGTACAGACACAAACACTTCATAACCATGGTTTAAAAATTAAATGTGTCTATATTAAGTTGGATCTAAAACCACAGCTTTCTTCCTGGATGCTGGAACCCTTCCACCTCTTCTTTAAAATATTGTTGAAAAAAAAATTTCCAGAGCTTTTTATCCTTCCTGAAAAGTCTGTTTCAATAAAGGGCAACCCAGCTTTTTACTCTAAGCCATGAGCAGTTTAGACTTTCAGATAGTTTAAGTTTTGTCTAAATAGAATCCCAGCTGTCTGCAAGCAACAAGCAAATGGAGAATTCTTTCTCCATTATTTTAAGGATTGGGAAAGAATGAGGGCAAGTTAAAAATAAATAAATACATAACCAATTCAAAGACATTTCACTGACAAATTCTAGCATACAGCATTAATTCTCTGGGATACCAAATCTTTGTGGAAAATAAAAAAAAAAAAGACGAGCAGCTATACAGACTTGCACCTCATTTACCCTCTTTGCTGAAGTCCAGAGAAGTAAATATTGTGGGAAGAAATATCCAGGGAATTGTTATGGCTAGGCTTGCATAGGCCCTAGGGCTGATAGCCTAGTACCAACCTATGAACCTATAAGTCAGGGCCACCAGCAAAACAGTTTTCCAAGTTTTCCCACTCTTATAATTAGTTTTTACTTTATCTCTTCACTAGTTAGCTTCCCCATTCACCTTCTTCAATACCTGTTTTATCCACTAGGTGGCACCCTCATCCCTTCCTTTTTTCACTGCTGCTCCCTCTTGCTCTAACTGTCCTACTTCTGTAATTTTAGTATTGGTCTTCCTATCCCCCTTCACCCTCATCCTTGCCAGTACTCTCTGTCTGTCTCCCTTCTTTTTTACCCCTGAAACTTGCCTAAATTTTTTTCTATTCCTGGACCTGCTCCTCCTCTCTTTCACCTTATGCTTAATCACTGATTTAACCCTCCTTTATTTTTGTCATTCGCTAGTGTACTTTGTCATTCTAGACCTTTTCCTTTTCATGTTATACCTCTCTTACCTATAATTACCTGCATTTCTGATAGTCTCCTTTCCAGTTTCTCCTTCAATTGTTTCTACCCGCTCCGTTCGCCCTGCAGGCTCACTCCGCTCCCCTACCCTACCCCCAATTTCAACCCACCCCCAGGGGTCCTAAACTTATACCTCCTTAAACACACCCCCTAACTCTTCCAACCAATCCCTTAACACACCCTTCCCTCTAACTTTAACCACACCTTTACCCTCCTATTACTTTCTATAATATACTCCCTAAAATACCTCTATTCGTAACCCTCTACTCAACTTAAATATCCTATTATCCCCTCACTTACATTTGCAGATTCCTTATTCATTCTCTCCTCCAAGCCCACTTCCCCTTCCTTTTGTTTCACTCAAGTTACTTTACTTCTCCACAAAGATGGCTCCCTCTACTCTAACTATGCTTACACTTTCAGTTTTACTCTTAACTACCCTCCTCTCAGCCTACCTTCTTACCTCCTTTGAAAATCTGCACCATGTCCAGCTTATACACTCACACAAACAAACTACAACTTGCACATATACACCCCTAACTACACACTCCAATATTACTTCCACTCCTAGCTACCTTCTATCTAAACACCACAGACTCTCCCACATTAATCATGTCCTACCCACCGATAAAAAATTGAAACTTCAAACCTATCTAAGAAATAACTTAACAAAACCAAATAATCCCACCTTACAAGATGGAGACATCCACCCCAACCCTGGCCCTACCAACCCTACTTTTCAAATAACTAACCCTAAACTCAATAATTCCCTCCTAATAGGACATCTGAACATTCAAAGCATCAATAATAAAGTATCTCACATTCATGCCCTCCTACATATCCACTCCTTTGATATTCTCTGCCTCACTGAGACTTGGCTAAAACCTGATACAAAGACAATGAGATTACTCCCCAAGGCTATAATATAGTGAGACTTGACCGATCAAAACGTAAAGGCGGTGGAGTAGCAATTCTTTTTAAGAATGAACTTCATATCTCCACCCTTCCAGCTTATCCAACCCAGGATAGCAAAGTAGAAGTCTCCATAACTAAATTCCAATTTAACACCAAAAAATCCCTACACATCATCTGTATTTACTTACCACCCGGTAATAATATACCTACTTTAGAAGCCTTTCTCAGCTGGGTATCTTCTACTTACCCCCAAGAAACAATAATCCTAGGTGACTTCAACATAGACTGGAAAAGTATCAATGCTGAAAATCCTACCTCTCATATCAACCTCCATGGTTTCACCCAAACCATTACCTCTACAACAAGAATTAATAAACCTAATAAAAAAGAGAGCATCTTAGACTGGATACTTATAAACAAAGTTAAACAAACTTACAAAGTAGGAACCCTGCCAGATGATGTCAGTGATCACTCTTTGACCTATATTACAAGAGAAAAGAAAGATTTTCCTAACCTCCCCACCATTAGAATAATACGCTCCACCAAACATTTTA
This sequence comes from Protopterus annectens, assembly GCF_019279795.1. Lineage (NCBI taxonomy): Eukaryota > Metazoa > Chordata > Ceratodontiformes > Protopteridae > Protopterus > Protopterus annectens. The sequence goes on from NC_056733.1 coordinate 231,433,599, forward strand.
ACATAGACTTATTTCAAACTGAACTCAGAGAATGCAACTGGAACCCCTTAAAATCCCTTCCTCTTGAAAATGCAGTAATATACTTTAATACAACTTTCTTATCCATTCTTGACAAACATGCTCCCAAACGTATGATCAGAATGAAGTCCAACACAGCCCCATGGCTCTCTAATGAAACTAAAAATCTAATTCTACTTAGAAACAAAGTCTGGGCCAAATGGAGATGCCATAGAAATAGCTCTGATCTTCTTCATTTCCGCCAGCTTAGAAATACTACAAAAAACCCAATAATTACTGACAAAAAAAACTACTACTGTAAACTTCAACAAACTCATCAAAATAATCCAAAAAAGTTCTGGTCTTGTATCAATAGACTGCTTTCCCCAGGTAACTCCAAAACTCCCACCCCACTTGATGCTGATCCAGATACCCCCCACCTAACTGCAAATACCTTCAACTCTTTCTTCACTGACACTATACAATCTTCTAGCTAGACAACTCAACACTGATAACTCCAACCTTCCAATCAACTTAGCACACTCCTCCCATAACTTTAAAACTACAACCCATCTCTACATAACTTTAAACTACAACCCATCTCTACCTCTCTCATCTAGAGACTTATTCATAAACTGAAGCCTTGTACCCCATCTGCTGACAAGCTTCCTTCTCTTTATCTCCATAAAGCAGCCAAGGTAATCGCATGCCCTATATCTATACTTATAAATAGGACAATCCAAGAAGGAACCATCCCAGACATCTGGAAAATCTCCCACATTATCCCTTTACATAAAGGTGGGAACTCTATTTGATTACTCTAACTATAGACCAATTGCTTTCCTATCACCCTTAGCAAAAATTATGGAGAAATGCATTCACCAACAACTTTTACAGTATCTCTCTCTCTCCACAACATAGCAAGCTGTCAGCATGGCTTTAGGCCTTATCATAGTACTACCACCGCCCTCCTATCCTTTACAGACACTATCAATAGAAACCGCAACAACCTTCTCTCTTCTGCACTCTTCGACCTCTCTAAAGCTTTCGACATGGTTAACCATTCCATCCTAATTAACATTCTTGAATCTCTCTCCTTTGATAACCTAGCCATTAACTGGTTCAGATCTTACCTCAGCAATAGGCAGTTCTCTGGGAAAATCAAATTTCTTCCTTGTTACCTGTCACCATAGGGAACCCCCAGGGTTCCATTCTTGGACCACTTCTTTTCTCTTTATTCATTAATGATCTCCATATAGCAATTCCTCAAGCGACCTGCATTCAATATGCAGATGACTCCACCCTTATTTGCTCAGCTTCCTCTCCAACTGAACTTTCTTCCCTTACTCAAAACATCTTCAACACGGTAGAAACGTGGTTTACCAAACGTTACCTCCTACTTAATGCCAAAAAACCTAAACTCCTTCTCTTTACTCCCACTACTAGGTCCTCCCCCTTAGACTTCACAATCTCTTCAAATAATGCCACTGTCATCTCACCTGACTCTACTACCAAACGTTTAGGAATAACCATTGACAATCTCTCTTTTGATCAACATATTAACACCATTAAAATAGTCAACAGTAAAATAGGATCCTTATACAGAATTAAGTCTTAACCACATCAGCTAGAGCCAAGATCGCTCATTCCCATCTAATCTCAACTCTTCTGTATGCCTCACCTATTTTTACAAACCTTAAGAAAACTAACCTTAAACTAGCAACTTCCTACAATAATATTGCCAGATTCGCTACTGGAAATCCCTTTAGAACTCACCACTGTTCTAACCTGATGCAACTAGGCTGGCTGGAATTTCAAAACCATCTGTTAATCCCCCAACCCACCATTGCCCACAAAATACTGTACCAACCCAATAATACCCCTATACTCTCAAAACTCTTAATCCCATATAATAATCTTAACTTCCTTCGCTCTTCTAGTAAACTCATTGCCAGCTTAACAAAGTCTAATAACACAGCTGGTGACTCTCTATTTACTAATATAGCAGAAGGAACTGGAATCTGCTACCTAGTGATATAACACTAACTACATCATTGCCACTCTTCAAACAAAAGCTCAAAAATCACCTCCAAAGTCACTGGCTATGCCCTTGTAGTAAACCTGACTAATCAACACCTATACTGTTTTTCTCCTCTTCTACCTTCTTCCTAACATTTAATAATTAGTCTTGTAACTAAGACTATCACAAACCAAACTATATTCAATGTATTGCTTAAATCCCTCAATTCTGATGTAAATTATTGTACTTAACTCTTACTAGAGTGCATCTATTTCACCTTTTTAAGAAAGATTATGTTCTATGTTAACTTTCTGAAGTGTCTTTGATCTCTGAAATGTTATACTGTATCATATGGTTTTTAATCCTTTTTTTTTTACCATGTAATGATATTTTTTTGTATATGTTTTTGTTTGTATTTGTGTGGAGCTTTTCTCCCCGGGCCTCTACTGAAAATGGATATATATCCAGCTAGACTAGCCCAGTTAACAAATGTAAAATAAATAAATAAAATAAATAAATAAGAACTTTAAAGAGGTGGAAGGGGCAGACTCAAAAGGAGAGACAGTTAACTTCTATAAAACATAACAGGTCCCACAGGAGGAAGATGGATTTTCTAGGTGGCCTGATGTAAGGACACCAAAACTGACCTCAATGCAGGGGGAGGTGCATCTATTGGTAAGCAGGTGGAAATGGTTGACAAATGTGCTTTAATAAAATACAGCAGTCCAGAATTGGGAAAATCCACACATACATCAAATGGGTTTTTCTATTATTCTTTCCTAAGGCTCCCATTTTTTCCCTTCGGGCACCAAAGTGAAAACTACTTCCATTTTGTGGCAGGTTTTCTAGCTTGCTGTCACAGTACCTACAGAGCACGTCTCAGAAAACAGGTGCCTAAATGGAATCAAAACCTTATCATCCATACTGTCCGGTTTAAGGGTTTTTGTATGTTTAGATGAATGAGATCAACCCCCTCTGTTGTGTGAGCAAATCCATCCTGTGGGGTAATCCGTGGAGACTGCCCTAGGCCAGATGATAAAATGGACAGCCAATGCTGCCTACATCAAAAGGGGGTCAACAGCAGCCTATCTTCTCAATTTTGAGAAAAATCTTCAAAATCAAGAGACGGGGAGGATATGCATAAATGAATTTCCCTTTCCAAGAGATTGACATTTTGCCCATTTCCAAGACTCTGGGTATGGAATTCTGGAACAGAATAGTATAAGCTGCCACTTCAGTCTGGAGGCAAACAGATCTATTTGGGAAGTTCCCCACTGATAGATAACCTGCAAGATGACTTCTCTGTTTAGCATCTATTCATGAAGGTCTGCCTTGGATCTCATCAATTCATCTCTGAAGGAATGTCAATTACCTGAAGGAAGAGACTGTACTGGATAAACTCCCACGCTGTCACTGCCAGTCTGCAGGATAAGATTTTGTCCCACCTTGCTTGATGTATCACATTAGTAATATTGTTTGTCAGGATTCCAAGGGTTACCAAGGACCAGAGGTGATGCAAAACTGCAGAGTAAGAATCAGGACTTTCATTTACCTGTCATTTGTGTGTTTGCAACTGTCCTGTCTTGACCACACACCTTGGACTTTCACGTTTACTGAACAATACCACCCGTCCAAGTCAAGGCTGAAGCATTTGTGGAGACCTTGTGAGGAAATGGTGCCACAAAGGGCACTTCTAGATCAACCGATATGAAGTAGATCCACTAAAGTTGTTACCTCTTTAAGAAAGGCAAGAGAGGAATTGGGAATTCAGGTGGTGGCAGTGCTGTGTCCAGATCAACTTGTGGTACCATTGAACCTGCGTTGTGTGAAGTCTGGCAAAAGGAACTATTTATATTGAAGAGACCATGTACCCCAGGGCTTTCAATATCTCTCGTGCAATTCTAGTGGAAGGAGTGACTAAGAAATCAAAAAAGTACAGTTTTGTACCTACCATAAATGTAGATGTTCGAGGATCCACATTGCTGCAGTCATAACCTGTGGGCAGTCCGCTGCCCTCGGTCGGCCCGAATACCAAAGAGCTAGGCTGGCGTCGGTCATTGTCGCCTAGAGCTGACGTCAGTACGTAGTAGTACTTAAGCGCATGACCGACGCCATATCCTCAGTCTTTCTTGCCCCAGATGTCAGAAGGCCTAAAAAAGAAAGGCCAGAGCTAAAAAAGTAAAAGCCCAACAACCACCAGTGTGGAAATAAAGAGTATCCCAAAAAGAAACCCAGCAACCACAAACTATAGAGGGGAAGGAGGGAGGGATAATTGGACTGCAGCAATGTGGATCCTCGAACATCTACATTTATGGTAGGTACAAAACTGTACTATGTTCTTCGTCTCACATTGCTGCAGTCATAACCTGTGGGTAGAATCCCAAAGCAAAGGAAAAGGGAGGCTGGCAAACTACAAAGCATTAGGAGCTGCTAACATGCCCTGTAAAACTGCAGTGGCAAACCCAGCCCTGGACTTGGAATAAAGAGGGAGATGGTAATGCTTAGTAAAAGTGTGTACTGAACTCCAAGTAGCTGCCTCCAAAATATCCTTAGTAGCTACACCCCTCAAAAAAGCAGTAGAAGTGGCAGTAGCCCTAGTAGAATGAGGTCTGATCCCAGCAGGAACATCCTTCCCATGATGAGAATAACAAAAAGCAATACAATGACCAATCCACTTTGAAATAGTTTGCTTTGAAACAGCTTTCCCTTGTGAACTCAAAGCAAAAGAAACAAATAACTGATGAGTCTGTCTGAACTCCTTAGTTCTGCTCAAATAGTAACATAACTGCCTATGGATATCCAAAGAATGCAAGACTTTTTCCCCTTTATTTTGGGGATCAGCATAAAAAGTAGGCAAATGAATAGACTGGTTCAAGGCCACATTAGAAATCACTTTAGGCATAAAAGTAGGGTTAGTTCGCAAAGAAACTCTATCCTTATGAAATATCAAAAGGGTTCAACTGCCATGAGTGCCTGCAATTCAGATACCCTCCTAGCAGAAGTAATGGCCAACAAAAAAGCAGTCTTCCAAGACAAAAACTTCAGTTCAGATGTAGCTGCAGGTTCAAAAGGAGGTAAAGTAAGTTTCTCCAAAACAAAATTGAGATCCCAGGAAGGAGTAGGAGCTCTACGTGGGGGTCTTATATTCTTTGCCCCTCTAAGAAATTGTTTGAACAAAGGATGAGAAAATAAAGGAGGGTCACAATCGTAGTGAGCAGAAATGGCTGCAGCATGAACCTTCACAGAAGAGAATGACAAACCCTTGTCCAGTAATTCAGTAAGATACTGTAATGCAAAACTCAAATTAGGCACTGAAACATCAAAACCCTTTGCAGTGCTCCAAAGAAAAAATCTCTTCCATTTATCAGCATAAACTTTTCTAGTGCTAGGCCGCCTGGCTTCCAAAATGACATCCAAAACCTGTTGAGGAAGCTGAGACCCCACCGGCTCCATCACAGAATACGCCAGGCTGCCAGATGGAGGGACTGCACCTGAACATTGAGAAAATGATTGTTTGACTGGGACAACAAATGAGGAACCTGTGGCAGTGGCCAAGGAGGCTCCTGGATTAAACTCCTCAGCAGGGGATACCAATGCTGACGTGGCCAATCTGGTGCTATTAGAATCATGCAAGGCTTGTCCCGCCTGACTTTCAAGAGTACCTTGGGGAGAAGAGGCAGAGGAGGAAAAGCATAAACGTGAAGGTTGTTCCAACTGAAAGATAGAGCATCCACTTTCCAAGCATCTGGGTGGAACATCTTTGTGCAAAATTTTGGTAGTTGAAAATTTTGTGGAGAAGCGAACAGATCTATGTCTGGAGTTCCCCAAACCACGGTCAACTGTTTGAATACCTGAGGGTCCAGTTTCCACTCGTGGGGATCCACCATTTGCCTGCTCAATACATCTGCTAGGGAGTTCTGTGCTCCTGGCAGAAACCGTGCTTGAAGATTGATGTGCAAACTCAGAGCAGTCTCCCACAAAATCATAGCTTGTCTGCAAAGAGGATAGGAATGGGTTCCCCCCTGCTTGTTGATGTACCACATGACTGTTGTGTTGTCTGTTTGAATCAACACCTGTCCCGGCTGAAGTAGGTCCTTGAAGGCCATCAAGGCAAATTGGACTGCTAACATCTCCTTCATGATGATATGCAAATGTAGTAGTTTGGGAGGCCACATGTCTTGTATCCATTTCCCATTGAAGTGTGCTCCCCAAGCCAAGTCCGAGGCATCCGTCGTTAGGATCTGACTCGCCTCTGGTCGGGTCACAGAGAGTCCCTTGTTTAGGTGACATTCCTGAGCCCACCACAAGAATTTCTTCTGGATGCAAGGTATAATCCGAATGACAGTGTCCAAACCGTGGCAGTGTTGAGTCCACACACTTTTGAGATACCATTGTAGCTTCCTCATATGCAGTTTGGCATTGGGAAGAACTAGAATGCAAGATGCCATGAACCCCAAGGCTTGAAGGACTGTCCTTGCAGTCAGCCTGGACATTACTGATAACTGCTGGAAGTATAGATGAAGAGTTCTTTGTTTGTCTGGGGTCAGAAATGCCATCTGAGAAGCTGTATTCAGTCTCACACCCAGAAAGCACATGTCCTGAGAGGGTACTAGACTGGACTTTATTTCGTTCACAGAATACCCTAGGCACCTTAAAACTGCCATTACATACTGGAGATGTTGTAGTAATATGTCTTTGTTTTGAGCAAGAATCAGGCAATCGTCCAGATAAGGGTAAATTTGTATTCCTCTCTGTCTGAAGAAAGCAATCACAGGAGCCAGAACTTTTGTGAATACCCTGGGCAGTAGATAAACCAAAGGGCAATGCAGAGAACTGATAATGAAGTACCAGCCCGAAATCTCAGGAATCTCCTGCAACTGGGCCTGATAGGGATGTGAAGATAGGCCTCTTTGAGATCCAGGGTTACCATCCAGTGATCTTTGCCTAGCATAGGCAGAAGTTGTTGTAATGTTAACATCTTGAACTTTGGAATGTCTAGGTAGGTATTGAGAATGGACAAATCCAGAATTGGCCTCCAAGTGTTTCCTTTCTTTGGCACTAGGAATAGACAGGAATAAAATCCTAGGCCTACTTCTGACGGAGGGACAACCTGAATTGCCTCCATCTGTAAAAGCAGAGAAATTTGCTCCTGAGCCTCCAGCCTTTGCTGAGGAGGCACATCTGGCATGCCTTTGAAAGGAGGAAAAGTGTGAAAATAAAACTTGTAACCTTGATTTATTATATCCAACACCCATTGGTCCTGGGTGACCAAATTCCAGTTTTGTTTGAAAAGTCCCAACTTTCCTCCTAGAGGAGCTGCCAGTAAAGAAGGGTCTGGCAGCAGAAGATACAGGTCATTGGGTCTGCTTACGAAAGGGCTGACCCCTGCCCTCACCAGAAGACTGTGCCGGAGAACTCCAAGTTCTAGGTCTGAAAGAACACTGAGCGTGAGCCCTGCCTCTACCACGTCTAGACCTGCCCTTAGACTGATAATCCGAAGAAGGATAAGACCATCCTCTAGCAGGCCAATTCCTACTAAACTTAGGGGGCTGCACCTGCATAAAATCCTTGACCGTCTGCATAGACTTAGCCTGATCTTCCATCTTTTTCAAAACTGATTCCACAGGAGGGCCAAAAAGCACTTCAGATTGAAGAGGAGCATCCAAAATCCGAGCCTTAACATGCTCTGACAAATTTTGATCCTTAAGCCAGGCATGCCTACGAATAACTGAACCTGTAGCAGCCACCCTGGATGAAGCCTGAAGAGCATCGAAACCACACTGCAAAGAATGTTTGCCAACTTGATCTGATGCATGAACCAACTCCTGGAGCTCCTTACACTCTATACCCTCAGATAAAGCATCCACCTTAGACTTCAACTGGCTTAACAAAAAATTCTGATACTTCAGCATATGAAATTGGCAATTCAAAGCCCTCATAGCTAACGTAGAGGAGGTGTACACTTTTTTCCCCCACCTATCCAACGCTCTAGAATCCTTATCCAAAGGAACTGGATTCTTAGCCACAGAAGCCCTAACACCCTTCGGACCTTGAATAATAGTTTCCGGATCAGCTCTAGGACTCTTGTACAAATACTTATGTGCTTCTGGAACTCTGTAATACCTGTCTGGCTTAACAGGGGCCAGAGGCAAAGAATCAGGATTAAGGGAAGATTCAGAAAAAACATCCTGAACAACATCTAAGACAGGAGGAATAGCCAAGGGCCTATGTTGTGGCAGAAACAAAAATTCCCTAAGCCTTTTCCGAGAATCTGAAAAATCTTGACCTTCCCACTTGAAATGCTCCCTCATGGAATGTAAAGTCTCAGAAAAAGAAAAATCCTCTGGAGGAGAAGCAGACGGACAGGAGTCCTCTGCATCCGAATCTGAATAGGAAGGGAAATCCTGAATTTCTTCAGCTGAGGATTCAGAGTAGTCAGAGGAATGATCCAGTCCCTCTAAATCTGCCTCCACCCTAGGCCTCTTCTCTGGGGGGGGGGGGCATAGAACCCCTGATTAAAGTAATCAAGTCTTCTGCCATTTTCAACATATGCATTTTAGGAACAGGGGCTGGAGAGCTAGAACTATGACCAGGGCCAACAGGACAAGGTCTGGCCTTAGCATGGCCTTTAGCCACTGAAGTAGAAGGCCTAATAACCTTTTGTAAAGCTGGAACTACAGACACCTGAGAAGCACCCTCAGCCTGGCCTAACTCCTGAGAGGCCAACTCCTGCAAAAGTAGAGGTTCCCCCTGGGATTCAGCCGAACCCTCGGCAGGATCCACAGATTCAACTGGAGGCTCCGTAGAACCGGCGTCCGCAATGGACAACTCATCTGGTTTAGACCTCAAAGATTTATCCTTACACTTTTTAGTGGTAGCGGGCGTCGGAGGATCCGACGGCATGTTATAATTACACCGTTTACCAAAAACAAGCATGGCACAGTATAATCTTCGTTTAATGGTGCGCTTATTAAATCTAGCACAAAAGCGACACCCGACCACGTCGTGCTCAGGCCCCAAGCAAGGAATACAGAAAGAATGATAATCCCTATGAGGTATCTGTTTCCCACAAGAAATACAATTATTAACTTTTTCTGACATCCGGATAACTGAGGCAAGAAAAGACAAAAATTTCCCCAACGGGGTACTTAGCCCAACTTGGTCTTCGGTCTGAAACTCGATAAATGAAAATTTCAGAACGCTGAACGGCACTTGCAAACGCTGCTTCTGCTATGGACCACGCGGCAAGAAAGACTGAGGATATGGCGTCGGTCATGCGCTTAAGTACTACTACGTACTGACGTCAGCTCTAGGCGACAATGACCGACGCCAGCCTAGCTCTTTGGTATTCGGGCCGACCGAGGACAGCGGACTGCCCACAGGTTATGACTGCAGCAATGTGAGACGAAGAACATCTGCATTTTGTCCTAAGGAAGCAATGCCATCACAGATACTGTGACAAAGTGACAACCTTGGAAAAACAGATCCTGACAAGGATTTTTTTAAAAGTTGGGGTGAATCGAGGTGAAGAAAAAGGCAGATTGTAAACTTGAGATCCTGCAGAAGTTTGTCCTTTGAAGATGCCCGAAGTAAACCACCTAGTCAAGGGTATACACAAGATATCCTGGAGCCTGGAGAATGGTACGAGAGGGGTTAATGCTGTTGGTAAACATTCTGGAGCTTTAAAAAGACCAAAGGGCAAAACTGAAAATTGAAAACTAAACTGCAATACTTAAAATTGTAAGACTTTTTGGTGATGTGGATGATGAGAATATGATGACAGGCATCCTCAAAGGTCCAAGAAAGCTTGTGGAAGAATCACTGATGGATCTTAAATTTTTACGCAGTTAGTCTTCGGGACTGAAATCCAGAACAGTATTGAATATAACCCTTTTCTCTCAATTATGATGGATTATTTTTAAAGTTTTTTTTTTTTGGGGGGGGGGGGGGTTATGAGGAATACTACAAGGGGATGAAGGGAGATGCAAAGTTAATCTGCAGTTCTTTACAATGTTGAGGATCCAGTTGTCTGAAGTTATCAGTTTCCAAAAGGACAGGGACTAAGAAAACTTCTTTGAAAGACTAGGGGGTACTGGCTGTGCTAGAAGAGGGGGGGGGGGGGAGCTGGAAGTCATAAGGTGGAAAATTTCTCAGCAAACGAAAATTTAGATCCTTGAAAGTCAGTTTTGAGTTTTTCTTGAAATTTCTTTTTTGAGAATGTTTTACCCTTTTGTAGAGATTTTTGGTCTTTATGAAAAGATAGTCCCTGCCTTTGAGTGGTAGTTTCTTTGAAATTTAGGAACAGGTAAGACCAAAATCCTGCATAATTTTCCCTCTCTCCTAAAGATTCCTGAAAATCAAATTAGCAGCTTGACCAAACAGATTATTTCTATCTTCAGGGGCATCAAGCAACTTAGCTTTAACATCTGCAAGAGAGCAGTGCAAATGTAACCAAGAACACCTCCTTAAAACAAACTCAATAGCTGTAGCCCTAGACAAAGCATCAGCTGCATCATCAAGTACAGTTGTGTACACTTACCATAAATGTAGATGTTCGAGTGTATTCACTGTTGCAGTCATGACATTTGGGTCATCCCTGCCAGGGTAGCCTTCGGCCAGCCCAAATACCAGAGGCTTAGTATTTCTGCCTCTGTTGCTGTCGCTTCAGGACTGACGTCAGGTCGTCGGTAGTATAAAGCAAGGCAGCTGACGCCATTACATCCGCTTTTCTTGGCCTAAACCTGTCAGGAGCCCCCAAGTAGGAGCCAGGTTCTGGTGGAAGAACCCCACCAGTAGAAAGTAAATACCAATATGTCTCTTGTAAGGAAAGAGAAGAAAGGGGGATGGAGTGAGAGAAACCAGGACTGCAACAGTGAATACACTCGAACATCTACATTTATGGTAAGTGTACACAACTGTACTATATTCTTTGTGTTTCACTGTTGCAGTCATCACACTTGGGTTGATTCAGAAAGCTGAGGAAATGGGTGGAGGCAGTCAAGGAAACTAGGGGCTGGCTAGAATGCCCTGCAAGACTGTAGAAGCAACCCCTGCCATGGATTTGGAGAAGATAGGCAGGTGGTAATGTTTGGTAAAAGTGTGAACAGATGTCCAGTGGCAGCCTCCAGGATGTCCCTGGTGGGGACTCCTATAAGGAAAGCTGCAGAGGTGGAGGCTGCTCTGGTGGATTGAGTCCTGACCCCCTGGGGGAGTCTTTCCATGTTGTTTGTAGCAGAAATGGATGCAGTGTGCTATCCATTTGAAAATGGTTTGTTTGGAGATGGCTTTGCCTTCTGCTCCTGTAGCAAAGCTAACCAGCAATTGATCAGACTTTCTGAAGGATTTAGTCCTATCTAGATAGAATTTGAGCTGTCTGTGCACATCTAGAGAGTGCAGGATCCTTTCCCCCTTGTTCTGGGGATTAGGAACAAAGGTGGGCAAATGAATGGATTGGTTGAGAGCCGCATTGGACACCACCTTGGGCAAGAAGGATGGGTTAGTTCTGAGGGATACCCTGTCAGCATGGAAGATGACGAAGGGTTCCACAGCCATGAGCGCTTGCAGCTCGGAGACTCTTCTGGCAGAAGTGATGGCCAGAAGGAAAGCTGTTTTCCAGGAGGAAAATTTCAGCTCTGCAGAAGAAGCTGGTTCGAAAGGAGGCAGGGTGAGCTTTTCCAACACAAAGTTAAGGTCCCAAGCTGGGGTTGGTGCTCTTCTGGGTGACCTCAAGTTGCTAGCAACTGTTTGTTCAAAGGGTGTGAGAAAAGGGGCAGTTCAGTGTGGAAATGAGCAGAAATAGCAGAGGCATGCATTTTTATAGAGGAGAAAGAGAGGCCACTGCGTAGTAGGTCAGCTAAGTAATCCAGGATGGGAGGGAGGGCTGTGCCGTATTGGCTCCCTTAGCCTGGATCCAGGTGTAGAAACTTTTCCATTTGTCAGCATAAGACTTTATAGTGCTAGGACGTCTGGCCTCACGTACAACATCTAGAACCTGTTTACGGAGGTTGGCAGATTGATCCAGGGTTAGGGAATAAGCCAAGCTGCCAAACTGAGCGTCTGCAATTGGGGATGTATGAATTCCCCTTCCCTCTGGGTCAGGAGGTTTGGAATCTGAGGAATATATGCCAAGGTGGCAGTGGGGACAGGCTACACAGCACGGGGTACCAGTGCTGGCAAGGCCAGTCTGGAGCTATACAAACTGTCCTTGGTTTTTCCTTCTTTATTTTGAGCAGTACCCTGGGGATGACAGTTAGTGGAGGAAAGGCATAGACTGACCCAGGGGATGGACAGGGCATCCACTTTCCAAGCCATGCAGTGATGTTCCCTGGTGCAGAATTTGCTGAGCTGATGGTTGGTGTGGGAAGCTAAGAGGCCGCCCTTCGGGATGCCCCATTTCTGAGTTATTAGGGTGAAGGTTCTTCTGCTGAACTGCCACTCGTGTGGGTCCAGAAGATTTCTGCTTAACTTGTCTGCCAGAGGTGAGAGAACATGGCAGGGATTGTGCTAACAGCTGCATGCAGAGGCTGTGTGCCAAAGGGTCATGGCCAGCCTGCATACAGGGGAGGAGTGAGTCCCTCCCTTCCTGTTAATATACCACATCACAGAGGTGTTGTCTGTTTGATCAGGAAAGCCCCTGAGGAGAGAAGGGGCTTGAAGCTATCAAGGCATGCTGGTTAGCCATCATCTCCTTTTGGTTGATGTGCAGAGGGATTTGCTGCCGGCTCCATTGGCCGTGTATGTACCTGCCATCCAGGTGTGCACCCCAAGCATAGTCTGATGCGTATGTGGTGAGGGTCTGGGGGGTGGTGAGCAAGGTAGTCCCTTGTTGTGGGAGCATGCTGTTGTCCACCAAAGAAAATTTTTCTGAGGCAAGGAATTATAGGTATAAGAGTCTCCAGGTCTTGAGAGTGTTGACACCAAAGGCTTTTTAGGTACCACTGAAGTTTCCTCATATGCAGTCTGGCATATTGAATGAGTAGTATGCAGGATGCCATGAACCCCAGAGCTTGCAGGATCTTCCTTGCAGATAACTGGGGTCTGGTGGCTAGTTGAGAGAAGTAGGCCGTCAGGAAAATTTGTTTTTCTGGTGTAAGGAATGCCATCTGGGATGCTGTGTCCAGGCTTGCTCCCAAATAGATAATCCTTTGGGTGGGTACCTGTTTGGATTTCTTTTCACTGATTGTGTACATAGGGAGGTTAGTAGGGTATTTACAAAGGCGAGGTGCTTGAGCATCTTTTCCTGGATGTCTGCCTGAATAAGGCAGTCATCTAAGTATGGGTTAATCTGGATATTCCTTTGTCTGCAAAAGGCAATGTCCAGAGCTAAATATTTTGTGAAAACTCTGGGAGCAGTAGACAAGCCAAAGGGAAGCACAGAGAACTGAAAGTGTTGAGATCCTACCCTGAAACAAGAGATATTTCCTGCATAATTCCCTGACAGGAATGTAGAGGTAGGCCTCTTTTAGACCTAGGGTGGCTAGCCAAGCGTCCTTGGACAGCATGGTTAGCAACTGCTGGAGGGTGGACATTTTGAATTTTGGGATCACCAGGAAGGTGTTTAGAATGGATAGATCGAGGATGGGATGCCAGGTACCCTCTTTTCTGGGCGCCAGAAAAGGTCTGGAGTAGAAACCTTGGCCATCTGTTCTGCAGGAACATGCTCTACTGCCCTCAAACAAAGCAGGGAAAGGATTTGCTTTTGAGCCTCTGCCCACTGGTTTGGAGGTAGATCTGGGAACCCTTTTGGGGTTGGAAGGATGTGGAAGGAAAATCTGTATCCCTGAAACACTATGTTGAGAACTCAGTGGTCGTTAGTAATGGTGGCCCAGGTGCTTGTGTGAAAGGAGAGTTTTCCTCCTAGGGGTAAGTGAAGGTGAGCAGAGGGAGGGAGTGGGGGAGGTGAGTCATTGTGAGTTCTTACCATAAGGGGGTGGCTCAGAACTCCCTGGTTTTGAAGTGGAGGTAGTCCACTGCTTAGATCTCTGCATTCCCTGTGGCTGCTGTCTGGGGGGTCTGGTTCGCCAGGGCTTGGGCTGGACTGGCTTAGTGGGAGCAGGAAAGGACCACCAGTATTTGGTGGGACAATGCCTGCTGAACCTGGGTAGCTGGACCTGTAAGAAATCCTACACTGTTTGCAAATATTTAGCTTTTTCTTCCATCTTTTTAAGACCTCTTCTGCCTCGGTGCCAAATAAGTTGTTGTGCAAGGGGCACCCACCAATTTAGATTTGACATGGTCTGGCAGGGGCTGTTCCTTAAGCCATGCATGCCTTCTAATGACAAATCCAGTGACTGCTGCCCTGCAATAAGCTTCTAGGGCATCAAAACCACAGTGCAAGGTGTGTTTAGTTACTTGACTTACAGAATGCATCAACTCTTGTAACTCTGGATTCTGTACAAGAAGGAAAGGAAAACATTTTTTTGTTTGAGGAGTTCCAGGGTATGTTGCTGAAATTTTAGCATATGGAGCTGACAATTTAGTACCCTGATAGCAAGAGTAGCTGAGGTGTATACATTTTTACCCAATCTGTCTAGTGCTCGGGAATTCCTATCTGAGGGGTTGGGATTATTAGCAGAGGTTGCTTTAATCCCTTTAGGCCCTTAAATTACCTCAGGGTCAACAGTAGGATTTTTAAAAAGAAATTTGTGCGAGTAAGGTACTCTATAGTACCTGTCTGGTTTTCTGGGTGCAGGAGGGAGGGTGTAAGGAGTCAAGCTGGATTCCAGGAAAAAATCCTCCACAACATCCAGGACTGGGGTGGGGGGTGGCCAAGGGTCTGTGCTGTGGAAGATCTGAGGGTAGTCTTGACTCTCCCACTGGAAATGCTCCTGTAAGGCATGAAGGGTTTCCCCAAAGGAAACATCCTCTGGGGGAAAGGGGCTGAAGGGATGGAATCCTCTGCATCAGAATCCTCATAAGTACAGAGGGGCTGCATGTCTTCATATTCAGATGCATCAGAGTCATCTGACTCCTGTTCAGACAAAACTACAGGGGACAGACCTCTTTTCCTTTTGGAGGGGCTACCTTGGCTTCCCCTGATCAGCATAATAAGGTCTTCCTCCATTTTAAGCATTTGAGACTGAGGCAAGGAAGCATGTGCCTGAGATTGGGTCAGTTTCTTGGTTGTGGTTGGGGGTCATACCCTGGGCCTAAAAAACAGGTCGTTTTTGAAAGAACGGCAGTTGCAAAAGAAGACCTCAGTTTGTGTCAAGAATCGGTAGTGCGAAGGACTTCCTCAGAAGCCAGTGCCTGCTCAGTGGCTCTGGACCCATCCAAGGTGGGGATGACCGCAGGATCCTTAGTCGAAGAAGAGTTTTGTTGCATACCAGACTCCAAAAGGATCTCGATAGTGGCCTGCGAAACAAAAGAAGCAGGCATCAGGGGCTGCGAAAGCACCTCACTGAGGACCACAGAACGGACTACTAGCTTAACTGAAGCATTGTCAGCAGGTTTGGACCTCTGCAGTCTGTCTTTATCTCTACATTTTTCCGAAAGATCTGGCAGATGGCTTACCGAAGCCATATCAGAATTCGAGGTCTGTAAGCAAAAACATCTAGATACATTAAGGGCCCGACGACAGATAGTTCTGGCAGTGAACAAAGCACAGAAGCAACAACGGGGGACGTTGTGGTCTGGGCCTAAACAAGCGGTGCAGTTAAGAATGAAAGTCTCGGTGTGGTATTTGCTTTCCACGGTGAGACAATTATTAACTTTTTCTGACATCGGTTAGTACAAGAAAAAAGGATCTCCAATGGGGTACTTGGCTGTAGAAGACTTTAACTTCAATTCAGTAGACGAAACTCAGGTAGCGGCCGACAGGCACTTGTGTGAACTGCTTCTGCACGGCAAGAAAGACTGATATAATGGCGTCAGCTGCCTTACTTTATACTACCGATGACCTGACATCAGTCCTGAAGTGACAGCAAATGACGCAGAAATACTAAGCCTCTGGTATTCGGGCCGGCCGAGGGGTACCCTGGCAGGGACAACCCAAATGTGACGACTGCAACAGTGAAACACGAACATCTAAATTTAATAGAAGGCTTTGCTACCACAGTAGCAGAACGGAGTAAAGATATATTGGCAGAGTCAGGAAAATCTGAGAGTAACCATCTTTTCCAAAAAGGCTAGCAGGTACTTGGACATACGAATTGGACAGTTAGTGACATGGAAAAAAGTATAGCAAAAGTGTACACCTTCAATAACTGTTCATAGCTCTTTGTCATGTCTTTGCCATTGTGCAAAGCATTAGTAGAGAGAAAAAGCTTTGCTGCTTCAGACTCAGATATCACAGTCTAATTTGAAAAGGGATTTTTTTTTATACAAAAACTTGTGAATATCTGATACCTTATACAAACTATCTGGCTTCTCAGAGGCTTGTGGTGTGACTTGGGTTTTAGGCCAATTGTCAAAAATGTGTCCTGTAATGCCTCAAAGCACAGAATGGATAGAGGTGGGCTTAGGGATTTCCATACTGATCAAGACAAAATACCTATTTTGCACCTCCAAAATCCATTTTTCCTCCAAATGAATATAATCCATCATCCTTAAAATAGTGTCCCCAAAGGGAGAGTCAAGGAAGGGAGTGCCCTTATCTTACTCAAATCCTGTTTGGAAAAAGATTTTAGGGGGATAACTAACAGAGATCACTTCAGAGTCAGGAGTCTTCTTCCTGTGAAGAAGTGCCTCTTGCCTTCCAATAAGGGCAAGTAGGAGTTGGGGAGGAAAAGAACCGAGGAGTCTAAATACACAGCAGCTTCAAACAGTCCATAGGAAAAATAAGACCAATCCTTTTGGTGGGTCAACTGGAGAAGCAGCAGTAGGATGACTATGCTTAGTTTTCTGGTTCCTCTTTTTAGACATATCGTCAAAAACTAAGCAAGGAGAATCCAACCCTGACGTACTTCAATAAGCATACCAGGAAATTCTCAAATGATGGTCTGAGGAATACCTTCAGATTCCTCAAATATAAAAGGAAGACAACTTGACCAGTCATTTACGCATCAACACTGAGCTGCAAGGTTCTGAAAAAAAATAGTACGAAGACTTAACAAGCTAAGCTGACCGATTTCAAAAACAGAGCAAGACAGGACAATTTGAAATTAATGGGAGTGCCTGAGCAGTCAGAAGGGAAATAAAGTATTTTATGACTGAATATCACCAAGTAGGTGGGCACCCCCAAAGCGGATGTAAAAATAGACGAAGCTAATAGAATTAACGTAGCTGCAGCAATAACTCAAATTTTCTTGCCTCATAGTGGTAAAATTTCTCTCAAATGCACAGGAGGAGGAAATTCCGGCAGAACTCCAATACAAGAGTAAACAGTTTGCAATAGGTTCCATGACAGTATACACTAACCACTGTTACTCTCTTCCAGCTAAGTCTGAAGAACACTCATTCCAGCCATACATCTGGCAACAGAGATTAAACTGAACTTTAAAACAGTTTTAAGTAGTTGTATTGAGAATACACTATCCTGATGGTATTAAAACATATATGGACCCTGAAGCTGCACGGGAGAGCTCAAGTAAAAGAAGAACTGAGTAATGCAGTTGGTGATGTCCAGGGCATGAAGTTTCGCTAACCAATGTCAGAGTGGCATGGAGAAAGACTTCCAGCGAAACCCTTCTTGTTGCAGAAAAAGATGGCAGGTAAGAAGCAAGTGAAGGCCTTCTCCAAGATGATTTTGAATGAATCAAGTTCAATGTAGTAAGCTGAAGAGCGATACAAGGAGATTTAAAGGGAAGATGTTTTGAACAGAGTGACAGTAGAACTTTAAATGTAGACATTTAAAGATACAGAGAACATAGCGTAACAGTGTAGCATTCAACAGGAACTATTTGTCATACAAAGAACTGGACAGCATGCAGTTAGTAAATTCTTTCAACAAGTCCCTCTTTAAATTAACATAGCACTTTCAAAGCTCCAATCTAGATGTTGTTTTGTACCTGCTATCAAAATGATCTCTGTACAATTATGTTGGGGCTCACAGGGGGCAGCAAATGGAATTTAAAGCAAATTTGCTGTTGAAAAAAAAAAATAAAGGAGAAAGCAGGAAAGAGAATATTGTGCGAAACGTGCACTAACACAATGGAGAAGCTTCATGAAGAATACAATCATCTCTGTATTTAGTTCAGAAACCAGACATAGCAGTAAAATGGGAGTGTTATTCCACCTACTGTTGATGGACAAGGACAGTAATGCCAATTCTGGCTACAAGGAGTATAGCAGGTAGTATTTTAAGTTTACAACTAGCCTAGGAAGGCACCTTTCATGTGCGGCAGTATGGGACCCAGAAGAGCAGCTTAGATGGTGGTTGTAGGAATTTAAGATTGCTTGGTATTTTTCTTGTATGTAATCACTGGGTGGGAGGGGCACTTTCTCTTGGATAAGTTAACTGGGGTAGCAGGAAGAAGAGAGCTTGTGAAATGGTAAAAAGGAGGAGGACTGGTATGGTAGCCAGAGGGAAAAGGGAGAGTCAGCTCTGAATTGGGCATTTAACTGCCAAAATGGTTGCTTTTTGTATATAGTTTGGAAGATGAGGGCTCTGGGAAATAGTAGGGTCAAGGGAACTGAGTGTGAAAGCAAAGAAAAGGATTCCTGTAAAATTGAAAAATCACAGGGGGATACATTTTGCAAGAACTACAGAGTAAAGGAACACGGTGAAATAACATTAATGCCTCAACGTGGAATGTTAATGGTCTAGCTGGGCAAAAAAAAGGTACTGATTTAAACAGGAAGGGCTCACACACAGACTTGATTCAGGAGATGCATCTCAACAATAGCAAACACAAAGACTCCATTAAACAGTTTGGCAGACAAGGGTATTTTAAGGTTTGAATAAGGACAAGGGTAGGGAGATGGTAATACTCATTCAAAAAAAAAAAAAAAAAACAGCAACTGCTACACTGAAAACATCCTAAGGGATAAGGATGGGAGATTTGTGGGGGTTAGAAGTTTATGAAGAGAAGGATCACAATTTGCTCCATCTACCTGCTCCCATACCCAGTGCTTCTGAAATCACAGAAATATTAGGAAAATTTTTTACATTTCAACAAAGCAGATGACTAATGGCAGGGGACTGTAATGTCATTGCAAACATTAAGTAAGTCATGGAAGGACCCAGGTTGTAGAAAAAAATGGAAGAGGTACATTTTGCAGAAAATATTTGCAGATTTTTGGGTTGGTGGATGCCTCCTTGATAGTAAATAAAGAGGGGTCTATATTAAAACCACGAAAGCTTACAAACGCGAATACAAGTACATTGACACAAATGTCGAAGTACAACAAGAGCAAAACACGTAATGAGCGAAATTTAGAATGCCGAACGTATTTCGTACAACAATGCCACACAGGTAAGGAAAACCTAACTAAAACTTTAATAAACACACTTTTGCAGGGGGGGGGGCAAGCCCCCCCCTACTTTAATGTACCAACTCCGAGATCGCACTACAGTGGGGAAAAGGATACACTTCTTCATCCCCACGATCACCCTGCTGGCCAAGGAAATGTTTGGCATTCTGATTTTCGCCGATTACGATATGCCGCAGTGGTGAAGCGGTAGCATTGTCGCCTCACAGCAAGAGGTTCTCACATTCGATTCTTGGCTGGAGTGCCTTCTGTGTGGAGTCTGCATGTCCTCCCTGCGGTCGAGTGGCGTTCGAAAGACGTGTGAATGGGCGTGCCTTCATTGAAGGTTGGGGGTCGAGCTGGTACCTCGGCACCGTAAAAATCTACTGCCAATCATTAGCAGACCAGAGTTCAGCTGTGGCGACCCCTAACCAGGAAAAGCCAAAAGAAGAACAACAACGTATTTCGCTCTTGTTGTACTTCGACGTTTATGCCGATGTACTTGTATTCACGTTTGTAAGCTTTCGTGGTTTTAATATAGACCCATAAAGAGAATGGGTTTACACATTACTCGCACAGGTTTGGTACCTGGGCCAGGCTGAATAGGCATTACATAACAAAAAAGCACAGAGAATTAATAAAGGAAGTTAGAATGGCCCTGTTGAATTATCAGATTATGCACTGGCTGAAATAATGCTATCCATACCAAACACTGAGTATCAGGAATGTCACAGGCATTTTTCTACACATTTCCTTATAAAAAGAACATTTTAAAGTCTGGGCTAATGAACTGATCGAGAGAAAGAGGAACTATACTGTGCAGGACATCAACATGTGAGACAGAGGGGTGTAAAGGGGAGGTGAAATTTGCGGTTTCAGAGAAAAAAAAGGAATATGCGGAGAGACATGAGGGAAAGACAAGAGTGGAAAAAAGAATTTAAACTATTCAGGACAGAGGTAGAGATCTGAAAACACCACATTATAGGGAAATGTGGGTTAATTTGAAAAGACTGATGGAACATGGATAGTATAGGTGAGAGTAGAGCTTTATCCCTGAAACTGAAGAATTTTCAAAATAGTCCAAAGTTTCTGAAAATGCTAGTCTTGAGAGAGAAGGAAAAGGTGGCGAAGCCTCTCATTACTGCCTTGTTGGATGCAGACAATGGGGGGAAGAAAGAGGAAATAAGTAAAACTGAAAAAAAATAGTACAGGAATTTTATACAGACCTATATACCACTGATGTGAGAGGGGAAATAGGGAAGAGAAAGTCAGTCATCATTTGCATACTTTGAACTTGTGTATGTATATATATATATATATATATATATATATATATATATATATATATATATATTGATATATATTGAGCGATGAAGTAGGCAAGGGGTTGGCAGCTCCAGTACCAGAACTTGAGACTAAACGAGCAATGAGAGACTTTAAGCAGGGAAAATACTGGACCTTGTAATTCCAATAGAAACATGGAAGTATTATAAGGAGGAGGTGGTTCAGACTTGTGTTGAACTATTCAAAAGAATAATGCAAGAGGGGAATACTTAGGACCTGGCATGATGCTGTTGTGATATTAATCCCAAAAGAAGGTTAAGGATCTAACTAAGCCAAGAATCTATACGCCAAATCTAAACACTTAATCATGAATATAAAGTTTTCAACAGCATCTTAGCAAAGTGGTTAGCTAGGGTAGTTGGCAGTTTAATCAACATGGATCAATGTGGATTTATAGGTGGTCAGTAGACATTTGACAACATAATCAGAATATCGCTGATACAAAGGGAGGCAGAAATCCTGGGGAGGCTATCAGTATTAGTAGGACTGGATACAGAGAAAGCATTCAGAGTTAGTTGGCATTTTTAAGAAGTACTCAGAAAAAGTTTAATTTTGCAAGGGAATCCAAACATAACTGCAAACTTATATTGGTGCTAATGCCAGAATTAAACTGAAATTGACAATTAGACAGTATACCTCTATTGAGAAGAATGAGGCAAGGATGTCCACTCTCCCCAATTCTCATTGCCTTACTTATTGAGCCATTGGCCACAGAAGTCAGAGTTACTGAACTATCCATGGGGGGAAGAGGTCAGAGAAAGTAGCCCCCATTACAGATGACATCATCACCTATCTTACTTGTCTGGAGGTGGAGATTTCAAAGCGTTCAATTCTAGGAAAATACAAGGAATTGTTGTGTTTTAAAATAAACACCACAATGACAAATCCATTACTATTAATTATGCCCATACAGTTGACCTGGTAAAAGTTATTCATATTTGTGAGGCTATACTAGAATATGGGACATCTAGGATGCAAGAGTCTGGCTGAGGAGGTATGTCAACCTGGTAGCAAAATAAACATGAGAGAACAAAAAGATGAAAATTACAGGTCTGATAAACAGGTGGATGTTGATGTTTACAGATTTGGACAGTAAAATACATGTGATAAAATCTGTACAGTTCCAGTGAGTGTGTACGTAGGGCAGGTTTATTTTTGCAAATCCACCTGAACATTTCCAGGCTGGTCTAGATAAGGGACTTACAGACTTTACATGAGAAAACAAGAGTGAGTTGGGAAGTCCTGAAGCTGACCACAGCTGAGGGAGGTTTGGTGATACCTGACCTGAAGACCTACTTTATGGCCACACAGGCAAGACTAATTTATTTAATGCACGATAGTATTTGTAGGTTAAACTGGATATTTATGATATTAAGTAAGGAAAATGAGTTCACTCAGTGGAATCAATTTAATTCTAGGACATAGTGGACAAGGTGGGGGAGACAAGAGGATTTCTTAACCTTTGAAAAACTCTGTGTTGGACCTGACTTCCATAGGGAATGTGAAAAGTTGGAATAAGTTATTACTACCTATTGATTATAATGTGAACAGAGAGAGTACAGAAATTGGAAGAGGTGTTACCCATCTGGAGATACATGAATAAGAGCTCCAGATTCTGGGAGAATTTACTGGGGGTGGAGGTCTAGAAGGATTGGGATTTGTTAAAGAACTGTTACTAGATATTACCAAAAACACATTTTGCATTAAGGAGTATTAATTCTCAAACTAAACTTGTTCAATACTTACTTGAAGTACATTTGCAAAATAACACGCATGCAAGTCTAATTTCTAGAGCCTACTCTAACCGACCTCAAGTGCACTGCTGGGTGAAGATTAAACAATGATTTAAGGTGTTTCACAAGGATTTTACTGACCAATAATGAAGCAAGACGGTCTCCACAGATGACAGCAACAAAATTATGAAAGTTTAGAACATTCGAATGGAAATATTTACATAAATGTTCTTCTGCTCATGTGAGAGAGCAACATCATCAGAAGTGGATGAAACTATTGGACATGTGAAGAGGGAGTAAGTTGGTCTTGAAAACATATCTTGTGGGAATGTAGTAAACTTAGAGGGTATACAGAAGTATTACAAGAGTCGATAAGCAAATAAAGAGAAGAAATACTGACTAAGGAAATTATGTTCTTCTGCTCCTATGTTGCAGTATTCTAGTTGCGGGATTTCCTGCCCTCAGGCGACTGGTACGTTGGCTCCTATACAAAAGCTTCAGCTTGGCTGTTGCAGGGTGCGTGGGATGCCAGACATAAGGCCATAAATCAGGGGCCTTAAATGCGATATCTGCATGCACAATCCTCAGAACTTTTCAGCCACAGACAACCTATGTATCATATTGCTCCTTCACAGATGTTGCATCACTAAAGCTAAGTAACCCCGTTGGGTTTCTATTTTTCTTGTTTTTGCTTAGGCTTGGTTGTTGTAGCCTTTAGCTGATGTCAGGTAAAAAAGGAAAGTGCCAAATGTGGGTACCAGATACCCCATAAAGATGCCAGTGATAGGTGTGTTTTTTGCTTAGGCCAAAAGCACGACCATTCCTCCTGCTCAATTTGTCAATCATTTGTGCCGAAGACCCTACGCAGCCATCTGGCCACTTTAAACCTCTACCTTGAAAACCAGCTCCTAAAATGGTTAGCCCTTAGAATGGATCCTGCATCAGATGCCGCACCCAAACCTCCGCGAAAGAAGGCCAAGATTCCTAGGCCTTCCTTGCCTGCCACTGCACTTCCCGACGCCCCACCAACTGCCGATCTAGGAGTTGAGGGTGCTCACTGGATCCAGAGACTTTAACGATGTTCAAGTAAGCCATTGGGACAGCTGACAACCGCCACGTCCTTGGAGCTTGTCCACACAAAGACTACAGTCGATGTCGAGGGGGAACCAGTTTCTGTGATACCTCTGACCGGGATCCAGACTTTGGAAAGGATGACTTCCAAATCGGATGCCAGGCCGGTTCCTACCTCCACCCCGGCCAAAAAGAAACAAAAGACCAAGAATACCTTCTCTTCTCCAGTAGCCATACCAGACTGGCAGGCTTTCACTTAATCTCTCATGCAGGCCCTTAGGCCTTCAGCCTCAGCCCCCACTACTCTGCCTTTACTGAGCCGTAGGCCTGCATCTGCCGCTTCCCTCCCACCCTTGACCTCCCAAGTCAGGGAGGAAGAGCATGATTCTTCCTTTGCTTCCTCAGAGGACTATCATATACATCTCAGATTTCTTCTCCCCAAGCAGTATTACTCTCCTGATGAAGAATCTGTGAAAACGGATTCTCCCACTGAGAATATATCCTTTGGTGAGACCATCACCAAGATGAAAGATTACTTCAAATGGGATACTTCCCAAATGACTGACACCCAAAAGAGGTACTTTGAGCTGCTTCAAGTGGAATCACCCTCCCCTTCAGCTGTCTCTCTGGTGCTTCCTGCTTACTTGGATACCTTTAATTCAGCTTCTAAGGCCCCAGACTGCCAGCCTCTGGCCCCTAAGCGCACTGACTGCATCTACAAAGTGCCAGAGAAGCAACAATTCCTAGTCAAATCACCTTTGGCGGACACAGCTGTTATTGCCACTGCTCCTGATAAACAGTCTACACTGCTGCCTTCTGCCGCACTCCTACCCACTGATAAAGATAGAAAATATATGGATAGGATGGGAAAGATGTATACATCCTCCACTTTGGCTTTCAGAGCCATAAACTAAGAGACCCACATGACTAAGTATGCTGTAGACTTAGTGTTTCAAGCCTCCTCCATGCTAGCTTCTATGCCTAGCAGCCCCATTAAGGCAGACATTGCCTCCAAACTGTCCTTGGCTCAGCAAGTAGCCAGGCACTCAATCAGATGCAGCTAGGATGCTGTGGAAGCATCTGCCTGCTCTGCAGCAACTGCTTCTGTCCTCAGGAGATGCTCCTGGCTGACACTACAGAATCTACCTGAAGACTTCAAGTCCAAAATCTTGGACACCCCCCTGGATCACAATTTACTTTTTGGAAAGCAATCTGCAGACCTCTTCTAGAATCTGCAGGAAAAAAAGTAAACAAAACATCTGCTGGTGTCCCCCATTCCCAAGCATTATAGGAACTCCCTGGTAAAACCACCTTTGTAAGGTGCAAACCTCCTCAGACAACTGCCTCCTCTTCCAGATCTAGAAGAGGGGCAAGACGACTTACTTCATCCAGACCTAATGCTCCACCTCCTAAGCCCAGACAACCCTTTCAGGACAGAGGAGGTCCCAATAAAGCATGACTGTCTTGCCCACTTTCCACTCTCTGCTCGCCTTCCCCACTGTCTCCCTTTCTGGCAATCCATTACCACAGACCAATGGGTCCTTCTCCATTACCCAAAAAGGGTACTTCCTATCCTGGAAAGAAAAACACCCAGAAAAAGGATTCCTTTCCCCCCAAAAAGCTAAATTCATCTCCTACCACAAGTTTTGTCAGATCTACTAAAGCTAGGCACCATAGAACCGGTCCCCTCAGGACAGGAAGGAAAGGGATTCTACTCGCATCTCTTCCTGGTTCCCAAAAAAGATGGCCTCTGGAGAGCCATTTTGGACCTCTCCTTCCTAAATCTACATCTTCAGGTACCCTCCTTCAAAATGCTGTCACTACCCACTCTGCTGCTACTTATTCCAGCCAAGGCCTTAATGGCCACCCTGGACCTAAAAGAAGCCTACCTTCACATTCCCATCAGGACTTCCCACAGACAATTCCTGCGTTTCTCTGGACCTTCCTCGTTTCCAATTTACAGCCTTGCCCTTTGGTTTATCCACTGCCCAACCCCCCCCCCCCCAAGTCTTTACAAAGTGCCTAGCCCCAGCCATTGCTTTCTGCACAACTCAGAGACTCCAGATTTACCCATATCTGGACGACATCCTAATACTAGCAGAGTTCAAAGATACTCTCTCAAGGCATCTGCACTTCGCCATGTCCCTTCTGTAAAACCTAGGGTTTATCATCAACCTCCCAAAGTTCTCCTTGTGCCCATGCCAGGACAAGATTTTCCTAGGCTGCAGAATCAGAACGGACAAAATGAAGGCTTTTCTCTCACAGGACAAGGTTCTTTCCCTGTCTTCCCACTTCCAGGAAATCCTCCACTCCCAGAAGGTGATGGCATGGCAACTCTTTCACCTCCTGGGCCTTATGGCAGCAAGCATACCCATGCTAACACTGGCCAGAATGCATATGTGCAAGCTACAGTGGTATCTAAAAAAACATTTGACACAACACCTTCATCACTTAGAACAGGATGTTCCCCTGTTTCCCTGTCTAAAGAAAGAAATCAGCTGGTGGATCCAGCAAGTCCAACAAAACCCAGGACTTCCACTGCAACCTCCCACCCCAAACCAAACAATGCATACAGATGCCTCAGATTCAGGTTGGGGTGCAACACTGGCATCCTTCAGGGTCCAGGAAAAGTGTCACCCTTCTCTAAAGAAAAAGCACATCAATGTCAGGGGAATAACAGCAGTTTTCCTAGCTTTGAAGACCTTCATTCCCCTTCTGGTCCCAGGGGTGCTCCTGATAATGACTGACACCACCACTGTTGTGTGGTACCTCAACAAACATGGAGGAACAAAGGCCTACTAGCTGTGCAGACTGACCCTGCTGATATGGGACCTAGCCTCTTGCCACAACTTGGTCCTGCAGGTGACCTACAACCCCTCGCAGGACAAGCAAGCAAGCAGACCTCTTAAGCAGGCCTTCCTCTCCAAAGCACGAATGGATGCTATGGACAGAGGGGTCTTCCTAGACCAGTCCACCGGTCGGGTACTCCACAAATGGAACTGTTTGCCTCCCCCCAGAGCAGGCAGCTGCAGACCTTCTGCTCAAAAATACACTCCTCTCTAGCATGGAGAGTGGACGACTTCTACATATCTTGGGAGGGAACGTTTCCTTATGCCCCCCCCCCTCCCAATCACTCAAAGTCCTCCCAAAAATCCAGAAGGACAAACCAAAAATCTTGTTAGTGACATCCTACTGGCCAAGGCAGCACCGGTCCCCCCTATTTCTCAATCTAGCCAAGGGCAATCAATACAAGTCACCCTACAAGGTAGACCTACTGACACAAGACAAAGCAACTCTCCTTCACCCACACTTGAAGATGTTATCCCTGACTCTGTGGGTGATAAACTTTTGATCTCCTTCAGACACCACTACTCAGAGGACGTGCTTTCAGTCCTGAGGGAGGCAAGGAAACCAACCACCAGAAAATCTTACCTAGCTAAGTGGGAAAGATTTACAAAGTGGTGCCTGGACAAGGAAAGGGACCCTTGCTCGGCGGATGCCCCCCTTGTTCTCACTTGTGCATCAATTGATTAAAAGCGGACTTTCCTACTTTTTAGTGAAAGTGCACCTGTCTGCTATATCAGCCTGCTTGCCCCTTGATCCCGCCCTTGCTAGCAAGGCTCGACATAAAGTTCTTCCTTAAAGGAGTCATGCACGAGACCACCAAATAAACCTATCCCTCCACCCTGGGACCTGAACTATATCCTGGTAAAACTAACTCAGCATCCTTTCAAACCAGCTGGGTCTTCTTCCCTACAGATGTGTACATGGAAAACCGTCCACCTGGTGGCTATCACTTCAGCCAGAAAGGTCCCAGAGTTACAGGCCTTAATGGCCTGCCCTCCCTACTCCACCTTCCACAAAGACAGAGTCAACCTGCAAACTCATCCCTTCTTTATGCCCAAGGCGGTCAATGATTTTTCTCTAAACCAATCTATCCACTTACATTCTTTCCCTCCCCCACTAATGAAGGGGAGAGGATACTGCACTCTTTGGATGTGCACAGGCAACTAAGATTCTACCTGGACAAAACCAAAACCATTAGGAAATCTAAGCAGCTGTTTGTCTCCTTTCACCCCAGAGCTCTGGGCAAGACAGTCTCCAAACAAACCATTGCTTGCTGGATCAGGAAAACTATTTGCCTCTGTTACTCTCATCATATGAAAAACCCACTAGTGGGAGTAAAGGCCCATGCCACTAGGGCTGTGGCCGCCTCAAAGGCTTTCATAAAAGGTCTGGACAAGGCATCCATTATGAAAGCAGCCACATGGTCCACTAGCCACACTTTTACCAAACATTACAAACTTGACCAAGTTTCCAAAGCTAGGGCGGGATCTGGCAGGGCCATCCTACATGGCTTTGTAGAATCCTCTTTCAGCATCCATCTTCCTTTCATGGATCTAAGCTGTGGTACTCTCCCACAACTAGAATACTGCAACATAGGAATAAAAGGATATAGAATAGTTGTGTAAAATCTTACCATAACCATAGATGTCCTTCTCTTCCCTGTTGCAGTATTTCGTTCCACCCACCAGTACCCCCTATACTTTCTCGAGTCCCAGCCAGGTCCTGGACCTACTTATGCTACTGTAAGACACCAAGGGCACACACCTGTCCCCACTGGCATTCCTCCTGCTAGGCCTTCTTCTCTACCTGCTGGCCTTCAAGTTCTGAGGCTTGTGCGTGCAGACATCACATTTAAGGCCTCTAGTTTATGGCCTTGCATCTGACGTCCCACGCATGCTGCAACAGCTAAGCTGAAGCTTTTGTACAGAAGCCGACGTACCAGTCACCCGAGGGCAGGAAATACTGCAACGTGGAAGAGAGGGACATCTATGGTTATGGTAAGATTTTACGCAACTATTCTTTCTTGAACTAGTTTGGTGGGGAAGCACCTAAACATGTAAAAGATTTAATTGCATTACTGCTGATAACAGCAAAGTAAATAATGACCAGAAAGTGAAAATCAAAAGAATCTGTATCAGTAGAAGGAGATGCAGAGAAGAAACAAGACATGCAGAAAGTGAAGCATGCAGTCAGAGCAAAAGTGGAAATGAGGCTATAGTAAATAAATGGTCCTACTGGACACTTGCCTTGAAGTGATAGTTAAGTGGTATAGATGGGGAAGATAGGAGGGTACATCTCATGTGAATCTCTTTCGTTTCTCATGACCTTATGTATGTTATGTATACAGTTAACCTTGATCGTTCCTTTCTTTTGATCTCTTTAGTTAAAGAGTAGGGGGTGAAGCATGAAGACCCAGTCAAGGGTGACAGAGAATCTGTACTCTTGTCTATCTTTTTACATAATGTGAAATACATCAGGCGTTGGCCTTGGCACTGTATATATTACAAAAATGGAGGAAATACTGATATGCTGTTTAGAAAATGTAGGTTAATATAGGACAAGGATAATATTTCAATAGTGGACCATGCATGAGGATTGCACACAATGTACAAATCCTGCCCCTGGGTCATCTACAACAATGAGTTTTGTGGAAAAAAAAAAGCATACATAAATAAAAAAGTAAACAAAATTATTAATTTAAAAGACTGGCCCTTAAAAGCAAGGTCTAAGTACTCATGCAGCTTTACAAGCTGATGACTACAGACAAAAGCCTGCCGGTATACAGTGCACATTAAAGTTTCTTTGTCAGGAAAAAGAACCAAATATGGTGCAGTCTGCTCCACTTTTTAGCTTCACGGGAGACTGGTATTTTGGTAAAGAGATTAGTTCATGCATGCTATGGAAATATCCCAACACCTTTACAAATCTGTTTTGAAAAGTGGGTTTCTGCCAGTGGTAATTTCCCAAGAATTAGGATTCTGCTGCTGCAGCTGTCCTCACTAAACATTTGTTGTTCATAAGTACTAGGCTAGTTGGTCTTGTGGGCCATTTTTAAGCCTATACAATTTTCCCTGCAGTGGTGAGATAGCTACCTTAACCCATACACCAATCTCCAAACACAAACAAAACTGATATGTGTATGTTCACACACGTGTACTTTGCATTTTTTATACTGCAGATAGGTAGGGATGTTCATCTATTACCTCCCATCTTTTCCTATTAGGAGTCTAGTAACTCTCCGCACCAGGGCTAAAGATGCACATGAGATCACAGTTACTGATTCAATGGAGTTAACAGTATGAAAGGAGGAATTTGTGGCAGTAATATTAGCATCAACAACAAAAAGAAAAATCCATGGCATCCCTCGAAGTCTCATAAAACCCAGTATGCAACCTAAACTGGGTCGAAAACAAACAAAGCAGAAATTTTGCAGTGTGGAGTTCACTCCTTGAACTATATTATGCACCTAATTCATGAATAAAATTGGAACTTTAAAATATGCACTACAAAATAATAACATAGTAGGTAGTCTACAGTTGAGTTAAAAATGGAATATCCTTTACTGAAATATACACACACGCGATCCTTGTTGAGTATAATGAAAAGCATTAGACACATTCATTAACTATATATATTTATAATGAGGTTATTTGGAGAAAGGGAGTGGTTACAGAGGGTGGTTCTGTTAAGAGCAATAAAAGCATTAAAGGACAGTACATTAAGGACATTACAGGAGCAAAATAAGATTTTTTTTAACTTAAATTCAGCTCATTGCAAATTGTATGTACCAGATCAATGTAGGTACTAATTATTTTATTCTGTCTGTAAACCCTGAATGCCCTCCTGGGGGCAGACATTCTGATGTTTTTTTTTTCTTCTAAAGCTAAACCTTTCCTCATATGCTCAGTTGATGAGATTACAATGCCCATGGCCAGGCTGTCACAACTATTCATGTAGAATGGAAGAACTGTGTAGTACAGCTAATTTTGAGAGGCTTCAGTAAAAGAATCCTTTACAGCTGTGCAGTGCGTCTTACTAACGTGCTTCCTAGTGATGTCAAACATCCTGTGCAAAAAGCTTACAGAAGTATCAACTAGTTGATGAGAGAACACTCTATTTAGAGCATTTCACTTTGATCTGCTTAAACGTCTGCTCAAGTTGCTCCTACCACATCCCCACCCTCAGCTACCAAGAGTATCACAATTCCCACCTTGCAAGAAACAGCTACTTAAACATATAAATAATCGGAAGATCTGGGAACAAATTTTTAACATTATATTGGCTTAATGTGTGGAACCCAGGATAACCCTTGGATACTAATACTATAAAGTAAACTTTAATACTAATCAAAGTATTATACGATATTATACCTCTTGTCAAGACTCTTCAGATGTCTTTTCTTGTGTTAAAATGAAAGCATTCATGTATATAGTGTACATATGTTGTATGATTGTTTTTTGTAGTATTGTTTGGAAACTACCTGTGCATATCACACTCAAATATGTGTATGAACAATTGTAAAAGTAATAAATTATTATTATTGAAAAAAAAAAAAAAAAAATGAAACCGCTACTTTGTCTGCTTTGCATGACAATGCACATCAAACAGATTAGTCTGCCTGGTGTGCCAGTAAGCGTTCCCTGATTTTTCTCTTTACTCTTATCATAATAGAACTTTCACAGTAAACAACATTACAAAATGCTTTTATCACTCCTTAACGTAAACTTGTCTTAAGTATTTCTTCAACCATCTCTGCAACATGCACCGATTTCAATGGATTTTGGCTGCTCAAAGATATGGATATGTATGAAAATTAATAATCAGATTATCAACCTAGAATAAACTTATTTGCTTGACAGAACAGTGAAGTACTCTTAGGAGCTTGATGTTGCCTCATATTTGTCAGTAGTATACTGCCTTAGCATGCACGTATTCATCGATGTTATGCCTTTCTGCTGTAGTTGAATGTATTCCTTCCTTCACACAATCTAATGTGCAATACTGACCCGAACAGAGCGCATATTATTTCTAGCTCAATGTCAATAGGGTTTTCCAGTGCACATTGCCACAATAACTTTTTGTATTCACTTAACTCCAAATTTCTCAATTCTGTCCGAAACTGGATACAAGTGACTATCTCATGCAAAGTAAGTTAGATAACAGTCACTTTGAAACAACTGTGTACTCTGTTGTGAATCAACCTGTTTTTCCCCCTTAGAATGCTATACTTTTATCACAGTGCTCATCAGGCCTGTTGCTTCTGCCTACTGTAGGTACTTGCTTCTTGCAACTATGACAGTATAGTCACTCAACAGATATTCATTACATGCATCACAGCAGACAGACTTACCAACACTAAATGAGTAAAACTGTTCCAAAGGGTATAAATAAAACATCGAGCTGTGACAGCCCATCTACAAGCACAGAAATAATCCAGCAATCTCTGTAATGACCCTGTGCAGGACTTACTCTCAGGTTGCAACCACAAACCCAGTAAAGATACACCAATCAACAGTCTGCAAACACTAGATGGTGTCCCTGTAGTTCTGACCCACATCACACACACCCACACCCACACACACACACACACACACACACACTAATGTATTACCAAAGAATGAGCCAGTATGCACCTCTTTACTACCATAATTGTAATGCCCACACGTCAAACCATGCATCAAACAGTCCAGTCAACACCATTCCAATGCACCAGTCACCACGGCAATTAACATCAAGTACATTACACTGACAGCATATACACACACACATCCATACTGTGTTTAACTTAGACACATACACATAAGTATATATAAAAATACATATTATGCATAATACACTGCATTACCAAGCCCCCTCTCACACAAGCCACCACAATATTTCATAGAAAGTGAGAAAGAGAATGTCATCCAGTGACCACAATTCTATGTATGTAACTCAATGCACTGTGGCATCACTTTTATATACACAATGATAGACATCAGTTAACCAAAACAATATGATAAAAATATTAAAAACATTTCTACATAATACATTTTACATACAAGACACACAAAACTGATGTACAGAAACACATCCTCTGCCTGGCAACGGTGGGCCTTTACCCTTCCCTTCAAATAGGTAATGCTCCAAAAGCCAAGTGTGGCCACAGTTGTTACCCAAGCATACTGCACCGACATCAGAAGTTAAAACACCAGGGATTATGGGAGATTACTAGGTTAATGGCTCTGGGGCCCTTACAAGCCTAGCCAAGAGTTTATCTCCAAAAAAGAAACCTCAATCAGCACCTGTCGCCCCTGTCAAAAAGGGATACACAGGTGGAACCCCTGGGACAAATTTGTGGGTTCCCATCTACTCATCAAGGTTGCACTTGAAGAGGGTCAGCAACATACTTTGTTTGATGTGTACAGGGAGTCTTTTCCAGAGAAGGGGCAGCCTCTGGGAGACATACCAGTCTCTCCAGCAGGTTTTGTTAATGTCACATATTAGAGTCAGGCCTTTTAATAGGGGATTGTGTGAGGAGTTAGACTTACGGTTGTGGAGCATCTCTAGTAGAGCAGGGTCCGGGATTGCCTTGTAGGTGAGATGCAGATCACCTCTGAGCAATCTGTACAATACGGAGTAGAGTGATAGTGATTTGAGCCTGTCTAGACAGGACAGGTGCTGGAGGCCATGGATTATCTTGGTGAGGTATTTCTCTGGCCTTTCCAGTAGGTGCAGGTGTTTGGAGAGGTACATACTAAACGGGGCATTGTACTTAATTACTGGCCTAATGAACAAGGAGTATAGAGAGGTAATAACCTCCATTTTTCTGGATGCAATCCCTTTACTTAAGAGATGAACCAAGTAAAAGGCTTTTCTGACTACTGCCGCCACATGATGGTCAAATGTGAGATTGTTGCCATCCTGTGTACCAAGGTCTCTCACCACAGGTTGTCAGTTTATCTTGTCTACATTTATGCATGTCACACCATCAACACTAAATACACACGCGCACACACACCCTTGTATAATGTACCAGTAAACCATGGAAATTTGCCCACATCTTCATAAAAAAGTAATGTAATAACTATGGGCAAGTACCGCTCCTAAGGATCTCTGCTCGGTCCGAACAGCAGCAGCTGGAGCAAACACACTGCAATGACTCCAGGTGTTCCCTAACAGGATTGCAGTCAGCCATTTAAGTCTCTATCATTCTCAGTTACACCACCTACATTAAACACAAAAACACGCACAATGTACCATTGAACCATGTTGCTTTGCTCATCTCTCCCCAATACGCTGATGCAACAGCTATGGGGGACCTCATAAGCTGGTGATATCAGCTCAGGGCACCTAATAGTCATTTCATATAACAGGGTTGGTTTCAGCCAAGCTATGCTACATCATTCGCTTTTACACCAGCCATGCAAAACACACACAACAATGTACCAGTGAACTGTAGTGTTTTGCCCACCTCTCCACAAAAATGCTGCAACAGATGTGGGGGACCCAAGCTGCAGGTGATATCAGCTCAGGCAACCTAACCGTTGTTGCAGCAAGCACACTGCAGACACCAGATGATCCCTAAACAGGGTTGCTGCCAGTCCAGCTCTGCTCCATTGTTCACTGTTACAGCATCCACAAGATACAGACACTGTATTTACAACTACACATACAACTTCTGGTCTAACTTCACCAGTTCAAAGTCATAATAGTTTTGTAACTCTTATGGTTAGTCCTACAAAGCTACTGGTACAGCTGGTCAGTACAAAAAATCAGATCAGTGATATGCCAACTTGAAGTAGCCATATGTTCATCTGCTTTCCATGTCCACATTCAGAGATGAAACATGAAATTCCACTCCCTGAAGAACACACAGAAGAGAAAAAACCCTCTCCAGTTTTTGCTGGATTATATACAACTGAGATGCAACTGTTGATGCAAATACATAAAAACTGAACAAGCCACTTCCTATGAAAAGCATCAGATTTTTAGTGTTGTTATTCTAAGCTTCAGGAAACTTCTTACGTTAAAACAGAGATGCACAAGTATGCCCCTCTACACACAGTTGTATAGAAACAAAACAAGAGAGACAGGTTCAGCATTATTGAGAGCTGAAGTGGCACTGTACAGCAACAGCAATTGTACAAGGAAATCCATGATCCTAGAGTATCCCGTTTTACTTGCTCTTTTAACGCAGATGTCTTCTGCACTTGTGTCAGAAATAGCAGCACTGAAGGCTTCTCATTGTCCCACATGCGCAACAAAACTAGACAGCAAATTTGTGCAACATATAAATGTCAGTATGCTGTATTTTTTACTATCATATGACTAAATGTTATAGCTGGGATCCAGTTTGATGAGCCTTTCAGCACAGGGACATCAACAAAGTAAATGTGGTGACAAACCTAGTGTGATTATGCACAAACATCAATGCATGTGTACCACAGGGGCAATGGTGACAAACCCAGTGTGATTATATACAAACATCAATGCACATGTACCTCAAAGGCAATGGAGAGAATCAAAAGAAAAATGGTGGAGCACCTGACAGACAGGAAGAAAGAACACATTTTTATTTTTAAACCGCCAAGCTATCAGTAACATGGAGGAACAGGCCAGCCATCAAGTAGAGCAACATTGTCCATGGCAACAGCACTGCTTACAAACAAAGATTTGAACAGTTAGCTCAGTTATGGAAAGGCACCATTCGTATGTCTAAACGGGTATAAGTGCATCAGTTTTGAAGCCTGATGAATAACAATGACCATGGCTTGCTGCTCAGGAAGGGGACACCAGGTATCATGCTGAGCAGATGACTTGATCATGCACACATACAGACTCCTCAATCAAAAAAACTAAAATGTTCTCCAAATTCACAGCATGAGGAACCACATTTCCACTGCCAGTTTATACATAACTGTTTAGTAAAAGATAGTATAGTATATGCATTCGACTCTGAAAAACATGACCCACTATATCCAAGCACAGGCTGGTGAAAGTAACTAAAATTTGGAAACAAGCAAAGTGAATACTACCTTTGTAACCCTTTGTCTAAAGTAGTATGCAGTGAGAAGACTGGAAGAAAAAAAATTAAAGCTACTCTCCAAGAGGGAAAACAGTCTTTTTCTGTCAATATTTTAACTACAACTGCCAACCCCCCCCCCCATTCTTTTTCCTATCTCTCTTTCAGTCTTTTGGCATTACTACGTCTGCATTTACTCTTAATCTTAGGATTAACATACTCCCTGCCTCTACTAATTCCCATTTCTCTCTCTTGGAATTTTCAGTATAACTGTCATTCATATGTAATATTTTCCTGTGTTTAGATTGAATTTGTTGCTAATGTTTTCCCTTTAATTATATTTCTGTGTATATACTACTTAGAAATATAATTACAAGGAAAACATTCTATGTATATATTAGTTAGGATACTTTATTTTATACTTAGATTTGATTTTGCTGCTATTGCTTTGCCTTTACTTATATTTCTATGTTAAAACTACTTAGGAAGCATTTGCAAAATGTCCAAGCTGTGTGAATTGCATGTTACTGTTTTTTGTAGAGCTTTTCTCCCACGGCCTCCAATGGAAATAGGCTCTTCAAAGGCCAGTAGACTATCCTAGTAAACAAATGCCAACAAATAAAAGTGTGCTGCATTAAAGATGTGAATTAAGGGTTTACTTATGAAATCTTTCCACATTTTTAGGCACCAGTGAAAAGTACCACCACGGCTAGACTGCCATGAAGAGAAAGGTCTTCAATGGCCAGAAAACATGTTTCACTGTCCTCTTGTTACAGCAGAAAGAGTAAACATCAAGCCTGTACCAGAGATGTGGGTTTCCAAACTACATGGGAAACAGAATAACAGATATTTTAAAAATCATTTTTGAAATCCTAGGGGCTCAGTGGAAAATTATGATCTTGCTAGAGGCAGTTTAGCCTTTCCCACCAGCTCACTTACCTCTTCCAGGAACCTTTAGGACCATTTTTATAAGAAAGTACAGTTGTACAAAATCTTATTATAAAGTCAGATGTCCTTGCCTTCACTGCTGCAGTATTCTTAACATATGGGATTTCTCTGCTGCGGAAGCCTGATCTCCAGTCTTCCAAAGACTCATGAAATTTAAAAGATACACCAAACATCACCATACACTCCCTGGATAACGCATAAAGGTGACATTCAGGCCTACGAAAACCAGAACAGACTGCCTCACGAGGAACACCAGTCCAAAGAACCCAAGTGCATCCAGGAAGGTAAAGAACTAGGGGACTGGCAAGAGGGAGGGAGTGAATACTGCAGCAGGGAAGGCAAGGACAGCTATTGTTATGGCAAGGTTTTACACAACTGTGCTATGTCCTTACATCCACTGCTGCAGTATTCTTAACATATGGGAGAGTGCCAAAGCTCAAGAAGTAACTTGGGAGAAGGAAGGGGCAGAAGAGTCCCCTAAAAAAACATGAACTTGAACTAGCAAAACCAGTCTATCTCTAGTATTACCATCCAACTTGTAGTGCTTGGTAAAGGTATGCAGAGAACTCCAGGTAGCGGTTTCAGGAATATAATTAGTACCAAACCCTTGAAAAAGCATCAGAAGTCATCACAGCTCTAGTACAATGAGCCTTAATTGAAAAAGGAAAGCTATTGCCATGAAATGAGTAACAAAGAAATAGCCTTAGGAATCCAAGAAGAAATAGCTTGCTTGGATATAGCTAGTCCCAAAGATCCAGGATGAAAAGAAACAAACTTAAAGTCAGTTTGCGGAGAGGGGAAAAAAGTAGGCAGATTAATAGACTGATTAAGTGATAGCTCATTAACCACCTTCGGCATAATAGAAGGGTTAACGTGCAAGGATACACTATCCTCATGAAA
Organism: Protopterus annectens; assembly: GCF_019279795.1. NCBI lineage: Eukaryota > Metazoa > Chordata > Ceratodontiformes > Protopteridae > Protopterus > Protopterus annectens. The sequence continues at coordinate 231,470,812 of NC_056733.1, forward strand.
AATAGCAAAAGGAGGACAAGCCATAAGGGCCTGCAACTCAGACACCCGTCTAGCAAAAGTAAGCACTAAAAGAACGGTCTTCCAAAACAATATTGCAAGGAAGGTGAAGCAGAAGGCTCAAAAGGAGCTCGAGTCAACTTCTCCAAAACAAAATTAAGATCCCAGGGAGGAGGAACAGGCTTCTTGGGAGGTCAAATATTAAGGATGCCTTTAAGAAATTGTTTCACCTCAAATCTAGCAGCTAAAGGAGGAGAAAAAGGCAAACAAGCGGAGACGGCTGACAGGCGAGTCTTAGAGGACTAGGCCAAACCAGTATTGAGCAACTCACACAAATAAGAGAACCAAAAGAGCATCCACAGTAAGTGGGTCTAGGTTATGAGACGGACAACAAAACGAAAACCTCTTCCGTTTGGATAAATAGGA